>NC_091803.1:8037932-8347270 GCF_041296235.1 Equus asinus | reverse complement strand
TAACCATAAGACACTTGGAGTGCTATACTAAAAGCAAAGTAGACTTTAAATAAAAAATGTAACTAGTGTTAAAGAGGGACATTTTATAATGATAAAAAGTCAATTCGTCAGAAGATAATAACAAGTGGAAACATATATGCACCTGACAATGGAACACTGAGACACATGAAGCAAAGACTCACAGGCTTGGACAGAGAGCCAAAGGAATAGTTGGAGACTTCAACAGCCCATTTTCAATAATGTATAGAAGAAATAGGCAGGTCAGTAAGGAAATAGAAGATATGGACAATACTATCAACCAACTAGACCCAACAGATATTTCTAGAACCCCGCAGGCAACAATCATAGAATATACAGTCTTTTCAAGTGCACACGGAACATTCCCAAAGATGGACCATACGCTATATCAGAAAACAAAGCTCAATAAATTTTAAAGGATTGTTCTAATTCAGAGTATGTTTTCTGAGCACAATGGAATGCAAGCACAAATCAATAACAGAAAGAAATTTGGGGAACATATAAATATGTGGAATTTAAACAACATACTCTTAAACAACCAATGAGTCAAAGAAGAATTCACAAGGAAAATTGGAAAATACTTTGAGATGAATGAAAAAGAAGGCACAATATATCAGAACTTCTGGGATACAGTTAAATCAGTGCTAAAAGGGAATTTTATGGCTGCAAATGCCCACATTAAAAAAGAAAATCAACCTCAAATCAATAACCTAACTCTGCACCTTAGGAAGTTAGAAGGAAAAAAACCTAAAACAAGCAGAAGAAATGAAATACTAGAAACTCGAGTGGAAACTAATGAAATAGAGAATGGTCAAATAATAAAGTCAATAAAATCAAAAATTGGTTATTTGAAAAGATCAACAAATTTGACAGACTTTTAGCTATATTGATGAGGTAGAGGGGGGACTCAAATTACTAAAGTTAGAAATGAAAGAGAGAACTTTACAGCTGACCTTATAGAAATAAAAAGGATTATAAGGAATGCTATGAACAATTTTATGCCAATAAATTATACAACGTATAAAAAATGGAAAAATTCATACAAAGTCAAAAACTACTAAAACCGAGTCTGAAATAAGTAGAAAATTTGAATAGACCTATAACAAATAAAGAGACTTAATTCGTAATCAAAACACTACCCACAAATAAAATCCCAGTGGGCCCAGATGGCTTCATTGGTGAATTCTACCAAAATTTAAAAAAAATTAATACCTATTAATTCTTTACCAACTCTTCCAAAAAGATAAATAAATAAATAAATAGAAGAGGAGCAAACACTTCCCAACACATTCTATGAGGCCGGTATTATCTTGCTACCAAAACCAGAAAAAGACATAAGAAGAAAAGAGAACTCAGACCAACAACTCTTATGAAATAAATGCCAAATGACCAACAAAATACTAGCAAATAAAATCCAGCAATAGATAAAAAGGATTATACACTATGACCAAGTGGGATTTACTCCAGGAATGCAAGATTGCATTAACATCTGAAAATCAATTAATCTGATGCACCATATCAATAAAATAAAGGACAAAAACTACAAGATTATCAGTAGAAGAAAAGAGAGAGAAAAAGCATTTGATAAAATTCAACACCATTCCATGACGAAAAAAGCATTCAAGTATAGTACGAATAGAAAGAAACTTTCTCAGTCTGATAAAGGGCATCTATTAAAAAAAACCACAGCTAACATCATACTTAATGGTGAAAGACTGAATGATTTCCTCTCAAGATCAGGAACAAGACAAAGATGACTACTATACCAGTTCGATTTGACATTGTATTGGAGGTTCTATCCAGGACAATTAGGCAAGAAAAAGAAAGAAAAGGCATTCAGTTTGGAAAGAAAGAAGTAAAACTATTTCTATTCACAGATGACATGATTTTATGTACAGGAAATCTCAGGAATCCACTAAGAAACTATTATAACTAATAAACGAGTTCAACAAGGTTGCAGGATATAAGATCAGTATGCAAAAATCAATTGTATTTCTACACACTTTCAATGACCAATCAGAAAATGAAATTAGCAATTCCATTTACCATAACATCAAAAAAGAATAAAGCACAACAGTGTGAATGTACTTAACGCCACAGACATGTACACTTAAAAATGGTTAAAATGATAAATTTTATTTTATATACACCTTACCGCAATAAAGGAAGAAAAAATACTCAGGAGTAAATTTAACAAAAGAAATGCAAAACGTATACTCTAAAAACCACAAAACATCATTGAAAGAAAAGGTCTAAATAAATGAAAGATATCCCATGTTCATGAATTGGAAGACAATATTGTTAAGATGGCAGTACTCCCTGAATTGATCTACACATTGATCACAATCCTTATCAGAATCCCAGCTGGCTTCCTTATAGAAGTTGACTAGCTGAGTCTAAAATTCATTTGGAAATTCAAATGACCCAATCTTGAGAAAGAATGAAGTTGGATGATTAACACTTCCTGATTTCAAAACTTATTACAGAGTAACAGTATTCAAGATAGCATCGTATTGGCATAAGACAAGACATACAGATCAATGGAATAGGAGGAGAGTCTAAAAAATAAAGCTTTACATCTTTGGTCAATTGATTTTTGACAAGGATGCCAAGAGCCTTCAATGGGGAAAGAACAGTCTTCTAAACCAATGGTGCTGGAACAACACAAAAGAATAAAGTTGCACCACTCCCTCACACCATTTATAAAATCAACTCAAAATGGATCAGAGACCTAAATATAACAGACAATACTATGTAAAGCTCTTGGAAGAAAACGGATAAATCTTCATGACCATGGATCTGGCAGTGCTTTCTAAGATACAACACCAAAACAACAAGCACCAAAAGAAAAAATAGGTATATTGGTCTTTATCAAAATTAAAAGCTTTTCTGCTTCAAAGGACATTAGAAAGAGAGTAAAAAGACAACCTATAGTTGGGAGAAAATATTTGCAAATCACGTATGTGGCAAGGGACTTGTGGCTAGAATATATGAAGGACTCTTACAACTCAAAACCAAAAAGACAAATCTCCCAATTTTTAAAAATGGATGAAGGATATGAATAGACATATCTTTAAAAAAAAAGACACACTTACGGTCAAGAAGCACATGGAAAGATGCTTAACATTGTTAGTCAGGAAATCCACACCACAATGAGATTCCACTTAACGCACACTAAGATGGCTATAATAATAACTTTTAAAAGACAGATAATAACAAGGATCGGTGAGGATACGGAGAAAATGTACAGTGCTCATCCATTGCTAGAGGGAATATAAATGGCACACTCACTTTGGAAAACAGTTTGTTAGTTTCTCAAAAATTAAACATAGTGTTATGACTTGACTCAGCATTCCTCTGCCAAATATTTACCCAAGAGAAATAACATCATATATCCACGCAAAAACTTGTATACAAATGTTCGTAGCAGCATTATTCATAATAGTCAAGGGGTGGAAGCAACCTAAATGCTCATTAACTGATGAATGGATAAGTAAAACATGCTATATCCATACAATGGAATATTATTCAGCTATAAAAAGAAATGAAGTACTTTTACATACTACAACATGGATGAATCTTGTAAACATTATGCTAAGTGAAGGAAATCAGTCACAAAGGAGCACATATTGTATGATTTCATTTTTATGAAATGTCCAGAATAGGCAAATCCTTTGAGACAGAAAGTAGGTAAGTGTTTGCCTAGGTCTTAAGGGGATAGAATGAGGGGTGGGGAGGTAAGGTTTCAAGGGTACTGGGCTTCTTTTCTGGGTGATGACACGTCTAACACTGATTGTGGTGATGGTTGCACAACTTTGGGAATATATTAAAAACTACTGAATTGTATACTTTAAATGGGTGAATTGTATGGTACATGAATTTTATCTGAACAGTTATCAAAAAACTATGAGAAAATATTCAGGTCTAGGGTTAGGCAAAGAGTTCTTAGACCTGACATCAAAAGTACAATCCATAAAAAGGAAATATTGGATTTCATCAAAATTAAAAATATTTGCTTTGTGAAGGAACCTGTTAAGAGGATGAAAAGGAAAGCTACAGAGTGGTTGAAATATTTGCAAACCACATATCTGACTTAGGACTAGCATCTAGAATATAGATAGACTTCTCAAAACTTAATAGTTAAAGGGGCTGGCCCCGTGGCTGAGTGGTTAAGTTCGTGCGCTCCGCTGCAGGCGGCCCAGTGTTTCGTTGGTTCAAATCCTGGGCGTGGACATGGCACTGCTCATCAAACCACGCTGAGGCAGCTTCCCACATGCCACAGCTAGAAGGACCCACAACGAAGAATATACAACTATGTGCTAGGGGGCTTTGGGGAGAAAAATGAAAAAAATAAAATCTTCAAAAAAAAAAAAAACTTAATAGTTAAAAAAAAAAATCCAATTGGGAGGCTGGCCCCATGGCCTAGTGGTTAAGTTTCGTGTGCTCTGCTTCAGTGGCCCGGTTCGGCTCCTGGGTGTGGACCTACACCACTCATTGGCACTCATGCTGTAGCGGTGACCCACATACAAAATAGAGGAGGATTAGCAACAGATGTTAGCTGTGGGCGACTCTTCCTCGGGAAAAAAAAATCCAACTGGAAAATGGGCAAATGATGTGAAGGAACATTTCACTGAATAGGAAATACAAATGGTAAATAAGCATATGAAAAGACGTTCAATGTCACTAGCCATTGGGAAAACGCAAATTAAAACCACAGTGAGATATTGCTACAAACCTATGAGAATAGTTAAATTAAAAATAGTGTCAACACTGGATGCTGGCAAGGACACAGAAACTGGATTGTTCCTACACTGCTGGGGAGAACATCAAATGGCAAAGCCACTTGGGAAAAGTTTTGCAGTTTCTTAAAAAACTAAACATACAACTACCACGCAACTCAGCAGTAATACTCTTGGGCTTTTATCCAAGAGAAATTAAAAATTATGTTCACACAAAAACTGGTACATGGATGTTCTTACCAGCTGTATCTGTGCACAATCATGTGCCGAATAACAACATTTTGGTCAACGAGGGACCACACATACGACAGTGGTCCCATAAGATTAGTACCATAGAGCCTAGGTGTGTAGTAGGCCACAGCATCTGGGTTTGTGTAAGGACACTCTGTGATGTTCACACAATGATGAAATCACCTAACAGTGCATTTCTCAGAATGTATCCCCATCATGAAATGAAACGATGCATAACTGCATCAACTTCGTATTGCTGCTGTAACAAATTACCACAAACTTAGTGGCTTAAAACAACACAGATTTCTTTTTTTATAGTTCTGGAGGCCAGAAGTCTGAAATGAATCTTATGGGACTAAAAGTCACTGGCAGGGATGACTCCTTGTGGAGGCTGGAGGAGAGCATCTGTTTCCTTGCCTTTTCTTCTGGGAGCCACCGGCGTTTCTTAGCTCAAGACCCATTCCTCGCACCGCATTGAATTTTCTCCCCCTGCTTCCAATGTAACACCACCTTTCTCTTCTAAAGTCACATCTCCCTCTGCCTCCTTCTTCTAAGGACACTTCTGATGACGTGGGCCCGCCTGGATAATCCAGGATCATGTCTCTATCTCAAGAGCCTCAATTTAAGGATCTGCAGAGTCTCCTTTGCCATTTAAGGTGATAGTCACAGTTCTAGGAATTAGGACCTGAATACTCTGGGGGCCATTATCCAGCCTACCACAATCTATAATAACCCCAAATTGGAAACACCCCAGATTTCCTTCAGTGGGTGAATGGCTAAACAAACTGTGGTACATCAATATCATGGAATTCTACTCAGCTATAAAGATGAGTGAACTACGAATACAAAAAACAATTTGAACCAATCTTAAGAGACTTAGTCTTAAGAGACTAAGTCAAAAGAGACGATCCCAAATGTCATGTGCTGTGTGATTGCATTTATACAACATTCCTGAAATGACAGTTATAGAATTGGAGAACAGATTAGTGGTTTCAAGGGATTAAGGAGGGACGGGAGTGGGAGGAAAGTGGGTGTGTCTATAAGAGAGCTAACACCAGGGATCCTTGTGGAGATGGAAATGTTCTGTATCTTGGCTGTCTCAATGTCGCTATCCTAGTTTTTACTGTGGAGTTTCAGAAGATGTTACCACAGGCAGAAACTATGTAAAAGGTGCATGGGATCTCTCTGTATTATTTCTTATGCTTGCATGTGAATGTCTGAAAACACAAAGTTTAATTTTTAAAAATGGGTAAAAGAACTGAATATACATTTCATCAAGAAGATATATAATTGGCCAATAAGCACATGAAAAAGTTCTGAGCAGCATGAATCACTGGAGGAATGCAAATCAAAACCAGTAGGGCGAAGCCCCTAATAGGATGGTTGTAACAAGGGAGACAGACAATAACAAATATTGGTAAGGATATGGAGAAATGGGAACCCCCACAGATTGCTGGGTGGGGTGAGGGGGGGAATGTAAAATGGCACATCCATTCTGGAAAACAGTGGCAGTTCCTCAAGAAGTTCAACAGAGAGTTACCATTTGACTCAGCAATTCTACTCCTAGGTATCTGTTTGAGAGGAATGAAGGCATATGTTCACACAAAGTCTTGCACGTGAATATTCATAGCCGCATTATTTATAATAGCCAAAAGGTGGAAATAATGCAAACATCCTTTAACTGATGAATGGATAAACAAAGTGCTATATCCACACAATGGAATACTTTTTAGCAATAAAAAGGAATGAAATACTTTCATTTGGTATGACTTGGATGAACCTCAAAAATATGCTTAAAGAAGCCAGAGAGAAAAGATTACATTTTATGATTCTGTTTATACGAATTGTCCAGAGAAGGCAAAGCTATGGAGACCACTAGAGAGTAGATCAGTGGTTGCTGGGGGCTGGAAGTGGGAACAGGGATTAACTATAAACGGGCACGATGGATCTAATGCTGGGGTGGGGGGTATTCTAAACCTAGATTGTGCTAATGATTCCACAAGTTAGTAAACTGCTAAAATTACACTGAAAATGGATGAATTTTATGGTATGTAAATTATACCTCAATAAAGTGGTGTTTTAAAAAACAAGTTAAAAATGAAATGTACCCAACTAATTTTCAAATGAGTAACATAACCACATTGAAAGGAGAGAGAGGGAGAGAAGGAGAAAATCACTAATGCAAGTAATTGGAGACTCTAGCTAGTATTTGACTGTATACCCTCAGTCTCGAGTAGGGTGAGGCCGAGAATTACAAACAAATCTTGGACTCTTTTCAGTAGGTTTGATTTTGTAGTGATAAGGATGAAGCAATTAAGAAAAGTATTTTAGATGCACTGTAGACAGCAGTGAGGCTGTGCGCTGATGTGGCTGGGAACCAAGCATCTCGTTGTGGATGAAGGGACTCCCAAAGAAGGAAGAACCCAGTGCCGTGGGGGCGAACTAGACATGGGTGTGGACTCGAGAGTTCTGGTGGGAATATACTTCTGTGTGTGCATGTCCGTGTGTCCGTGTGTATGTATGTAAGTACAGTGTGAATTTACGTGTGCGTATATATGCATATATTTCCTTAGCTCCATGCACAGGAAGGGCCTAGAAGAAAAGAGACCTAGTGGCAATGAGCAGACCCAGTGACCAGACTTTGGTTTCTAATGATTTCATTCCCCATTAAAAGGAACCAGTACTCAGAAAATTGGCTCATTCGAGGGCTGGGGCAGAGTGGGTATAAAATGAGCCTGAATCTTGTTATTCCAGAACATAAAGAAATGCTTAAAAAAATAAACAAATAAGCGAGCATGTCACAAATACACAGAAGCCAGCTTAAAGGGGCTTTCACTGGCCACATCTGGGACAATTTGAATATCAAAGTAATTAAGGACGGTAAAAACTTATGATAAAAAATTCAGTAGCCTATGCATATAGATAATAAATTCCATGGAAATAAATCACTGGGAGAGAAAGAAGGCCTTTATCACAGTAGAATGTTGAGATATTTTCTCTTGGAATACCATTCTAGCTGGACGGCATTTTTTTCCCAGTACTTTTGTGGAAGGGGTCTGGAGTTGGAAAGCCATTTTGCAACCACTAATAAAATCTGGTTCCAGAAAGCCTCTAAGTCTGGGAGACATTTTTTGATAAGGAGCAGGATATTTGCATGGCCTTAAAGTATCTCTCCCAGACTGATTATTGGTTACAAGGCAAAACAAAGTAACTGCTCAGTGGAGCAAAAGGACAGTGCCTCCACTGGGTGATTAAAGTAACAGCACCAATTAGGGGCAGATGGCATCATGTGCCTCGAGTCGTGATACCCCAAGAGGTACGGAGTGTTCCAGTTGGGAATGCACACCTGAATCTAAACACCAGGAAACAGAAGACAAACTCCCCCCTCCACCGCCCAGGAGGTGGTGGGAATGTATCCTTCAAAATGTCAATGTCAATGTCATAAAAGATAGACATTGGAAATGTTCCAGATTAAAGGAGGCTAAAGAGATGACAACAAAAGGCAATACTGACCCTGGAATGGATCCTGCGTTGGAGGAAGAAAAGCTCCAAAGGACATTGCCATGTCAACTGGCAAAACTGGAATATAGATGGTGGATGAGGTAAATGGACTGGATCAACATTTAATTGCAGAGGTTAACCATGTTGTAGCTTTAAAGGGGAGTACTTTTATTTCTAGGAAATACAGAGCAAAACCTTTAGGGGCAAAGGGCTATAAAGTGTGCAATTTACTTTCAAATGGTTCAGAAAAAAAGTGTTACGTGAATATACATATAGAAAAGGGGTACAAATTATAAAATAAATGAAGCAGAACGTTAACAATCAGTGAACCGAATCTTAGTAAAGGGTATTTGAGTGTTTTCTACCTCATTCTTGCAGTTTTTCTGTAGTTCAAAATTATTTCCACATAAACAGCTTTTAAAAAACCCAAACAACTCTGTTATCACTTCAGTCCAGTGGTTCTCAACTAGGGGTAATTTTACCCCCAGGGTACTTTTAGCAATATCTAGAGACATTTTGGGTGTCATAACCAAGGGGATAGTGCTGCTGGCTCCCTGGCAGAGACCAAGGATGCTGCTAAACATCCCACAATGCATATAATAGCCCCCTCATCAAAGACTGATCTTGCCCCGAATATTGATAGTGCTGCAGTGGAGAAACACTGCCCCACCCCGCTGACAAGGTGGAAAATGGCTCTGCTGACGGTGGCTGGCAGGGATGTCACAAAGGGAGCCCTGCCTGTGGGAAAGCAAGGTCAGACTGCCCTGGAGAAAAGCAGCTTGGCAACATCCACTGAAATTAATAACGCACCTAATACCTGTGTTACAGGCTGAGTGGTGATTTCATTTTCGTACTTGGACACAAAGAAGATCTTCATTTAAAACAAAGGAGAGATTGGGGCTGGCCCCGTGGCCGAGTGGTTAAGTTCACGTGCTCTGCTGCAGGCGGCCCAGTGTTTCGTTAGTTTGAATCCTGGGCACAGACATGGCAATGCTCATCAAACCACGCTGAGGCAGCGTCCCACATGCCACAACTAGAAGAACCCACAACAAAGAATATACAACTATGTACTGGGGGGCTTTGGGGAGAAAAAGGAAAAAAATGAAATCTTAAAAAAAAAAGAGGAGAGATTTCACAGGCCACATCCTCTTACTGTAAGCTTGTTAAATTAGAAATAAATAACAGTGATAAAAAATGTACTGCTCAAAAATGAAGAAAACATTTCTTACACGAACCCTAGATTAAAGAGAAAATAAAAATACAAAGTAAAAACCATCCAGAAAGCAATGAAAAGGAACATATTTCATTGTAAGATTTATGTGTCACAGCTAACGCTACAATCAGAGGAAAATTTATAACCTTTAAAACGTCTTTTAGAAGAAAGACTTTAAATAAACGAACTAAGTTTTACTCTTAATTAAATTAAGAAAATGAAGAAAGTTAGCCAGGAAGAGGGAGTTAATAGTCATAAAAGCCCCCGTTGGTGAAATAGAAAACAAAAACAGCAAAAAGGTAGTTTTCTGATAAGATAATAAAAGTATAATAAATAAAATGAAATAGATAAATCTTTCATGAGCTTAAGAAAAAAAGAGAAAGCTATAAAAGCTCAGGCAAGAAAAAAAGAGAGGCAGTGATGGAAGACATTAAACCACTAAAGGAGAAAATTAGTTTCGACCAAGTGGCGACATAAATGAAACCCTGGCGGAATTAAATAGCAATGAATAAATTACCCCCAAAGAGGCAGTAAATTTACTTAGAACAAATTACCATAAAACAGACTAAGAGGAGATTAAAGTTCTTTTAAACACGTACCAGCCCCAGATAGTTTAACCACTTAGTTCTAATATTTAACTTTTAAAGAGAAGATCAATCCAATGTTCTTCGGAGTGTTCTGGCACACAGGACAAGGCAGACAGATCTCCCTTTTGTAAAATGTATTTGCGCCCACATCACGGCAGCTTTCCCACTCTTCTGAACCTGAGACACTGTTATTTCTAGAATCAGATATCCCGGATGGCTTTCATCAGCACCAAGAGGACAGTTTCACAGTTTTAACGACTGGTTCAATGGATATGCGATACTTTCTTTAAGGAGAGCTCCACTGATGGATATGTCCGTGGTTTACTATCTTTTGCTATTTAACAATTGCAGAAATCAGTATCCTCATGATGGATCATTTTGCAAATGTGCACTGTCAGTGTAGAATAAGTTTCTGGAAGGGTTGAAGGGCATATGCTTCTTAATTTTCATTGAAATTGTCTCATGCGTCTCCACAGAGGTTGCATCAATTTATTCTCCCAACAGCAATCACCAAAGTGGAGGGTTTCCCTGTACACGCGCGCCCATAGAGTGTCATCAAACGCTTTAAAATTCAATAATCAGAGAAGTAGAAAAGTCCCATTGCTTTAACTTGCATCTCTCTCATCATAATCAGGGTTATCTGCATCTTTTCACGCTTAAAAATTCTTGGCATTTCCTTTTCTGAGAACTGTTTTTATACCTTTTTTCCTTTTATCTTTATGATTTACAAGAGCTTCTTAATACATCGATGAAATTAGGCCTATGTCTGTGATATAAGCAGCAACAATTTTCCCCAGGTTATGATTTCTTTAAATGATTTTTGGTATTTTTTTGCTATGTGAAATGTTTTTATTTTACATATGTTTTCATGGAGGTGTAATTGACCTATAATAAATGCACACGTTGAAAGTATACAATTTGGTAACTTGTGACACGTGAGGAAACCATCGCCACAATCAAGATGACAAGCATATCCAATGCCCCCAAAAGTTCCTTGTGCCTTTTGCACTCCTCCTCCCGACGCTGTCCCCACGCTTCCCCACCTCAAGGGAACCAGTGATCTTTTTGTCACTCTAGATTGGTCTACATTTTCTAGAGTTTTATATAAATAGAATAAGACAATATGTACTCCTTTTTTGTCTGGTTTCTTTCACTCATCATAATTATTTAAGACAGTATGTACTCCTTTTTTGTCTGGTTTCTTTCACTCATCATAATTATTTTGAGATTCATCCAGGCTGTTGTGTGTATTAATAGCTTATTCCTTTTTTATTTTTGAGTAGTATTCCATTGTATGGATACACTACAACTTTAAAAAAATTTATTCAAATATTGATGGGCATTTGGTTGTTCCCAGTTTTCATTAAACAGCTATGAACATCCCATGCACAAGTGTCAGTATGTGCATTTGCTCTTAATTCTCCTGGACAAATACCTAGGAATAGAATGGCTGGGTAACATGGCAGGTCTATACTTAACACTTTAAGAAACTGCCAAACTGTTTTCCACCGTTCTGCATTCCCATCAGGAGTGTATGAGAGCTCCATTTCCTCCACATCCTTGTCAGCACTTAGTATGGTTAATCTTCTTAATTTTAGCCAATATAATAATTGTGCAGTAGTAGCTCGTTGTTTTAATTTGCATTTCCCTAATAACTAGTGATGTTGAGCATCTTTTTACATGCTTAACCACATAACCACGTATCTTCTTTGATGAAGTGTCTGTTCAAACCTTTTGCCCTTTTTTTTTTTTTCTAAAGATTGGCACCTGAGCTAACAACTTGCCAATGTTTTTTGTGGTTTTTTTTTTTTTGCTTTTTTTTCCTCCCGAAATCCACCCCCCAGCAGTTAGTTGTATACTTATAGTTGTGGGTCCTTCTAGTTGTGGCGTGTGGGATGCTGCCTCAACATGGCCTGATGAGCGGTGCCATGTCCATGCCCAGGATCCAAACCAGCGAAACCCTGGGCCACTGAAGCGGAGCGTGCGAACTTAACCACTCGGCCACGGTGCCGGCCCCCTGCCCATTTTTCATTTGTTGTTTGTCTTCTTCTTATTCAGTTGTAAGTGTCCCTCATATATTCTGGGTACAAGTCCTTTATCATATGTAAGATTTGAAAATATTTTCTCCCAATTGCTGTTTTGTCTTCTCATTCTTTTAATCATGTCTTTCAAAGAGAAGGTTGTAATTTTCATAAGTCTAATCTATTTATTCTTATTACGGCTTGTGCTTTTGGTGTCAGGTCTAGAAAATCTTTAATTCAAAGTCGCAGACATTTTCTCCTATGTTTTCTTCTATAAGTTTTAGGCTTTAAATTTAGGTCTATCATAAATTTTGAGTTAATTTATATATATTATGCAAGCTGTAGCTCCATGTTCATTTTCTGGTATATGGATATCCAGTTGTTCCAACACTACTTGTTGAAAAGACTATCCTTCAGCAAGTTCTCTTTGCACCTTGTCAAAAATCAGCTGTCCCTGAGTATGCAGGTCTGTCTGGACTCTCTATTTTGTTCTGTTGATCTCTTTGCTTATTTTTATGCTCATACCATGCTGCTAGTGCTATCCTCCAACTTTGTTCATTTTCAGAGTTGTCTGGTATTCTAGGTTGTTTCATTTCCTATGAATTTCAGAATCAGCTCGTTAATTTCTCCAGCACGCCTGCTGGGATCCTGACTGACGCTACATTCAATTTAGAGATCCACATCGAGTCTTGTGATGCGCCATGGGCCCCTCTCCGTTTATTTAGACCTTCTCTGATTTCTCTCAGCAATGTTTTGTAGTTTCAGGGTACAACCCACATCTTTTGTCAGATTAATCTCTAAGTATTTCATATTTTTAACGCTACCGTAAGTGGTATTTTTTAAATGCCAATTTCAGATTATTTGCTGCTAGAACATAGAAATAGAATTTACTTTTGCATATTGATCTTGTATCTGCCAATTATATTATCAATAATCATTTAAATCCTTTAAATATATATTATAGGATCCGATATGAAGTGTTTCTGCTATTATTTTTCTAAATATTCTGTAATTTGAGATTTTATTTCCTCTTTGACAGAGGAAGAGTTACGAACCAGGAACATCAACCAAAACAGTAAAGTGCTGACTCCAGTTCCGACAAAACCAGAAACTGTAGTTCCAAAATAGTCCACAGGTCCTTCCTAATGCAGCAAGTCAAGAACACGAAGCCACTGGCATTAATATTTGACTAGACACAACAAAAATCAATTTAAAAAGAATTTCAAATGCTATGTGGTAACAATCACGTAACAAGTGAAAAAGCAGGAATAGTACTGAACGATTGGGGTGGAACCAACCCGGGTGTGTATGTTCATTAAAACTAAGGGGGGGGGGACATATGTCAAAACCCTAACAGGTGCTCCCTCTGGGCGGTAAGACAACAGGCAACTGTTCTTTCTTCATTATTCTCTTCTGGATGTTTCATGTGCTCTATGAGAAACATATACAACTTCCCTAATCAGAGAAAAAGTGTCTTTCCAAATTTGAGAGTGGAGAAATTGAAGAGGTGAGCAGTGGTGGAAAGTCCTCTGGGCAAAGGTGACCAGGTGGAAAAGCCACCTGTGGGTGGGGACAGGGCCTGGTTAGTAGGGCAGAGGTGTGAGCTCGAAATGTGAGGCAGGACCAGGTGTCACGAGACTCAGAGAGACTTCCGGACAGTGGCCTGGAGGGGATGGGGAATTCCGGAGGGTCTGAGCAGCGCCACAGCCTGCCTGGACCTCTGTGTGAGGTAGACATGTTTGTTAAGCTGTTCACTGGCCGCACAGAGCAGAATAGGGGGAGGCAGTGAGGAGGGTACAGTGATATCCTCCTGAGTGGAGGCCCGAAGGCTGGAAGAGAACCAAAGCCATGGGGGTGGAAAGGAAGGGACAGGAGTGAGCAGTTGGGGGTGGGGGGCAGCATCGAGAAGGTTCTGATCCAGGAGCTCAGGAAACACCCGAGGAGCCTGGTCCAGCCTGTCCTCCTGCTCCGCCACATCCCTGCACCCACGCAAGGAATCCCAGGCCCTCAGCCTGCAAGACCTTGTGGGGGCCGCTTCCCCAGGACCCTGAGACTGGCATGACTGATGTTTGGCACCCAGGATGGTCACCAGACGTTATAATCAGAAGTCGTCTCCAGAGCCTGGGCCAACCTCACACCCTGAGACCAGAGCAGGGGTAGAGATGCCAGGAGGGCGCCTGGGACCCTGCTCTTGTCCCGAACAAGGAAACTTTGACCCGGGTGAGACTGAGGAAGTCACAGAAGCCCTGCTCTGGCTTCCCTGCGACCCGGTGCTGGACCCCACCCTCTAGGTCCCCAGTGCCAATCCAAGGGCCACCCTGCTTCAGGGTAACCTGGGGGGCTCGTTACAGACGCACATTCATGGGCCTCCCCAAAAGCACTGTGGCTCAAAATCTCGGGTAGGCTTCTGAGTCTGTGTTAAAAGTAAAATTCTCCAGGTGATTCGGGGGACCCCCAGGAAAGTTCCAACCTGCAACACCGCTGCCTGGCCATCTGCCAATGGGGAGCTCGTGGCTGCCCTTGTTTTCCTGCCACTAAGCTGAGGACTTTTGTTTCTGGCAGCAAGTGGACCTGATGCCATGAAAAGCCTCTCCCTACAAGTTCCCTGAGAGGCTTGCTGAGACGAAAGAAACGTCCCTCCATGGCACCAATGCGCTGGTCTGGCAGGGAGGGGTCCCCACGGGCCAGGGAGGAAGCAACTGCAGCAAACAGACTGTGCTGGTCTTGACATGCAGGCGGTCCTGGGAGTTTGCCCCCCTGAGGAGACGCAGTGTGGACTTTATTGGCCCCCAAGAAGAAGAGGCAGGGCCTGGAACCAGCACGAGGCAAGAATCGGTAACTGAGGCTCCCTTTATAAACCTGGGCCCCTAGAAAGGCTGAGCCAACAGTAGCCCCAAATCAAACAAGGCAAACCCATGCATTGGCTACGGAGGAAAAAAGGAAATTCACTAGTCTTGGCCTATTTTTTTGGAGATAAGTCAAAAGTCTCCTCTTCATATGTGTAGCTTAGGCTCATTCTTACAAGAGGTTGGGTTTGTATTTATGCTAGACAGTTGTCTAGAAAATCCAAAGCTATAAACCAACACCACAGAGGTTCTGGATTGGTTCACTGGGTCACCCTGTACAAGCAAAGGGACAACTTCTCCAGAGAACCTGGTCCCCTCCATCAGGGCACACAGGAACCCCACAGATAACAACCGCCACCACAACCTAAGCTTACAAACCCACAAGAAAACAAGCCACCACGAGCAAGAGTCAGGAGAAGCCACGGTGAGCAGAGTTAGACTCTGAGAACCACAGATGGTGAAGCTATAAGACAGAGGCGATGAAATAAGCATGTTCAAAGGACCTAAAAATTCAAAGTTGTAATGTAAATTATGAGGAAGACACAAGATGCTAAGATTAAGCAGATTAACCCCACATACAAGTACAAACAGAAATGAAAAAAATAGGTGGTAATTGAAATTAAAATCTCAATGGATGGGGCTGGCCCCGTGGCTGAGTGGTTAAGTTCGCGTGCTCTGCTGCAGGCGGCCCAGTGTTTCGTTGGTTCGAATCCTGGGTGCGGACATGGCACTGCTCATCAGACCACGCTGAGGCAGCGTCCCACATGCCACAGCTAGAAGAACCCACAACAAAGAATACACAACTATGTGCTAGGGGGCTTTGGGGAGAAAAAGAAAAAAAAAAACTCAATGGATGGAGTAACCATTGGATTAGATACATCTGAAGTTAATAAACCAGAAAGAAGCCACCGAGGATGCAGCACAGGGAGACGGAGATGGAAAATACTGGAGACAGCCAAAGAGGGCAGAACGAGATGGCTAAGTCGAAGCTTCTAGGAGAGACTAGAGCGATTAGGGGAGGCAATATTTTTAACATTCCATGACATGATGGGGTTGATCTTCCACACGATGAAAGATATAAACCCTCAGATTCAGAAATCACAACAAATTGCAGGCAGAATAAATAAAAATAATTCACCTTGATTCACTGTAGAGAAATGACAGAATATCAAAGTCAAAGAGAAGGTATTCAGAGTCGCCAGAGGGGCGAGGATGCCCTACTTGTCAGTGATCTCCACAGTGCACAGAAGCCAGGAGACCATGCAATATCTCCCGAGTGTTCAGAGAAAATACATATCTCAATCTATAACCTTCTCCCCAACTAAACCATCATCTGAGAGCACAGGCAGAATCCAAACATTCTAGACAAATACTGAGCTGCCTATCGACGAACCTTCACTGAAGAAAGCAAAGGCTTCAGGAAGAAGGAGCTTAAATCCAAACTGTGAGACGGAAAATTGGCAAATCTGTTGGTAAGTATAAGCAAGTCTCAACTGTATACAACAACAAGTGACTAATTCAGAGGATTGCTGGGAAAGGTGAAACCCAAACACAGGACAGCAATGGCCCATGAAATGGGAGAGGCAAGAGGCCATGGGGTTTAGAGCACGCCGGGCCCCAGTGAGTTTCAGGGGCCATGGATCAACTGCGGATGGCAGTCAGCGGAGCATTCAGGAGAGAATCCTGTGGGACCCACCAAAAATGCAGAATCAGCACGCACAGCCTTGAAAGGGGGAAGAGGCGAAAGGCAAGGCCGGGTGGGGTGGGCAGCACAGAGAGTGAGCTGCAGGTGGCCGCTGCAGAGCACCCCGTGAGTGGGCTCACAAGAGCTCACCGACGTGAGTGGTGAGTGGGAGCAACAGACCCCCAGTGCAGGCTGGGGCCTTTGTGCATTGGATGCGTGTTGCCCCAGCACTTGGGCTTTTGGCACGTCATTCTCTGAACTTCATTGTTTCCCTGAAATGTTTTGTGATGACAGTAAATGGCCTCTCTCTTTCCCCAGTAGCCTATCTTAAACTCCGCTTTGCCCTCCGTTGTTGCACCCGGGGTCTCCGAGTCCCCAGATTCCACCTCCCGCTGGTTTCTAGCTCCTCTTCCTCCCCAGGGTCCCAATGTGACAATATCACTTCAGGTCCTGGACTGGCCTGCCACCATGTCCTGCCCATGGTCCCTGACCTCCCCCATCTCTGCTCCCCCAGGGGAGCAGTGTAGCTCACCCACAGCCACTCCTGCTCCGTGGACTTCTGAGATCTGGCCCATTCAACGCCTGTGGGCTCCTGGTCACTCCACACACCCGAGACCTCGAGTCAGGAGCCAGGATGACCCAGACAGCACGGAGTGTGCCAGGAGCCCACATGGGCCTCTCCGTGAGGCAGCAAGGTCAGCACCCACTTTACAGATGAGGTTGCCTGGCCACCGTGTGGAGATGCGTAGAGAGCAGCTGGCCCCCTCCGCGCCTCTGTCCAAGCTGCTCTGCTGCTCATGCCCTTCCTTTCCCTCCGCAGCACTGGTACTCAGCCCTAATGTCACCTCCTCCAAGAAGCCTTCCTAGGCCTGACGAGGCCAAGCCAGGTGCCCATCCCTCAGAGGCCCACACTCCCTGCCACACTGCTGCTTCGCCCATCTTCCTCCTGGGATGGCAAGGACACCCTGCCACCCCACAGGACCTCACTCAGGCCCTGCACAGAGCAGGCCCTCATGAACAGTCACTGGTGAGCCAAGACAGGGTGAGCAATTGAAGGACTAGGACTTGCAAGAGGATAGAAACTGTGAAGGGGGCGCTCCTGCTGCCTATGCCATCCATCCCCGTGAGCAAGTCCTCCAGCTGCCAGTTACATTTTCCTGGAACATGGGGATCCATCCAGGAATTACAGTGGCTCAGACAGGCTCTGGAACCCGTCAGGAATGAGAGTGGGCAGCTCTGCCTCAGACACTGGGCTTGAGGGTCACAAGACAGAAGCCCAGAGACACCGTGAGCTTGAGACACAGAGAGAAACCACCAAGGTTGGCGAGAGGTGGGCAGCGGGCGTTGTGCATAGGATGCGTTGCTGTGGGCACTGTGGACAAGCACTGTGCTGGGATGGGGATGACTCCTGCCTAACAGGCCCCTTCACGCACCCAGAAAGTGCACCCTGGCGAGGTTCAGCTTCGAGGCCTGGGTCTGGCCTGATGGTGGAATTCAGCATGGCTGTCGTGCCCCACCACATGGGAACTGGGGCTGCAGGCCTTTCCCAGTGATGGCATCTGCCCTGGGATTAGCACCCTGTCTCCCCACACCAGGGCTCTCAAGGGCCTCTGGGCGAGGAGGACTCAGGAGTATCAGGTAACCCACGGGGCGGGGGCCACTCTGAATCCCCGGGGGCCAGGGCGACAGCTCAGGCTCCAGAAAGCCAGTGGCTCCGGGCTGGGCTGACTTATCGAGTTGGCAGGAAAGGAAAAACTCCTCCGTGCGGGAGCATTCCACAAAAGGCGCCTGACTCTCCCTGCACTTGCGCCTCATTAACATTCCGCAGACGTCACTAAGGACTCAACACCAACAGGCTGAATGGACAGCATCATTTAGGGCTGCTCCGTATTCAGCAAACAGCAAATGATGCTTCTCCCCACGCCCGACCTGCCCATTAGCATTTGCAGAAAGCCCCCATTTGCATCGCGACAATGGTCTGCCCCTGAATCTGGAGTTGTGGGGGCACTGGGCATTTGTTGGCACAATTGTCCTTTGTGCCCACTCTAGTGGCCAGGCGGGGAGCACGTCCCAGGGGCTCACCAGTGATGTGGCCGGGCCAGAGCCAAATCTCAATGGCATGTGATGAGGCCACGGGTAGCCCAGCACCCAGTGGGGTGGGTGCTCAGGCTCGATCTTGCCCAGCCAACTCCCAAGGAGGATGTCCACCAGTAGCCCCAAGAAGCAGGGAGTGGCTGCAACCCCTCTCCAGAATGCTTTCTGCCCTTCTGCCAGGGCACAGTGACCAGACGCAGGACCCATCATGGGTCAGCCGCCTGCAAACCAAGAGCTTGGCGGGCCAGGCGCCAGCTGCCCATAAGCACAAAGGGTCAGGAACAACATGAACTTGTCATCCTCTGCTGTGCTTGAGACAGTGACATTATCCTCACAACTACGAATAAGCTGGAATGTTCTGGTGGGTGCTGGAACATTCTGCTGGGTGCTGGGAAGAGGTCCAAGAGAGGAGGGATGGACACAGAAATGACAGAAGAGCAAATGCACAGAGCACTGAGGAAGGGGACAGCTGCGGGCACACACAGTGCTGGTTCTGGACCCCTGGTCCCCACTCCACCAGGAATGGGGGGTCAGCATGTATGTGCTGCTTCCTCTCTGCCAGACTTGGGGCACCAGACACACAGTATGACCAAGGCAGGGCCTGGCTCTCAGCAGCCCAGAGACTGGAACAGAACAGGAAGAGGGGTCCCTCCAGGGTGGGGGCAGGCCTCCTGGAGGGACATACCATGGGTGGAAGGAGCCCTAGGACTTTGACAGGCAGATGCTGGGCCAGCAGGAGCCAATGCAAGGCTTGGAACACCTGACGTCCATGGGACCATAGCAAGTGGTCTGGGAGAGCAGTGGGCATCCTTGAAACCCCAGTGGCCCTGGCCAGCCCTGGTGGGTTGGAGCTGAGGGTCCAGGCCCTGTCCCCACTCCTCATCCTATATGAAGGCTTCTTACCAGAATTGTCACAGCTCTCCACCAAGAAATGGTCTGGCCTCCGCTCCTCCGAGACGAGGTCACACGTGATGTGAGGGACCGTGAGAGTCCTCTCTCCGGGACTCACTCCATTGTCCTTGTCCAGTTTGAACTTTTTTTTCTTTACCTAAAAAAAAGACAATGAATTGGCGGTTCCTGGGCATCCTGTGCCAGGCCCTCCGCCGGCCCCAGAACACCCACCCAGGGGCAGCACCAGCTGGGCCCCTGCTCCAGCACCCTCACACACAGACGAGGTGGGCAGTGGCTTATGGTGCTGCCAGGGTTCCTGTGGGGCTCAGCCCAGTTGCTGCCCTGGGAGTTCATGGCCAACATGGGCAGGTGGCAGGAAACTGGCAAACATAAATATATAAGAACACACCAGGGCAGGTGGTGACAAAGGCTGTGGCCAGCAGGGGGTCAGAGCCTGTGATGAGAGGATCAATGGGGGCCAGCAAAGACTTCTTCGAGGAGAAGACTTGAAGGAGGTGAGGGAGCAGGCCATGTGGGAATCTGGGAGAATGTTCGAGCATAGGGAACAGTGGGTTCAAAGCCTACAGAGGCAGCCAGAAACGGGCAGAAGCTGCCAGCCGACCTCATCCTTCATTCACTACTCCAGTCAAATCCAGAGACTCTCGCCTCAAGCCTGCTGGAACTCCCCTGCACTGTGACCTCAACACCCTCTTCCTCGAGCTGGGATGCCACCTCCGTCCCCTGCCGCCCGCCATACCCAGCACGGAAAGCCCAACATCAAGGCCCTCTCAAGAGCCTTCTCTCCAGCAGCTGGCCAGAATCCAGCCTGTCCCATTCCTGGGGGCTTCCTCTGGACCTCCCAAAGCCCTGGCCTTGGAGGAGCCAGTCCCACATGCTCCAGAGCCTGGGGACACTGGCATGGCGGGGGCCCAGCACAGGGTGTACACCCTCAGTGACTGGAATGGTGCTGACGTCCACTGTGGGCTACACTGAGCTGAAACACCAGGGTCAAGTCCTAGCCAGGAGCTGTGGCTCCCACAGCCTCCCCACCCACTAGTGAGTGCCCCCGTTCTGGTGGCAGGTGGGGGCTGGTTACCATGGCAGACTTCTTGGGCTTGGGGCTGGGGGAGAGCAGAGCGTGGCTCCGGGAGGGCTTCCGCACGTAGATCTTCCAGGTGGAGGAGTCGGGATTCTCAGCTGCGTAGCACCTCCACGCTGTCTGAAACCAGCAGAAGGGAGAGGCTGTCCCCTGCTGAGCACCGGACGGGGCCTCAGGCAGAGAAGCTGCAGCCCACCCCGAATCCTGCCTGTGCATCCCTCCTGGCAGGACAGCCAGGCATCCTGTGTGCCAGCCCCGCCTCTCCCCAGGCTCAGGGCATGCCCCTCACCTCCCAGAGCCTATTCATGCCCTAGACAGCCTGGCTTGGCCCCTTCCTATGTCAGGCAGCTCATGGCCTGACACACTGACTGTTACTTGCAGCTCAGACACCACAGAGGCCTTCCCCTGTGAACCGCAGTCCATCTGCCACCACCTCCACCCACCAGGCCCTCCTGCAGTCAGGCCCCGCATCAGGCCCTGGAGATGCCTAGCTGTCTGCCTCCTCTCCAGGCATGCACGGCAAGTGCACAGGCAGGCGCAGAACTGGACAGCGGGGGTCCATCCAGTGAGGACGGGCTGCAGCAAAGAGGTTGGGGGGGCGCGACCAGGCGGAGTGTGAGGAGCAGGGCCCCTGGGGCTGCTGGGAGGAGAGACTGAATGGCCAGGAAGCAAGGTCCCTCTCAGAGACACAAGGCAGGGCCCACGGGTCCCAGCACCATCCTGCAGTTGGGAGGAGCCTCCGGATGGCACATGGGTCCATTCTAGAGGCGACTACCACGCAGGGGATGACCCAGAGGAGGAGATGCCATCGGCAGGGGACCTGAGGGGAGGCCGTGCCACATCTAGGTGGGCAGAGATGGGACAGTAGGGGGTGCCAGGAGCTTCGTATGAGGATACATCCTGGGGGTCTTGTCACTGCTGGCGGCCATGGGAGTCTGAGAAGGACGAGGTAGAGACTGTGCTGGCACGCTGGCAGGGTTCCTGGGGTCAGTCATCTCACCCTTGTGATGGGACCCCAGGCAGACATGGCAGCCAGTGGGGGGCATGTGTAGCCCTCACATGCACCCAGGACAATCAGGAAAGGGCCACAGGCCCACTGCCACATCCATGCCAAGCTGCCTCCACATCCCACAGTCCCAAACAGCCTGTGCATGTCCTGCCCGCAAACACGACATCGCCTGGCTGCCTCGTGCTTCCTGCCTTGGTTCACACCATGTGCGCTGCCCTAGGCCCCAGCTCCAGTCTTTCTGCCGTGGGTGCATCTGCACCCCCTGAACTCACCGGTAAACCTGCCTTCTAAGAGATGCTCATTCCCGAGGTGTGCGATTCCTGGGAGCAGCCCAGGGCTCCTCAGGACAGCCACCCGTGTTCCCGTCCTGCAGGCGGTCTGCCCACGGCAGGCTGGGCCGGTTTTACGGGCCTGATTTATGGTCTCCCCGAAAGGAGAAACTGTGGGGTCATAAAACTGGGCCTGAGAGGGGCCCAGCCCCTCAGCTTTATAGCCACTTTTATTTCCTTCCCGTCCAGGTATAATGTCCAGGCCCCAGACGGTGGGTTCCGGATGGGCTTCAGAGGAGCGAGCAGAGACCCGGGCTGAGCCACAGCTCTTAGGTTGAACAACGGACAGCTGCCCACCCCTCACTGGGGCCCTGCCGGAGGCCCCCGGGGGGCATTCAGCTCTGGGTGCGCGGGGCGGGGGCCACATGTGCGCTGCTGCTGCCCCGCTAGGCAGAGGGCCCCACATCCACGGCCAGATACATGACGACGCCCATGCTCCAGAAGCCCCTGCCCGGCTGCTCCTCAGGCAGGCCCTGGGCCCACTTAGCCCCTGCAGGGGCCAGTGACTAAGACTCTCAGAGACAAGATTTTCAAATGGGTCTTGTGCGTTAGTCTTCGTTTGCATTAAAAGGGCTGCCCAGTTCTCTGGTGAGTTTTAGGAGCCTGGGGTCACAGACCAGAGCTGAGTGTCTGGGGGCTCAGGGCCACCTGCCTCCTCGCCCATCTCCAGAACCTTCCTTTCCCCACTGCTCTCAGGCTTTGCCTCCTCAGGTCCCCCAGCCCGGGAGCCTCTGGGAAGGTCTCCTTACAGCAACCTTGGGGTGAGGGGAGTGAGAAGCTGACTTGCCTGGCTCCTCACCAGGCAATGAGAGGCTTCAGGGTAAATGGAGCCCCTTGCCCACCACCAAAGGCCTGGCACACTGAGCCACGGGCCCTGTGGGGGCAGCTGCTGGGTCTTCTGCAAGCTAAGCGGGCACTGTGAATGCAGAGTGCGGCCCGTGCTGTCAGATCGCTGGTCCTCACCTCCCGTCACCCAAGAGCATTGAGCCCCGTGGGTGCTGGGAGGGGCCCAGAAGGCACTGAGGCTGCACAGGCAGGGCCCTGACCCCTGTGGGGGAGGGCCACAGGGGGACCCATTACTCCTCCCTTCCAGACTTGCCCCCATGCAGAGCAGGGGCGGCCATAGAAAGAGGAAGAAGATAAGGGAGAGAAATGACACCAAGGCTGGCCTCTGCAGCCAGGAGGTGAGGGGCCCAAAGAACCAGCCACACCAAATCCAGGACCGGCCAGGCCACCTCCTTGTCCCCCAGCCCAGCCTGCAGAATGTGACCCTCAGTGGGAGCTGCAGTGGATGGCGGCGGACTCCCCCGACTTCTGGGCCCACCCTACCAGCATTGCTGGATGGTTCCCGGCAGCAGAAGTTACGACAGGTGAGCACGTCTGTGCTGCGAATGTGGCTCTTCCATGTTCTGGAGAGATCTGAGCACACGGTCTCGGGAGCTTCATGGGTCGGTCACTTCAGGGCGGAGAGGGGTTCCTGACTGCCAGAATGGACGTTGGCTTGTATTTGCCCAGACGGACACAAGGCAACACGATGGCGATGAGGGAGGACAACAACAAGGCCGCCGCGGTGGGTCACCTGAATGAGCGAGGCTGCCGCCGGAATCTGCCAGTGGAAGTGTTTCTGCCTCTGCTTCTGCTGCACCTTCAGGGCAAAGCCCGAGCCGAGGATCCCCCAGGAAGGGACAGAAACCAGGGCTCGGGTCACACAGGTGACCACTGGTCGGGCCTGGCCTGTAGAACGCAGGAGCTGGGGAGACAGGGTGGACACTGGGTCACTGGCTTGGGGAGGCCCGTCCCGCTTGGCACCGCAGGCCCCACAAACGAGGCTGGCACCTCTGGCTCAGTCAGTCTGCCTGGGCAGAAGGCAGCCCCATCCAAGGGGGCTGCTGCTGCCACCTCAGGATTGCCCCTGCGATAAAGAGGACTAGCTCACTGGGGAGGGAGCTCCCCACCTGCAGAGGAGATCAAGTCATATACCTACGCTTGCACATGCGTGTGCATATACACAAACATACCATCCTACGTGATGCATTTCCACATGCACATACACTACACACATACACTGGACAGCACACACATGCCTAGACACACACAACACACACACACACATACGCCATGCATGTACCGCACAGACAGCACATATACACATCCATGATCTACAGACACACATACATATGCAAATACACGCCCCATGTATACCTATGTGACACATGCACACACACATGCACACACACACTATGTGGTCTATAACACGCATGCACATGCCACACATATACACGCATAACACACATGCCGACATACATACATAGTGAACTAGAAGATTCTAACGCTCACAGTCTATGATTTCTGGAAAGGACATGGATCGAAGCCCCTCCCAGGCAACAGCACAGGACCGCTCCCTCCCTCACCAGGCACACGGACCCCACCTCTGCGGTCATGTTGAAGCCACATTGGCACCTCCTCCCTACCCTCAGGGACCAAATAAGCTAGGCTGCACCCCACCATCTGCCACGAAAGGCCCAGCGATCACCATCAAACCATGCTAGGCTGCCTCCTATACTTGCTACAAAGGACCCCACTGGGGGTTGGGAATAGGAGGGCAGGTGGCTTCCACAGGCCCTGTGGCAGGTGAGCTGGGTTCTGAATGTGCCGCGCCATGAGTGAGTCTGCTCACTGGGGGACCCCCAGCCAGCCCCAGAGTGTAGAGGAAAGCCAGAGAGCGGTGGAGACGCCACGCAACATGGAGCACCTACCGCCGGGAGTGTGAAGAAGGAGATAGCGAAGACGGAGAAGCAGGAGGCAATGGTCTTCCCGACCCACGTCTGGGGCACTTTGTCTCCATAGCCAATGGTGGTGACAGTGACCTGCAAGGAAGAGGGGCAGCAGTCAGCAGTCAAGGCCCCAGAAACTCAGCATGAGCATCTGTCCAGCCCGAACCCACCTCCACTCAAGACCTGCCACCTTGTGAACGGAGGCCAGGGAGACATCTCATCACCAGATGGCCAAGTGGCTTTGCCAGAGGACCAGTGCCAGAGCAGCAGACAGTTGTGTCTCCCAAACCTAACACTGCAAAGGAAGCACGTCCACCGGGCTGTGCACAGGAGCTCAGCACCAATGGAGGACCAGGGCCCGCCAGCCGGACAAGCAGGCCAGGAGGCCCACCCCATGGGAAGGCCAGGCGTGGCCTCCCTGCTCCACCCGCCTGCCCCATCCCCGAGGAGGTCCACCACCCAGGCCACCGACGTCGCTCTGCACCAGCCCTCAGAAGGCCGGAAGCTCCCACTGAGGCTGGTCCTCAACAAAATGCCAGGATGGGGATGACATGCCACTTCCTGGAGCCACCCCGGGCACCAGATGTTTTGTTTGTCCTTTTTTTTCTGAGAGAACCAGACGCAGTTCGATCCTTCTTCTCGGTGGGGGAGGTGTCCATCCAGGGTGTGGTGGGACAATGGGAGTGAGGGGCTGCTCCCACCCCGCCCCCACGCCCACCCCAGGCTCGCTTCCTACTGGCATCTGAGGTTTGCTCTCTGGGGCCTCTGCCGGCTGCAAATGCCCCAGAGTCTGGGCTGTGGGGCTGCCTGCAGGGTGTTCAAGGTGCCAGCTCCGAGCCTGGCAAGGGGACCTGGGGTGGCCCAGAGTCACAGCTTATCCTGTCACACACTCACATCCACACACCAAGGCAGCAGTCACAGTGGTCCTGTGAGCAGGCAGCCTGGCTGGCACCCGCCTGCCCCATGGGCTTGCCAGCCTGGCTTCTCCTCTCCAGGGCCTCCAGTCCTGGCTAAGAACTGCCTCTGGCAGGCCCAGGAAGGTCTGTACGGTGCCCCCATTCCATCCCCTGCCCCATGAGGCTGGCACAGGGCGTGGGGAGGCCATTTGACAGACTCTGACGGAAGACAAGGCCCAGAGAGGAAACAGCGAGTTCTACAGTGGTGACCACCCGCTCACCCCAGCCCCCCAGAGCCCTGGGTCCTCGGGCCTCCCTGAGCTCTCCACCAGCCACTGAGGGCGGAGGGAGGGAGCAGAGAAGCCCAGTGGCCACAGCTGGGCAGGGACACACACATGTGCACATGGACAGAGACAGACAGGCACACACGAATCAGAATCACTTGAGCCACCCAGGAAAGGCCCGCGGGAAACGGGAGCCACGGAGGAGCCGGGCAGCAGGAAGGGGCGTGGCGCAGAAGACTGATTTACACCAAGGGCAAGTCACTTCCTGGGGAGGTACGGCCACGTGGTGAGCTCCCATGAGCGGGGATATTACAGGCTGGCCGCTGCTGAGCCCCCCAGCCCGACCGTGCATCTGTTTATGGTCCCCCTGCTTCTGAGAGCCATCTCCCACAAGTGCCCCCATGGAGCATTTCCCTGCCATGTCAGTGTCCCTCAAACACACATCCCACAGACAGACGCTGAGGGCACCGGGCCTCCTACTACTGGGCCCTTTAAAGGGATCCCCGAGCCTGTGCACGTGGGTGCACACTCACAAATGTGCTTCACACACGCGCCCTAAGACATGCAACAGCCTGATGTGCTCAGGCAGCAGCGTGGCACACACAATCACATGCATCTCAAACACACACAGCACAACAAGGTCACATGAAGGGGGGCTGGCACACTTGTCAAGCCCAACTCTCTGGGCACGCTTAGGCCCAACAGCTTACACGCACACACAGGCATGCACCCCGGACCATGGCCTAGGCACCTGCAGGGTGCAGCAGGGGCCACGGGCAAGGCCACTGGCAGGCTGGCAGACAAAGGGGCCTGGGGAGCCCAGAGCCCCCAGAGGGCCTGCACCCCACACGTGAGGCCCGGGTGCATGGAACCAAGGCAGAGGGAGCTGCCAGCTGGGAGGGGCATCCGAGACACCACACCCAGCCTGCTCGTGGAAAGCACAGTCGTCTTTCATAAAATTATTTTATTTACATAATCATATGATGGGTTTCCTATTATTTTAATGAATGAATATAGAAACCTTTTTAAAATTTCTCAGTTTTATTTTCTAATGTGGTATCAATAGTTATAACCCACATAAACAAAAGCTCTCTGGGGTCTTCAATAATTGTTAAGAGTGCAAAGGGGTCCCGAGACCCACAAGTTCAAGGATGGCGCCACGCGGGGAGTGAGAGGCAGGGTGGCCTCTGAGACGTGCAACCAGGGAGGCGCAGGAGGCGCTCCCACGGGGGGAGAGTTTAAGGGGCGCCTGAAACTCAGGCCTCAAGACAAATAACATGTAACGTAACATTTTAAATTACCAAAATTAATGCAAAAATACCCCCACGATGACTGGGAACTGGATGTAGGTGGGGGAGGGAAGGGGCTCGCATGGAAGGCCCCAAGGGCAGAATGGAGCCTGCACCCATCTCCCCCAGCAGACAAGAGCCCTGGAGGGGGGGACCCCCATCCGCATCCCCTGGCCCCCATGCCTGGTCCCAAGCTGCCCAGGAGGTGCTGGCAATCCCTGCTGGCGGGGCGGTGGGCAGAAGTGGGAGAGCCCCGGGCCAGGTGTCCCCCACCCCCTCGGTGGAGGGCTAAAGCTCAGAGCTGGGGACCTCAGCCTCCCCTCTCAGACCTTGTCACAGACCCTCTTTGTCAAGTTAATGACATCCTTTCAGCTCTTTGAGGAAACGGCCCATCCCCGCAGAGCTGTTTGTTTTTCCTGAATTCACAGACACAAGCAGCTCAGGAATGGGCCGTTTTATAGCTGCTGTGCTCGGAACTTGCCCTCGATGGCGGGCCATCCAGAATGCAGATCTGCACGTCCGTCCCCCAGGCCCACAAACTCGGGGAGACACAACCCAGCTGCTGCAGCACACACTCCCCATGCCCGGTGCCGCCCGGGCCATGGCGCACACCGGCTGGCTCACATGAACCCATGGATGGCATCCTGACCATGACAGGACCATGGAGGCAGGTGGGGGGGTGGGGGCAGCCAGGCCATCCTTGTCCTCCCAGGAGTGGGAGCTGGAGTATGTCCTGCACCGTTTGTGTCTCTCCTTTGTGTCTTCACTCACATTTTGAGGACAGGAGGCAGGAGAGAACCTTCCAGTTCCCCCACACACACGTTCTGTCCTGAAAAGCTGGCACTGGCACCATTTTATTCTCTCGTTTGTAAACAGCCTTCCCTTCAAGGGAGATGAGGGCCTGCCCGGAAACCCCACCTCCACTGTGGAGGCCATCAGCCTGCGGCCACCCCAGACCAGGCCCACCTGGAGATGTCATGGTTGTCCATCCAGAGGGAAAGGGCAAGAGGACGATGCCAACGCAGACACTTAGGGGCTCACATCACAGGTGGCACCTCTGATGGGCAAACTTGAGATGATGCTATGCGTTAGGCACCATCTTACAGAGGGGAAAACTGAGGTGGGGGTCAGTCATTGTGCCTGAGATCTCCCCACTGGTAAGTGACCGAGCTGGCACTGAACCAAGGCCCTCATGACCCCACAGGCCATGCCATGCCATGACGTCAGGAGGCCTGCAGAAGAAGCCTGAGGCTGGAGGCTGCTGCCCCGTCACAGGCCCAGGCCTTGCGCAGCCTCCGGCCACCGACCTGCCCGGACGAGGCTGCAAAGACAGAGCCAGGGAGAGGGCAGCCTTGGGGAGGAGAAGCATGGACAGAGGGGCAGGCTGGTGAGAGGCAGGGCTGTCTCAGGGCAGTGAAGGAGGAGCAGCGGTCCTGGGCTCTTGTGCCCAGGGGACACCCAGCCCCGGCTTGTCGTGGGGCTGCCCCAGGAGACCCCAGCCCAGCTGGTGGAAATTGGCCGTGAAGGGGGCAGACGCCGGTCCGCAGGGGCCGAGGGAGCAGCCCAGGCCAGCTTGCAAACTACGAGCAAAAACAAAAGCCACCCCAGACCCCAAAATAAACCCACTTCCTTTCAGCAGGAAAAAGGAAATAGATGAACACAGATCCGCGCTGGCCCGGGGCTTCTCGTCCCTTGAGTTTATCTTCTCCCTCACAGCAACCTTGGATCCTGGGCCCGGTTGAGTACCGTGGCCCCGCTCAGCGTGGCTCACAGGCCCCAGCACCCCTACACGGGGATACGGACTACAAGGACTGATGAGAAGGGCCGTGCCCAGGGTCGTCCTGCAGAACCACTGGGTGGGGTCAGGACCTCCCTCACTCCTCCTCCTGAGCGGGAGCTCCAGACAGAGGCTGACATGACGCCGCAGACACCCTGGGTGCCGGCCAGGCCACGTCTACCCCGCAGAATGGCCAGGCTCAAGGTCCCACATGTTGGATGCCCAGGCGACTCTGCCTTGAGAGCTCAGTTCAGATATCACCTCCTCAGGAGGCCCTCCTGGATTCCCAGAGCGGGCAGAGGAGGTCCTCCACGGACCCAGCAAATCTCTGTATGCAGACCCCGTCTGTGACTCCGAGAGCACAAGACCAGGACTGCCCAACCCCTGCTGTACCCTAGTGCCATGCAGAGCAGCCTGCAGCGACATGCCTGACATCACATCCAAAAGTAAAGAAATGTGCCCTCGTACCAAGAGCCAGCCTCGCCAAGAGGCCCGCGGCATCCAAGGAACGTCTTCACGGCAACAGAAACAGCCGCTGCCTTCCCGGGATCACAGCCCACTCAGTGAGCCCCACAGTGGCCCTAGGAGGTTGACCTGTTGTCTCTCCCATTGTACAGATGGGGAAACTGAGGCACAGAGCAGTCATACGCTCTGCCCTGGCCCCAGAGCCAGTGTGGTGGTGCAGCTGTCTTTGCACCCCAGGAAGCTGACTCCGTGGTCTGCCCTCCCCATCTCTGCCTCACTGACCTGCTCTGTCATTCATTCATGAGCCCCTGCCCTGCTGCCAGCCTTGCCCAGGCCCTGGGAAAGGGAATCAGACACACAAGGTCCCTGGGACGCTGGAGGGGCCGCTCTGTGAGGAAAGTGCTGCAGGTAGGTGGGGGTGGGGAGGCAGGGGCAGAACAGGACCCTCAAGACTAGCAGGCCTAACGAGTGTGATTGGATCATGGCAGCCATAAACACTTGAGTGTGAATTAGCTTGCTGTAGGGTCATCACCTGGTGTCTAGCTTTGGGGAGCACCAAGAGAACCACGGCTGGTAGCGGCCCTCTAAAATTTACTACAGCCTTTACTTTGTCCTCGTCCTCTCTGGGTGCCTGGCACCCAAGGCTTTCTGTGTTCTCACGGACAACTCTCTAACAATCATGGAAGTAGGTACTCACACCCATTTTACAGATGAGCCCAGAGATGTTGGGTAACCTGCCCAGGGCCACATAGCTAGCTGGTCGGTGGTGAAGCTGGGATGCAGTACCACGTCTGACTCCAACCCCCAGTTCCTGACCACTACATTACCCCACTGCCTCCTGTTTCACTGTTTCCTGATGCTGACCATGTTTCTTCCCCTCAGGATGAAGCTGGAAAGTTCTTACCCTTGCTGACATGAGCTGAACCCCACCCCAGAGGAAACCAATTCTGTACACCACCCTCACAGGGCCTGCCTTGGCCATGTAAGAAATCCCCCCAGGTGTCGGTCAGTGGGCAGTAAGTACAGAGAGATGGACCTGCTTTGTGGACTCCTACTCATCCTGCAAAACCCAGCTGTAAAGGCCTTTCTCTGGCTGGGCTCCCAGAGCCTGCATTTCTCACGCCATACACTATAGTCTACAGAGGAAGGATCATACTGGGGTGGGCAGTGGCCTGGGGACAAGCAGACCCTCTGTTCTCTGCTGCCCAGCACTCCCAGGCCTTGTACGGAGCTCCCGGCAGAGAAAGAGCCCTGGAACGGGTAGGGTCTGGGTGCTGGGGGGCTGGCCCACCATGCCCAGGCCCACACAGCCTCAGTTTCCCCAGCTTCAGACGAGGTCCTGACACTGGCCCTACCCACTTGGCGGTGCTACCAGGGCTTACATAGGAATGTCTGGGAGGCCCTGCCCTCACCCAGGCCCCACTCAGCCCCTAGACCCCTCTGGCCTCCTCCAGCCTGGGAAGCCAGGACCCTCTGGAGTCGACGGCTAGGGAGAGAGGGGACAGGAGTCAGACTCTATTTTAGATGGTGGCTGAGACGCAGAGCTGGCTCCCAGCCTTTCACTCTCAATTCTAAATTTAGATGCAGGGGTAAACAGAGCCGGGCAGGCTTCTGATTGGAGAGACCCCCGGGCGCTAAACAGAGGAGCCCGTGTGTGCAAAACTGCCTTTCCCTCCACTCCGACTTTCATACAAACAAACGCAGTTTGTTCCAAGGGCAAAGAAAAAAGTCTTAAATCCTCCCCGAACACCTCAGCAGCCAGGTGTGGGGCGCCATATGTAGGGGAGCAGGGAGCCCTCACACCCGAATCAGGCGTCCCCACCCAGGGTGGGGGGACATCAGCCGCTGACCTGGCACCTTTGCTGGACAGAGTGGAAACTGAGGCTGTGAGAGGAGGGACCTTCTCATGAAGTCCACCTGGGCCCCCCACCGTCCTGGGCTGAATGACATCCCCCCGAAATTCTTGTCCACCTGGACCCTCAGAATACAAGCTTGTTTGGAAATAGGGCCTCTGTGGAGGTGATTAAGTTAAGGAACTCGAGTTGAGATCATCCGGGGTTACCCAGCTGGGCCCTAAATCCAACGAGAAATGCCCTTATAAGAGACAGAAGATGTGGCCACAAGCCCAGGAACGCCTGGAGCCCCCAGAAGCCGGAAGAGGCAGGAAGTATGATCCCCTGGAGCCTCCAGAGGGAGTGTGGGCCTGCGACACCTCGATTTCAGGCTGTCCTCCAGAACTGGCAGAGAATACGTTTCTGTTGTTTAAAGCCCCCTAGTCTGTGAGACTTCATTGCATCAGCCCCAGGAGACCGCAACACCCACTGTCCCGGGTGCCATGGACAGAACCGTTCTACGCACATCAACTCACTCATTCATTCACACAACAGACACCCACTGGCTGAGCCCAGATGCTGAGGACACCTGGGGCCACCCCTATGGCACCCACAGCCCAAGGGGCTTGAGAGCGTCTCCACATGGTGGCTCCCCAGCAGGATTCGCCACCGCTCTCCAAAGGAAACCCAGTGGACGGCACTTCCCACACCCCAGCCGCCCAGACGCTCTATTTTAGGGTCCATCCCACGCATCTCTGAGAAGCTGGGCTGGCTCCTGGCCGGCCCCTAGCCCAGGCCTGGGGAGGCGTGCAGACCCAGCAGAGATCAGATATGGCCCAGCTTCCAGCCCTCGCTCCCGTTAGGTGCCCTCTGGCAGCACCCCCCATTGAGCAGACCTCCTCCTCGGCCTGCCGAGGCCGGGGAGCCGTGGACAGTGTCGGGTAGGGGGGTGGTGTCACTCCCCTTTGGGGTGAAGGAAGCCAGGACAGAGGAGACAGAACAACTGCCGGGGCGCAGTTGCAATTGGCAAACTGGCCCGAAGCCCTGATCGGGGCCGCCCCGGCTTGCGTTTCTTGGGCTCTGTTTGTCCGAGACGCGCCAGGAATACAGCCCATAACTCAAGGCTCGGGCTGCTCCCGCCCGGACAGCTGCAGGGGCAGCCGCTGCTATGAATGGGAGCTGTTTGCCCCGGAGCCCCGGCAGCGGGGGCCCAGGCGGCCCAGGGGCGCAGGGCCTGGCAGAACAATGGCCAGGCCAGGGCCCGTGGTGGCCGAGGCTGGAGCTGCAGCTGACGGCGCGGGCCGGGGCACCCGTGTCAAGCTGGGCAGAAAGGGGCCGTTTTCCCGGCTGCGGGCGGATGTTTGCACAGGTGTGGGAGTGGGAGCGCCCCAGCCCCGGCCGGGGGTGGGGAGCAGCCCGCGCCCGCAGCCCCGGGCGCCCGAGGCAGGGAGGGCAGCGCCGGCTGAGCCTGCTTATCAGCGCCGTGGCGGGCAGTGCCCCACGCGCCTCCTGCGGCGCGGCGGGTCCCTGGGAACCCTCCCGACTCTGGGTAGCCTGTTCCTACATGGGCCCTGCCTGTCGCTAGGACGGGACCCCTCCGCCAACCACGGGCAAGCTCCCTGCTGGGGACTGAGCCCGCCCACCCAAACCTGCTGGGGCCTGCCACGCCTGGGCTGCGGGGCACAAGCCTGCAGGAGGGCAGGCGGGCAGACAGAGCTGGAACCTGGGCCTTCCCCAACCCAGGAGCTTAGTCTTTGCCTTCCCTGAGCAGCCTGGCATGTTGGAAGCTTCCAGAAAACACGCTGACTCGGCCAACATCAAGAACCCCCCTGCGTGCCTGGCCTCACAGGGGCGGGGACGCAGAAACGGCAGAGTGGCATCCCGCCCCGCCGAAAAAGGTGGGGATGGGCCTCCCTCCTGGAGGAGGGTGGGGAGCCCCAGGAGAGAGCCTGGCCTGCCCCTTCTGGAAGGGAACGCATTGGGGACAGATACAGCTAGGGCCTGGCACAGCCGTTGTCCCCCACCCAGTGCCCCTTCCACCCTGCGCTGCCCCCAAGTCCTCGGTGCTACCTCATGCAGGCTGCAACCCTCTCCTGCCCCAGCCGGAGTGAGCCTAGACATCAGCCAGCCTGCCCCCAGCTCAAAGGGACTCCCCCTCGGCCTTGCGCAGCTTGTAACCAGGGCCAGTGTCCCCCTGTTGTCACCCACGCCACCACTCCAGGCTCAGTTCTAGAGCGTCCTGGGGCACTAGCTCCTTGCACCCCGAGAGCATGTTGAAGGAGGTAGTGTTGCGTGTGCCCCACGGGACAGCCTGGGAGTTCCGGGGCCTGGCTGTACCCCAGAGACAGCCCACACCCCTGCCTTCCCCTACAGCGAGCAGCCGTCCCAGGCTGCCTCAGGGCCCTGCACTTGCTGTTCCCCATCCCTGTGGGTGGTAAGCTGCCGGCCACCCTGCAGACAATTCCCAGGATCTGCCTCCATCTCCGGTCGGAGATGTGAGTGGCGGGTTTGGTGCCCTGAAAACTTGCTCTGCGGGCCCACAGTCCAGTGACGCCGGGTTCCCGCCAGCAGCGGCACCCACGTAGCACGCAGTCAGACGTCCTGCAGCTGGCTGAGGCCCCCGGACCATCCACGGCAAACCCGAGTGGTGTTCACCTTCTGCGGGATCATCTGCTTCTGCTTTCCATCCGCCTCTCCTGCACAGTGGCAGCTCAGGGGAGCTAAGAGCCACCCAGCCTGGGTCCCAGCCACTTCCAAGCAGAAGCTGGGTGCTTGGTGGAGGGGGAGGGAGCACACCAGCCAGGCTCTGCCCTCAGCTCGCCCAAGGAGTCCCATCTTCGCAGCCAGGGGAGCCCCTGTGCCCCTGGGGCAGAACCCACACTTTTCTGGACTACTTTGCCTCTCAGGGCACAGCCCGCTCTGGCATTACTAATGCCCAGGGCCAGCTACCAAATTCACAGGCCTGGCGCATGTCACCACGTGGGAGACCTCCTCCGTTGGAGGTCCTCCCACCTGTCCTGGGTGCCTTGTTTGAGACATAATGTCAAGCTCCTCGACACAGGGGCAGCTGTGGGGCCAGCACAGGCCCTCAGAGATGCAGGGCACACATCTGACCCCACCGCCCCACACCTGCACCCAGGGCGAAGGGCGGCCGGGGCCTCAGGGCCGGAGTGCAGGCGAGGGGACAGGTAGCGGAGGACTCGGGCCCCGGTGGGGCAGGCAGAGCTGGGACCCAGCGTGAGCTGAGGCTCCAAGTGCCCCGCACCCACTTCAGCACCTCTGACTTCCCTCACAAACACAGGTTCAAAGACAAAAAGGTTAGGACGTCAAGTGCGCAGCCACCGAGGGTGCGGCCTTCTGAGTGCTGCCACTGTGCTTAGCCGCTGGCCCACCACACCTGGCCACAGCCAGCTTCAACCCCAAGCCTGCAGGAGGGGTTTTGAGCATTCGGGCAAGGAGTGCCCCTGTTGAGGCACAAAATCTTCGGAACCCAGAGCCCCCCAGCCCATGGGCAACAGCCTGCCCTCTGCTGTCTGTGGCCCTGCAGCCCCTACACTGGACAGCCCTGCCCTAAGTCCCAACTTACTACCCCCCACCAAAGGGCATCTGCATAGCTGCCAAACTCGACACGGCCCGACCTGTTCACGGCATCCTTCTCGGCCAGGTACACGAAGTAAGAGGAGAAGATGAGGCCCAGGAAGCCGATGTACAAGGTGGTTATCAGCTCCTGGAAACAGAGCGAGCAGAGAAGGCGCCCGTCATCTGGGCTCCCGGGCATCCAGGGGCCTCTGCGAAAATGCCTGGCCAACATCACAGGCAGCAGGGGCCTGCCCAGCAGCAAGTTCCAACATTTACCAGAAAGTTCTACATAAATTCCAGCATGTTTTACATGCAGACATCAGACTTCAAAATAACCTATTTCTCACAACTCTTGTAAAAGGCCAGTGCTGGGTCCTGCCCCCCAGGAGTGAGGCGGGCCCCCAGCCCTGGCCTGGACAGACGGTCTGGGCTTCACAGGCTCTGCTGCTGTGGCTCTCTGTCCTGCAAAGCCTTGGTGGGAGGAACGGCTAGGCCCTCTTGGAGGGGAGCAGGTGGGCCACCTCCACCCCCCCGGGGCTATTCTTGATCTGCCCAGTTCTAGATTTCTGAGCCTCCTGGACCTTTTTCCACCTTGCATTTCTGTCTTTTCATTTGCCCCATAGTCTCTTGTCCCCAGCTTGAAGGAACATCATTAGCCTGGCAGGCCAGGGATGCTGGCACCATTGGTACGGGCAGAACGGCCCGCCTGGCTTGGACTAGGCTCGGCTGAGCCCCTGCACTGCACCTGTCTGTCCCTATTCCAGGCCCCTGCACCTCCCCCGGACCACCCACCTGACGGTGGATGAAGACCACGGAGCCCAGCAGCCTCCAGGTGCCTCCCTGGCGGTCGACATGCAGCATTCTCAGGATCTGAAGGAATCGGATGCCCCTGCGAAAGAGAAGTCTCCATGCCCCGTCCAGACCACTCCACCCAGGCACCTCAAAGCCTGGCTCCGAACCTACCCACTCACCATTGTGCAACCCCCAACGCCCCTCACCCCCTTCCTCAAGCACAGGCTGAGGGCTAGGGGCAGACTGCTTCTGGGGGAGGCCCCGGGATCACCCCAGTTTACAGAAGAGCAGACTGAATCCTGGAAATGAACTAGTGCTCGTGCTGGGTCTGGAAGCCAGGCAGCCTAACTCAGCAGGGGCCCCAAGCCGGCCGCCCACCCCAGCACACCAGCCCGAAGCTCTCACCCCTCCCAGCCAGGAGAGCTGCAGCCCAGCTGTACCTGATGACTGAGGTGGCAAACACCTGCCCTTTGGAGCCCACGTAGAGAACAACCATGGAGGCCACAACCACAATGAGGTCTACGGGGGACAGTGTGACACCACCATCACCAGCCAGGCAGCTGGCTCAGGGTAAGGAGCCTGGCAGTTGGGCGGGACAGGGCCTGACAAAGGGGAGACAGAGATACCTCGGATGGGGAGACTCAGCCCTCTGTCTCGGGCACATGCAGAGCCCACTTAGCCCCAACCCCCCGGCCCCGGCTCACAGGCCACTGAGGGCAGCAGACACCAACGCCGTACTAAAGCACAGTCAAGACCCCCGCCCGTGATCAGCATCTGAGGACAGGGGACCCTGGTGTGGAGGCTGGCTCCCATGCTGGGACTTGGGATGTCACCTTGCTGGCCTTGGGGTCCTGCCCCATTATAGGCAGGGTAGCCTGGGGGTCTCTCCCTCCTCACGGGTACCCTGCTTGCTGGTGCTCATGATAGGCGCCCGCCCCACAGAGCCCCCTTCCTGGGGATGGGGCCAGCCCTTGCCTGGGAACCTCGGGGTGAAGTTTCCGTGGGGGCAGGCATGACTCACCAATGATGGAAATGCGCTTCCGGGCAAAGTGCAGCCGCCCCCAGATGCCCATGTACTTGCTGCGGCAGCCTGCTGACCAGAGGCGGACGGCGTACTCTGTCCCAAAGAACACCACCAGGACGATCTCCTGCAGGGCAAAGGGGCACGAGCTCACCACGCGGCCAGCCATGACACCTGTTCAGGCGGGGCTACTCCAATGGGCAGGCCCCCAATGTGGGAGCCTCTGCTGAGAGACGTCGCAAGAGCAGCCGGTCAGGGTCCTGGTCTGCATTGCCCCTCCGGAGAGGCCAGCGACCCAAGCCCAGGTCCCCTGCTGGTGGACACCAGTGAGGCCTGCTTCTCTTCAGACCAGGGCTTGACCATGCCCAAGGGGACATCCATGCCAGAGCTCAGGAGCAGCTCTGGGTCTTGTGCTCTCGTCTGGCCCCAAGAAATACGACATCTGAAGCCCACGTTCTCCAGCCAGCACTCATTTAAACCACTGAGTCCCCAGAGTGCAGGCCATACATCCCAATTAGGGGGTTGGAGAACATCTGTCCTCATGGACAATCCCTCTGTCACCTCACATAGCCACCATGCCACCAGGGACACAGTGTCCACCACTTGGCAGCCTTCACTGGGGCGCAGGTGCAAGAGCTCCCTGGGGCAGGGGAGCTGGGTCACAGGAGAAAGCAGGGTCTCAGAGGGCATCACAGTCCTAAAGGGAAGGGCAGGTACAATGTCACCTGTGAAGTAATGCCCCCTAGAGGGCCTTCCCATGGCCCAGGCCTCCAGCAGAGACTGTTCCACAGATGAGCCTATAGTCACGGCACTCTGGGGAGGTGAGGGGAAGCCAGAGAGCAAGGACCAACACCTGGCTTACGATGGACAGGCAGGTGGGTGGAAGGAGAGATGGAGGAATGGAGGAAGAAAGGGATGGGTAGATGGGTCAATGAGGATGGATAGCGTAAGAATTAATTCAAAAGGAAAGTGCTGTACACCAACCAATTGGATACCCGAGACGAAATGGACAAAATCTTAGAAACACAAAACCTACCAAGACTAAATCATAAAGGAATAGACAATCTGGGGGCTGGCCCCATGGCACAGTGGTTAGGCAGCCCGAGTACGCGGGTTCAGATCCCAGGTGTGGACCTACACTACTCGTCAGCTATGCTGTGGCAGCATCCCACATATGAAGTGGAGGAAATTGGCACAGATGTTAGCTCAGGCTAATCCTCCTCAAGCAAAAAAAACAAAAAAACAATCTGAATGGACCCATAACTAATAAAGAGAATGAATCAGTAATCAAAAATCTCCCAGCAAAGAAAAGCCCAGGACCTAATGGCCTCACTGGTGAATTCTATCAAACATTTAAAGAAGAACCAATACCAATCATTCTTAAACCTTTCCCAAAAAATTGAAAAGGAGGGAACATTTCCTAACTCGTTCTATGGGGCCAGCATGACCCTGATACCAAAGCCAGACAAAGACATTACAAGAAAAGAAAACTACAGACCAATATCCATTATGAATATTGATGCAAAAATCCTTGGAGCTGGCCCCATGGCCGAGTGGTTGCGTTCGCACGCTTCACTTCGGTGGCCCAGGGTTTCGCTGGTTCGGATCCTAGGCGCGGACATGGCACCACTCATCAGGCCACGCTGAGACAGTGTCCCACATGCCACGACTACTAGTACCCACAACTAAAAAAATATACAACTATGTACTGGGGGGATTTGGGGAGAAAAAGCAGAAAAAAAAAAAAGATTGGCAACAGTTGTGAGCTTAGGTGCCAATCTTTAAAAAATAAAAAAGTCCTCAACAAGATACTAGCAAACTCAATTCAGGACCATTTTAAAAGGAGTATACACCATGACCAAGTGAGATTTATTCCCAGAACGCAAAGAGGGTTCAACATACGAAAATCAATCAGTATAATATACCACATTAACAGAATGAAGGAAAAAAACCACATGATCTCAATTGATGCAGAAAAAGCATTTGACATAATTCAATACCCTTTCATGATAAAAAAAAAAGACCAGTAAACAAATTAGGAATAGAAAGAAATTACCTCCACATAATAAAAGCCATATATGAAAAATCCACAGTGAACATCATATCAATGGTGAAAGGCTGAAAGCTTCTCCTCTGAGGAACAAGGCTCTCACCACTTCTATCTGACATAGGACTGGAGGTTCTAGCCAGAGCAATTAGGCGAGAAAGAGAAATAAAGGCACCCAAATCGCAAAGGAAGACGTAAAATGATCTCTGTTTACAGATGATATGACCTTATGTGTAGAAAACCCTAAAGATGCCACAAAAAACCATTCAATCTAACAAATGAATTCAGCAAAGCAGGATACAATGCCAATGCACAAAAATAAGTTGCATTTCTATATCAGTCACATTGTTTCTACAAACAATAAACAATCTGAAAAAGAAATCACAAAAACCGGGGCGGCCCCATGGTGCAGCAATTAAGTTCTCACGTTCCGCTTCTGCGGCCCAGGGTCCGCTGGTTCAGATCCCGGGTGCGGACATGGCACTGCTCATCAAGCCATGCTGTGGCAGGCGTCCCACATATAAAGTAGAGGAAGATGGGCACAGATGTTGGCTCAGGGCCAGTCTTCCTCGGGGGGCGGGGAGAAATTACAAAAACAATTCTGTTTACACTAGCAACAAAAAGAATAAAATATTTATAAATTAACTAAGAAGGTGAAAGACTTGTACAATGAAAACTGAAAAATGTTGCTTAAAGACATGAAAGAAGACAAATCAGTGGAAACATATCCCATATTCATGGATTGGAAGACAGCGTTGTTCGGATGTCAACACTACCCAAAGTGATCTCAGACTCAAAGCAATTCCTCTTAAACTCAGGATGACGTGTTTTGCAGAAAAAGGAAAAAAGCCATCTTAAATTCATATGGAATTTAAGGGACTTTGAATAGCCAAAACAGAATGTGGTCCATCCACTCAGCGGCATATTACAGAGTCTTGTAAAGGAAGGTGATTCTGCCACAAGCTATGCTGTGGACGAACCTCGAGGACGTTACACTGAGTGAAATAAGCCAATCAGACCTGCTTCCAGCTCCCTGCCCTGTCCTCCCCCCGGGAGCCTGGCCCTGGCAGGGGACTTCTGCTTCCACTGGGTGACAGTGGCAGGCCCTGCTCCCACACCTGAACTCTGCCCTCCAGAGAGCCCACCATGAAGGGGTGGCCAGACACTGCTCGCTGGCTCCCAAGTGTCCTTAATTAGGATGAAATACTACTTATATCATCCAGCTTGTGTTTGGGGCAAGCTCAGCGGATAATGGGAGAAAATGTGGGAGAGTTCACCTCTTTCCTTTGCAAAAAAGCTCTCAGTTCATAATACTGAATCCATGCGGGGGGTGTGCACGGTTGGGGACACATGGGAGACGGCAGGAGAGCAAGGGAGTGTGGACACCTCAGGCTCTGTGGCCTCATGGGGAGGGGGAGCACAGGGTCCTGATCCTACCTCTGTCCTCAGCTCCGAGGGCAGCGGCCTTGGCTGGGGGCTGGCTGAGCCCACCAGAGCAGAGGCCACATTCATCTGCCGAGACCCCTCGCCCTGGGCCCAGAACTGTGCCTGCCCTGGTTGGTACTCGATATGGATCTACCGAATGAATGAAGGAATGAATGAACAGATCACCAAGCAGGCTGAGAGCTCCCTGGTAACAAAGACTTTGTCCTGTTCATTTGTTTTCCCGAGAATTGGGCCCTGACACGTCTCAGCAGGTGTGACGAGCAGATGAGCGCGGAGGTCCCAGCAGTGACAGGATGAGGATGGGGAGGGGCTGGCTTCCAGGGTTTGGCAATCATGAGAAGGGCCACAGAGCCACCAACCTCCGGGTCCCCGAAGCTGAGACATGGGCGCTGGTGTCCTTACGGAGGAGGGGTCATCTGACCACTAGTGGCCCCGAAGGGGACGAATAGCAGCCCCCGCAGAGCGGTCCCTGGAGCCTCCATCCCAGCTCTGGAGACCCAGGCGCCATGGGGCTGACAGATCACTGAGCAGCTGTTTTCTGCCTTCGGTGCCTTTGTTTATCACTTAAATACCTTCTTCAACTGCGTCCTAAGCAGGTTTGAAGCTACTTCTAACAGACCTTAGAAGAAATAATAACTCGTAGGGACCGCTGTTGACGGCTGCATGTCCCCCCAAATTATCCTGGCCTCGCACTTCAGGAGAACCAGGCTGGGAGCTGAGAGCAACCCCTGCCCTCCCGGGTCCGGCACTTTGAGACCGCGGACGCCCCTTCTGGACAGCTGAAGTGTAGGAAGAATTTAAAACAACGCAAATCCCCAAATATTGTTTGGGTCTGGAAAGCAGCTCGAGGCCCCGCCGGCCACGCGGGTGCTCCCGCATCTGAGCCCTGGGCCCAGGCCGGGCTGCGTTCATTGGGGTGGCACTGCGGGCACACTGGGAAGGGCAAGAAAACGCCCTGTTAGCATCTCGAGGCCTGAGATGGGCGAATGAATGTTTGCTCGGAGACAAGATGATCTCTTCACCGTCAGCCTGGAGCACTAGGCGGGATGGCAGTTGAGTCAAGGCCACAGCGAGGACTTTGGGACTGGGCCCCGCTCGTTGGGACCCTATAGCCCAGGCACTGCGAGGGGGCAGATGTCCCAGGCAGCCTGGCCTGTCTCCATCTCTTGGAGCCATCTGTCCACTGACCTGGGCCCCGGGAGGGCTGGCAGACTGGCCTGAGGCTCTGAATCGGCAGAATTCTTTCACAAGAGGGGCCTTGGCCACCCCGGGCTGAGGGCTGCCGCGGGGGCATTGACTGGGCTTGACCGTCCGTTTGTGGAGGCTGGGAGAGGAGCCGGGATAGGGCCTCAGCCAGCCTGTGGCACCACCCCCGATTCAGGGGACAACATCCACAGTCCAAAGTGGGCTCGTGGAACGGCAGGGCCAGCCTCCAGCCTCAGTGGTCCAGACCCAGGAAGAGGGACCCCCGGCCGCCCTCCACGCCCTGGGCTTTCTCTGCCCCGCAGGGACAGGTCTGAGGCTCACCTGCCTTTGCAAACCAGGCCCTGAGCAAGCCCTGAAATGAACTAAAGGGGCATCACAGCCCCCCAGAGACTGCCAACCACCGCCACCTCCCCCACGCTCCTGCTCAAGCCACCCCATGGCTCCCCACTGTCCACACAGTAGGGTCACGGTCTGAGGCCCCTTCCCATGGACTCAACCCAGCCCACCCTGAGAGCTTCCTACTGGCCCAAGGCACCAGCCCCCGATGCTCCTTCCCTGCCGCCCCCCAGTGTTCTGTGTCTGGGATATTCTTCTTCCGGTCCCTCCCCTCTACTTGCCCCCTCGAGGGCCTCACGCCCTTCTCAGCCCAGTTCAGGCACCCCCACCCTGTCTGCGGAACCACCACCCACCACACCTGTGGAGGCCAAGGACCTTCCTTGGCTCCCCCACTGATAACGGAGACAGCCCAGAGGCCCCTCTCGGTGAGCAGCACGTGGTGCCTGCACCGCAGCTGGTATGTGCATGGGTCAAGGATGCAGGCCGGGAGGCTGGAACATGGACGGCGCATGGCCCTGAGTCTGCCCCGCAGAGGCAAGAAGAGGGGCCGTCAGGGATCTCTGCTGAGACCACAGTCAACCAGATGGACAAAGGGACCCCTCCCGCCCTGGCCACTGTCCCTCAGACAAAGCAACGCCGCCTCCTGGCTGCAGCCAGCTTCACGGATGAGGGACTTCTGAGCCGGGCTGGGCACTGAGACTGGGGTACAAACTCAAGCATTTACCGCCTGCCAGACGCTGGTCAGACACACAGAGACAGGGACATCCAGGGTCCAAGCAGCCAACTAGCCCTCCACCCAAAGGCCTGAGTCCTTCCATGAGCTTTAGTCCAGGCTGATGCTGGGCTCCTCCTGTGTGTCCTACAACTTGTAGGCGCTCGGGTGGCTCTCAGCAGTGTTCTTTGCATGATTTAGAATTATTTTTAAAGACAGAGTTCCTAACAAACAACCCATTAAAAAATGGGTAAAGAACTTGAACAGGTGTTTTTCCAGAGAAGACATACAAAGGGTCAACAAGCCCATGAAAAGATGCCCAACATCCTCAATGTCATGAGGAAAACGCAGATCAGCCCCAGAGAAACACTGCCTCACACCCATCAGGGCGGCTCCTATCAAAAGACAAAGTAAGTGTTGGCGAGGCTGGGAGAAACTGCACCGTTGGCGGGAACGTCAAATGGTGCAGCTGCTGTGGAAAACAGTATGGAAGTTCCTCGACAAAGTAAACGTGGAACTGCCAGCTGATGCAGCAGTCCCACCTCTGGGTCTGTCCTCAAAGGAACTGAAAGATGCGTGCCCACCCATGTTCACAACAGCTCGATTCACAACAGCCACAAGGTGGAAGCAACTCAAGTGTCCATCAACAGACGGATGTGGTCCATCCACACAGCAGAATATTACACAGCCTTAAAAAGGAAGGAAATCCTGACACCTGCTACAGCACAGATGCCCCTCGAGGACACCATGCTCAGTGAAAGAAGCCAGACAGACACAAAAGAATAAATACTGTAGGATTCCATTTCTATCAGGACCCAGAGGAGTCAAATTCATAGAGACAGAAAGGAGCGTGGTGGTTTCCCAGGGCTGGGGGAGGAGAGGGGGTTTAGTTAATGGGGACAGAGTTTCAGTTTGGGAAGATGGAAAGTTCTGAAAATGGATGGTGGTGATGGTTGCACAATAATGTGAACGTGTTTAATGCCACCAAACTGTACACCTAAAAATGGTTAAGATGGTAAGTTTTACGTTCTGTGTATTTTACCACAATTTTAACAAAAAGAAAGCAGATTAGTGGTTGCCAGGGGCTGTGGGCGGGAGGAATGGGGAGTGACTGCTGACGGGTATGGTACTTCCTTTTCGGGTGATGACAAAGTTCTGGAAGGAGATAGAGGTGACGGCTGCACCACAATGTGAATTACTAATTGTCACTGAATTGTCCACCTGAAAATGGTGAATTTTATGTTACGTGTCTTTTACCACGATACAAACAAGTGCCGTGGGGCACGTGGCAGAAGCGCCAGGGCGCTCTCCGCCCGGGCCTCTGTCCTGGACCTTCAGGGCCAGCCCCGCCCCGCCTGTGGTGGGAGAGTCACCCCCAGCTGTCCTTGAGCATCTCCTTCCTAACCCTCCCCCACCAGTGTTAGCTCAGCATTGAGCGACCTAACTAAGCACAAGTAGTGGCCGCAAAGGCCACGTGGGCCCCAGCCAGCTCTCCTGAAGGGACGGCGTGGGGTGGAGTGCACGGGGATGGGGGGAAGGCAAGGGCCAGGCTCTGAATTCCCTGTCGCCTGGGTCCACGGCCAGCCTGACAGAGTGCACGTAGCGCTGCACAGAGCTCGGTGGCCCCTCCACGGAAGGCTCTGGATGCTGACGCAGAGACACTGTGGCACCATCACGCCCCATGCTCAAATCCTGCTGTTCGGCAGACACACACTAGGACCCTCCTCGAACTCGACCCAGAGAAAGCTCAGGGCCACAAACAAGGGGCACCAGTCCCACAGGCACGGCGTCCTGCGCCTGCACTCGGTGTTCTGGGGTAACGGTGGGGCAAGAGCAGATCTGCAAACCCCAAGAGTCAAGGCAAAGGTTTGCAAAAGCGGGGGCTTATCTGGGGAGCTTTCTACCCTGAGCGCACAGGGGGAAAGGTTGGCGATTACTCAAACATTTCGTAACTCTCTGTGGAAAGATCGCTCACAGGGATGGGTGAAGGTCGACAAGGCTGTCTTATCTGCGGTTGTGTTTTTATCAGCCAGCGAATCCTCATCCTGGGAAGACCGTCTAAAGCCCAATGTGTTTGGAGGGCCAGCGCTGGCGGCATCGCATGATTTAGAAGCGCTAGGCACGGCCCTGCCGTGAATTGCTCCCATGTGACAGATAGCAAGATGGCCTGAAGGCTAACGTGCTGTGCTCAGCCTGACGTTGGGTGGAAGAAATTTTTTCTGTTTTTTTTCCTAAACAACAAATAAGTCTCTTAGATCCTTATCGTTATTATTCCAGTGGTCTCTGATGTTACTGCTCCACTATCTTTATGATAAAAAATTAATTCTAAAGAGGGTGGAAGATTAACTGCAGAGGAGTAAGCACTGAGGTTTGCGGGGTGGCGGGGCTGACTGAAAGCAGGAATCAGGGTCAAGGAAAAAAGGCATGGCAGCCTCCCTGGTGGCCCTGTGGATGCCAGACATGGCAGACTTGGGACACAGCCTGGGGGACCCTTTTTAGGAGCTCCTGGTGGCCTCGAAGGCCTCCTGGGCAAGAAGGTGCCCCTGCCTTCCCCGGTGAATGGAACTTCACCAGGCGAGAGGGGGGCCCGGAGACCTGGAGGGGTGGACGTGGGGGCCACACCAGGTTACCCATCAGGGCCAGGGGTTCGGGTGACCAGGGGCAGGGGTTTGCCCTCCTGCCATAAGCCTGGCAACCCTGTGGGCCCACCATGCTCTGGGCCAGGAGGCGTCCCCAAGGCGGCTGTGGTCTCACAGCACAGAACTTGGCTGGGGGCTCCAGAACCAGCTGTCCCCCTCCACGTGGGACCCGAGAAGCCGCAGAAGGAGCGGGTCTGGGCATTCCCGGGAGGGTCAGCTGGCCAGAGAGCATGAAGCAGGCACGGGCCCCTCAAAGCACCCTTTGTTCAGGGGCCTGCCTGGGGCCAGCTGCTCCCAGCCGTGCACCCGTGGTGAGGGCTCATGGGCCTCCTGGTGACATGTGCTGGGCACAGCTGGGGCCCTCAGTGCAGGCTTGCTGCCTGGCCTACACAACACCAGCCCCCACCCCAGCAGAGCTGCCCCAGCCCGGGGGAGGCGCCACAGTGTTGCGCTGCGGAGGGGCGGGAGGAGGACAGAGGCTAGGAGGAGGCAGAGAGGCCTGAGCAGGGGCGGGTCCTGTCTGCTGGGGACCCGCTGGGGAGCTGATCCCCACCTGCCTTCCCTTAGCCGTGGGGAGCCCTCCTGCTCAGCTGCTCCCCCTTGGCCCCGAGCCCCGCTGAATGTGCAGCCCATGACACTGAAAGGGCCTGCCCCCTGCTCCCTGTGGCCCGTGGGCCAGGCCCTGCATCAGGCACCAGGAGAACAGGGAGGGGTGGCCCTACTGCCCGGGGAAGCCCCACTCCCCAACAGGACAGCGAGATACAAGATCACCAAGCCCCCAGGGTGGTGACCAGGGTCGGCCGTGCAACCCTCCAGGCCTCAGTGTCTTTGTGTGTAAAATGGGGGTGCTGGCAGCACCCACCTCCTAGGGCAGTGAGAAGGATGGAATGAGTAGAGCTCCCTCAGGCCTGTGGAAACGCCAGTGGAAGGGTCTAAAGGACAGGGTGGTATGGGATGGCCCTAAGAGAGAAGTGGGAAGGTGGGAAGGTGGGAAGGTGGGCAGGCCTGGAGGAAGGCGCCAGGCAGAGGGGTGGGGAATACCAACCCTGTTGGGGCCTGCATGCCACCCTCCCACCCCTGCAGGGGCCTAGGTCCTGCCCTGCCCAGACCTGTCTCAGGAACCCCACGCTGCCCTCCTGACCCCATATGATACACCCTAAGCCCTTCACCCCGCCATGCTGGACCCAAGCTGTGTCTTCCTGGCCTCCCCTCCCTCCTGCAGAGGCGGTGGGACTCATCCGAGCCCAGGGGACCTGCCCCCCACCCTTGGCTGTCTCCCTGAGGCCAGGGTCTGCCTATCCCACCTCAGAAGCCCAGCCCAGTGCTGAGGCCCAGCATGGCACCCGCCTGGCACTCAAAGTGCCACAGGGGAAACTGCAGGTGGATGAGACTCTAGCTCCTTCCACAGCTGCTGGAGGGGTACTAAGTTCCAGGGGGCTGAAGGGGCCCAGGAAGACCCACAGTGCCCCTAGGCTGGAGACTTCTTCCTGTATGGGTCTGGGGTCACCTGCCTGAAGTCACTGGGGCTTTGGGGTCCCCACTCCAAAGCCTCTCCCAACAGGCCAGCACCCTGAACTCCCATGAGGCCCCGTGAGTCGTAAGACCCCGAGGGACGCAGAAGCCCCCAGCCCCGAGACGAGAGCCGGGAAGGGCCAGCAGCTCAGCGTGCCAGCCCCACCTATCAAAGGCAGTCACGGGTTTCAGGGTGACCCTGGAGGCACTGGGTCCCTTGTACCCGAGAACCAGTCCCACTGGCCAGCTGTCTGGGCAGCCATTCTGCAGACCGAGCAGGAGAGGCCGGGAGGCTTGCTCCGTCGCCCTCAGGCAGCTCGAGGCCTGGCTGTAGGGCTGCCCGCTTCCCCCACCCTGGGTTTCACACTCAAGCGGCTGCCTGGGGGTGCCAGGGACGTGGGGGGGGGGTGCGCTTCAGGGGCTCCTTTTTCCTTGATGGGCCGGTGCCACCTCCTGGCTGGGGTGGGGTCCCCTGTGCCACCCCTAGCCTCACAGGAGCCACGTTCAAACGTTTTGTTACAACTCTACAGGCTTAGTGGCCAACAAGGCAGGGCCATGGGCCACCCAACTAGCAGAGAAGGCACCTTCTCCATGCACGGCTTCCCAGGGCACTCCTCCGGAGGTGCGGATGGCCTTTCAGGGAGCAAGAAAAACGCAAAGACGCCCCTTGAGCAAACCCTCCCTGCAGCTGAAACTCAGGCCACCCCGCTCCCTGGAGCCTCTGGAGCTCCCCTCAGGCCTCCCGCCCCCCCCAACACCCCCAGGCCCCTCCATCCGCAGTTCTGCAAGTAACTGCAAACTCCTAACACCTGTCACCCGCCTGTCCCCCCCAGCACTGCAAAAGGGCCTGAGCCCCATGGGAATGCGTTTTGTGGGGAGACGGGGAGGGGATAAGCCAAGACAAGAGACTCGGACCACACGGCAGCTCGAGCACATTCTCCAGCCCCTTATCATCAAGGCCAAATCCTTCCCAGGATCGCAGGCTTCTGGCCCCAGCCTCGGCATAAAGGCTGCCCACCCACGGTGGGGAGGAGAGCTGGGCCCCTCGGTAATTTTAATTTCATATGGACTGCCGGTGCTGTACCAAGGCCGACTAGAGTTACATGAGATGCGGGGTTTAATGAGGTGCCTCCAGCCCTGGGACCCAGCTTGCTGCAGCAGACGGCGAGCCAACGCCTTGGGGGTGCAAGCGCTACCCACTTCCTCCCCACCTGGGGGTTCCCAAGGTCAGGAGGTGGACACGGGCTTGGCAGCCACCGACACCTGGCCGGGGAGGAGGAGGCAGATGCGGCCAGGGAGAGGGCCCGCGGGCCGACAGCTCCCTCCCAGGCCGGGGCTTATCAGCAGATGCTGACGAGGCAAAGACTACATGGGCCCCAGATACCGCCAGAGCACCTGGCAAAGGGCTGGCGTCCAGGAGGCATTTGACAGATATATGCCTGTGTGTGTTTATGCAACAGATAATGTATATATTTTATCTCACTATTCGCTTTTAACAAGCAAATTTCAGCCTATGTGGGAGACAACACATGCAAACACAAGGAAGTTGCTAGCAAGCAACAAGGTCAAAAAGCAGCAGGGAAATTACAAGTGTCCAGGCGGGGTGGGGGCGGGGGCAGGTCCCAAGACCACTTTCCCACCACGCAGAGGGGTCCACTTTCCATAACTCTCTGTGTAGCCTGCACACTCCGTGGTCATCTCCTCTTCCTGAGGGCGATTTACAAGAGCATTGTTTAATTTCCGAATAGTTATTAAGCCTTTTTTGTAACCTCATAATTATTTATTTCCGATTGTATTAGGTTTTGATCATGGCCAGCTACATCTCAATTTTTCGAAGTGTGCTGGGTTTTTTTACAGCCACATAAAACAATTGGTTTTATAAACGTTCCATGGGCATAGGAGATAAAACATCTTTGTTATCACAATCCTTAGTTACAGTGCTGGTTTTAAAACGTGGTCCTGAGATTCCTTACCACTCCCCACACTGCATCTCGGCTCCAGGAATGCTAGACCAAAAGACAACGGCAAAATGACGCTGCCCAGTCTCCAGGCCTGTCCACTGCCTGTCTCCTGAAACCAGATGTGAGGAGGCCATGTGGCCCTGGAGAGACCTTAGGGAAGAGTACTTTGCCACTAGGTGGGTCCGCCATCCTGGAAGTGGAGCCTGCAGCCCCAGCTGACACTAGGCAGAGCAGAGATGAACGGTCCATCCAGAGCCTGCCCACAGTGCCGGTCAGTGAGCCCCTTGTGATGGTGTCTGAAGGTGCCAGATTAGAGAATGCTTATTATGAGGCTTTAGATAATAGAGACAGTTCAGATTACTGTTAGGATCTGGAATTGCTCACAATTACAATATGTAACTATCCGTGTCCTCATTCAGATTGTGTCTGCTACAATTGTCCTAATCTGAGGGAGGTGCATTCACATCTCCAGAGATGATTACATTTAACCCATTTTTTCTTGAATTTCCAATAACTTTCACTTTACATTTTTTGTAATGTTGTTTGATGCATAAAAGTTTACAATTACGTCTCCTCTAGAAATGGGATTGTCTCAGTGCCAACAAGAACACTGTCCATCCCACTTTTGTTTTTCCTTTGGTCTGCACTTGCTTCACAATTCTTTGGCTAACCTTTTATTTTTCAGCTGTCCAGTATCAGTCTGATTGACCAAATTCCTCTGATCAATGTATTTGTTAAAAATAAAAATCCTCCTAACTGTCTTCTGCCTTTTAATAGAGGAATTCAGGCCATTCACATTTAGTGTAAAATTGGATAAGTCTGATTTGATTATTTTCATCTTCCTTGGTATTTGCTATTTTACTTGGTTGTTTCTTTCATTTTCCTTATAGTTGCAAAGTTGATTGACGTATTATCCATTCCCTTCTTATTCATAAATCTGGAAGTTTCACTGAATTCTTCCATGCCACCACTGTGATCCTTCAGATCTTTGAACTTCAGTTCCTTCAAACCTGCTCTGATCTAAAAATGGTTTTCACTGCAGAGTTTCCCCTACAGTTTTCTCCCCAGTATGACAGGAATTTGTGTACGACTTCATTTGCTCCCTCTCCCTTCACCCGCATCAATGGCTCTGTGGGTGAATAAAGCAATCTCCAACATCGCCTTTACAGACTTCATGAAACACTGCACCTTTTGCAAGAATGCTAACGTCACTTTGCAATCAACCAGCATCCCATGGTGAGACACAGCCGGAGGGGATGGAGCAGGGAGCAGGGTGCAGCAGTTCAGGTCTTTGGGACAAGACCGATGATAGGAGATGACGTCATTAGGGGATGTTTGCACGCCCTGATGGTTCTGCTGTCCCTGCTGCCTGTAACCACAGGCATGTGACAATCACGAGAGCTGGATGGATCTGCCAGGCTTCAGAATCTCAAAAACTCTGGAAACTCAAGGTCAAGTTATTTGATTTTGCTTCCACATTTCAAGAGATGAAACTCTTCACTCACCTGCACTTAGGCGTGTGGAAACATCTTTCTTCCAAACAAATAAAAACAAGGAAAAATACCCATCCTTTCTTCCTTCATTTATTCATCCTGTACCCAGCATGGTGACCCCTCGTCCCCCAAAACTTCTGGGCCAGCTTCCAATGCTGGGAACACCAGAGCCCAATCATTTGTCCATCTAGCCGCACCTACCAGGTGCCAGGCCTCCTGCATGCCAGGCCCTCCTGTGTGGGGTGCATACTTAATGCTAACTCCAGGGCCTGTGACAGACAGCATCCCGGACCCAGGCCCACGGCCACTTCTGTGAGCCAGGGGGGAAGAGTGCCCTACTCAGCACAGCCCTGCCAGGAACCTGGACCTCCAGCCACTCCCAAGGCCACCTTCCTCCTGAGGACCCTGCATTGCAGGTCCTGCCCTCAGGGAAAGAGCAGACGAGGCCGTAGCAGCAACTCTGTCCACATAGCCTCCTTTCTGTCCCCCACTGACCACCCCTTTCCTGCCTCGGGCCTTCATTTTTGCAGTTCTCTCTGCCCCTCAGACCCCTTCTCTCCCCTCGGGGCCAGCTCCACCACCACCTCACAGGGTCTGCTGGTCCATCCCCAGCCACCAGCGTTCTCTACCACTGAGTTCCCTTATTTTCTTTGTGGTGCTCATCAGTATTGGAAGCTACCTCGTTTTCCAGCTCACAGGACCACCATCCCCACATCCAATGGAATGCAAGGCCTGAGCCCAGGGACTTCTCCTGTCTTGCTCCAGCTGAGTCCCTGGCTCCGAGCACAGCGCCAAACCCGGGGCCTTGGGCCATTAGTACAATAGGTAACAAGAGTCACCAAGGGCCACTCACCTCTCACTATAGAACAGGGCAGATCAGAATGATCCCCATATCGCTTGCTCCACAAGCCCGCCCCCCTCCCCACGCCTTGGGCACCGTTCAGGGTCCATGTGTGTCGTCCGCCCGCCAAATTCATATCTTCAAGTCCTGACCCCCAGCACCTCAGAATGTGGCCTTATTTGGAAATAGGGTCACTGCAGATGGCATTAGTTAAGATGTGGTCACTAGAGTGGGCCCCTAATCCACTATGACTGCTGTCCTTATAAACAGGGGACATTTGAATAGACACAAACCCAGGGAGAATGCCATGTTTGGATGGAGCACTGGGGTGATGATGCCACAAGCCAAGGCATGCCACTGATCAGCAGAGAACCCCAGAAGCTGGGGAAGACGCCTGGGCCAAATGTTCCCCCATGGCCCCCAGAGGGGCCAGACCTACCTACACCTTGACCTCAGACTTCTGGCCTGAAGGGTTGCACTGGTGCTCGGGGGCTCCAGGTTGTCACCAAGGTGAAGCCAAGGGCTAGACAAGGGTACCTGGGGATGTCCAGACCACAGGCCCCAAAGGTTTCTCCTGGGAAGGCGTCCCACAAGCCTTGGAGAGACAGGGCCCTCCTTTTTCCTTGCAGGGGAACATCGGCCTGCCCCTTCCCCACTCCATGGAAAAATCTGGACTCTGAAGAGAGAACTCAAAATGCTGGAGGCAGCATTCCAGGCTGATGGCCAATAGAATCCAAGGCCCAGGGACAGGAGAAGGTGGATGTCGGGGGAGGGGCATCCAGGGCTCTGAACCCGTTGAAAAGGCAGGTGGGGGCTTTCCAGAAAGCAGGTCCTGACACCCTCGAGCCCCACTGTGTGGCCTCAGAGCCTCACGCACACAGGAGTGGCCCGGACTGGCCACCCTGCAATTAGTGGTGGAGGAGCGGGAGGCCCAGAGAGCACCCGTGCCCGCTGCAGACACCAGGAGCCGCCCAGCAGCCAGCTTTACACGTATTTAAAGCAAATCCTCCGTCTTCCCCAGGCAGGGCTATTTCCATCTATAGGCTGGTAAATGGGGTTTATTTTCAGCGCAGGAACCCCACTGCTGAGGGCTGTTAACCTCAAGGAAGTGCCAGCCCTATGATCGCCACCCCACGGCCAGGATGGGGAAAGGAGGGCGGAAGGGAGACGGTATTTTTATCTGCCGAGAGCCCAAGCTTCCAAAAATGTCTTATTTAAGAATTTACCCAGAACTAGAAGTTAACCAAACCAAAAGAGACTTGGGGATGAAAACCCCTTCTAAGGACCTGGCTGACACGCCGAGAGGGCTCTGCCCGCCGGTGGCTGGAGCGGCATTGGCTGTGGCAGGGGCTCGAGGGCGGGAGGCGGCCGCGTGCGCGGGGCGCGTGTGCGCGGGGCGTGCGGCCCGCTCCTGCGTGCTCACTGCCAGCCACCTCGCTCCCGCTCTACACAGCTAGAGATCTTCATGACAGGCGGTGAATTTAAACAGCTTTTTTTCTTTTCTTTCAGGAATGTTTTAAGGGATTGAGAGGACATTGTGCACAGATTTTGCTGTTTTAAGAGCTAATATGTGAACAGCTTCAGAAGGATGTATGTTGTTTTAGGGCTGAAGTTTACAGAGGAAAAGTGTGGGACGAAAGCAAACCTGCCGTGGGCCGGAGGGCCACCTACTTGAATTTCATCCCTTGGAGAGGGGCTGCCTTCCCGGGGGGCGAACCTGGAAGGAAACAACGAAAGCCTGATCTTTGGCCCCCCAGGCCCCCCGACGGTGTCTTGTCACCAGAGTGCTGTGGAGGGGATGTCAGCTGCACAGTGAGCAGCAGAGGGGCCTGGGAAGGGCCTGAGCAGTTCTGGGGCCAAAGGCTGCCAGCCCGTGTCCCCTGTGAGGAGGGTCCCCTGCATTTGGAGGGCTGGGTGCAGATGCTGCAAACCCCACAGTCCCCAAACTGTCCGGGAACGACGTCCCAGCACAAGATGGTCTTGTTTCCACCTCAGGGCTGGGGCCGTGCCTCCTCGGGAACAAACACCTTCCAAGACAGACACGCGGAAGTGATCTGAGAAGGAAGATAACCCGACTAATGAGAGAAATTGAATTTCCAATGAAAAACTTTCCCACAGAGAAAACTCCAAGCTTGATAGCTTCACATCCTATCAAACACTGAAGGAAGAAATCGGCAATTCCACACTGACTCGTCCTGAACCAGGAAGAAGGGACGCTCCCCCACACAGTCTACCTAATGCCTAAAGAAAAGATGCCGTGAGCAGACAAACCACAGACAATGTCCCCTGTGAACACAGATGCAAAAATTCTATACTAAATTTTAGCAAATCAAATCCAACAATATGTATTTTTTTAAATGCATCATGACCGAGTGGGCTTTATATTAAGAATGTAGGGTTCGTTTACTATTTGAAAGTCAATGAGTGTAGTTCACCATATTAACAAAGTAAGAAAGGAAAACACACATAATTATCTCAATAGATGCAGCACAAGTGACAGAGTCCCACAGCCTCGCTCGATACACACTCTATTCCCAGCAAACTAGGAAGAGAACTTCCTCAGGAGATAAAGGGTGCTCCTAAAACATCACACTTATTGATGAGACCCCAAATGTCTCCCCTAAGATCAGAAATGAGAGGAGCACGAGCGCTCACTCCTCGCTGCTAACTGTCAGCGTGGACGTCCCAGCCAGCGAGGCGGGCAAGAACCGGAGATCAAAAGCACAGAGATTGAGAAGGAAAAGATAAAACTGGCTGTGTTTGGGACAACATAATCATCTCCACAGAAAATCCCAAAGAATCTCCTCAACATCCAGAACGAATGTTAGCAAAGCCACAGGATACAAGGTCGACATACCAGCAACAAATAATCCAAAAGCAAAAATAAGGAAACTATACCATTTCCACAGCGCCAAACCCACGAAATATTTAGTAACGACTCTCACAAATTACGTGCTCTGAGAACCACAAAACACTGCTGAGTGAGATTTTAAAATATCTGAATAAGCACAGAGATATACGGTGTCCCTGGACCAGAAAACTCTATTAGTAAGACGTGTGTGATGTCTAAATTCACCTACCCTTTCACCACAGTGCTAGTCAAAATTCCAGCAGGATTTTTTGGTAGAAATTAACAAATTGATTCTAAGATTTACATGGAAATGCAAAGGACCTAGGATTGCCAACATACTTTTGAAAATGAGCAAAATTGAGGGATTAACACAGCCTGATTTCAAGGCTTACTATAAAAGCCACATTAATCAAGACAGTGTGGAAGTGGCAGAACAGATTACAAAGCCTAGAAATAGAGCCACGCACATGGTCAACTGATTTTCATCAAAGGTGTCAAACTAATTCAATGGAAAAAAGGTGCTGGAACAATTGGATAACCACATGCAAAAAAGATTTAACCTCGATCCATACCTGTCACCATATATAAAATTAAACCTGAAATGGATCACAGATCTAAACACAAAATGTAAAATGATGAAATTTCTACAGAAAACATAGAAGGAAAATCTTTGCAACCTCGGATTAGGCAAATATTTCTTAGACAGAACACAAAAAGCATGAACCTTAAAGAAAAAAAAACACTCCGAAAAACTGGACTTCATCAAAGTTAAAAACTTCTGCTCTCTTGAAAGATACTGTTAAGAAAAAGCAAAGAGAAGCCACGGCTTGGGAAAAAAATATTTGCAAAACATAAATCTGATCATCGAAATCTATTATCTAGACATATCTAGAATACATAAACAACTCTCACAACTCAGTAATAAGACAAACGACAATTACTAAGATGGGCAAAAAGTGAACAGACGCTTCGTCAAAGATGTACAAATGGCAAACAAGCACAGGAAAAGATGCGCAACGTCATTAGTCACTAGGGAAACGCAATTAAAACCACAGAGAGACGCGGCCACACGCCTCTGGACTGGCTAAAATGTACAAGTCAGGCAAGATTAAGTGGTGGTGAGAATGTGGAACAACCAAAACCATCCTCCAGAGATGGGAGGAATGGACGGAACCGTGGAAAACAGTTTGCAGGTTCTTAGAAAGGTCAACACGCATCGACCACATCATCCAGCTGTCCCACTCCTGGGGACTTACCCAAGAGAAATGAAGACACATGACTACTCAAAAACCTGTATGCAATAATCAGAGCAGCTTTAATCATAACAGCTGAACACTGAAAACAGCTCAAATGTCCATCAGCCTGTGACTAGATAAACAAACTGTGGTACATTTTATCCTTTCCAATTAAAAGGAAACAAAGTACTGAACGCAAGCCACAACATGGATGAAGCTCAAATGCATTCTGCTAAGTGAAAGAAGCCAGACACAGAGGCTACATAGTGCAGGATGCCTTTCCTATGATGTTCTGGAAAAGGCAAAACTACGGGGACAGGAAACATCCGTGATTACCACGTGCTGGGGACGCGGGGGCTGGGGGAGCTGCCAAGGGGCACTGAGGCATTTCTGGGGGTGACGGGAGTGCTCCAGGTCTTGATCGCAGTGGTGGCTATACAACTGCAAACATTCGCCGGGACTCACGGAACGGCACACCTAAAGAGGGGCGATTCCCCTGGGCGAGATTCAGACTGCCGTAAAACCAGATCGAAAATAAGAAGTCAGAAAAACCATCAAACCAACCTAAGAGATGGATGAGCATATGGATCATTTTTTTTTTTTAAAGTTAACATATGAAAAGGAAAGATAAGCTAAATCAAAGAGCTGGTTTGGGGAGATTTTATATAAAAAATCCCTGAGTCAGAAATCAGCCCCTGTCTGCCCAGAGTGGACGCCTGGCCCTCCCAGACCCCGAGCTCTGCACGGCCTGCCTCTCCCTGCTGACTGCAGTCCTGGGCCTCCAGGTGTCAAACGCTCCCTGTCGTTGGGGACGTACGCTGCTGCACCCTGCTCATCCCCCAAGAGGTCTCCCCCACCAGCTGTTGTCTTCAGTGTTCCCCCTCCGGGAATGAGGGCAGCATGCTGTCCCTCGAGTCTTCTTGGCCACCTGGCTGTCCAGTCCCCCTCTCACATCGTGGCGCACACGGGAGATGCTCAGGAAATTGGTGCTGACGAAGCCTGAAGTCTGGCTAAAGTCTGAACCTCACGCCTGGGACCCCAACTCTATTTGCAGCCTGGTTCTGGGCTGAGTCCAGGGATGCCCGCCACCCACCCTGCAGCCAAGGGAGCCCGTCAAGGCCAGCTCCCCCTTTAAGGCTCCTTCCAGAAGCCCTGACCACCCCTACCCAGAAAGCTGTCTCCATCAGCCTCAGACTCGCTGCCCAAGCTCCATCTGCCCTGGGGGGACCTGGGCTCATGTGTTGGTTTGGGTCCTCTGGCACTCTGACCTGGGGAAGTGTATCCCAGGCCCCTGTGCGCCAGGCACCCAGCTCACATCAGGGTCCTTCCAGCGCCTCTGCCCCCACGCATGCTGCGAGCTGCTCAGTGGGGAATGTGCAGAGCGCTGGGCCTCCTGTGGCCTTCAGAGTATGTAGGCTTCTTCCGCCTTCTGCCCACACCACTTAATCCCCAGAGCAACCTAATGAGGGGCAGGGGGTGACAGTGAGGGTACCCCAGATAGAAGAAGTCCAACTGTGGCATCATGAGCTCTTCCCCTGTGAAGACCCCCAACACCATGACCGAAAAGGTCCCCTCTGGGTGGGCCCCAACTGCCTGAAAGTTAGCAAGGGCAACAGGCCGAGGGGGAAGAGTGGGCCTCCCGGGATGGGAGAGGCCAGCTGTAGCCAGGGGGAAAAGGAGGAACGCGCGGTGAAGGCCAGATCGCAGGGAGGCCACATCTGGGAGGCGGGGCTGGTGGAGCCGAGCAGGGACCCTGCCTCGAGAGCCTTTGTGGGTCACAGGGAGGGGTACGGGGGTCCTTCACAGCCGTGGGAAGCTTCCAGGGGGTTCTAAACAAGGCAGGGACCGAATCTGATTCGTCTTTTGAAGAGGCCTGTCCTGGTCGCCACGTCATGGGTGTTGGTGCAGCTGGGCCAAAGGAGGGAACAAGGTGGGCGGCCAGCATGCTCTGGACAAGGGGGAGCAGAGCCCAGAGCAGGGACAGAGTGAAGCGCAGGTCAGAGGGTCTGATCTCTGACCCCTACACAGCCAAGCCCAGACCTGTTCCCAGGAGGACTCAGGGGACACCCTCATCATAGGGATGCTCAGTGCAAGCACAGCCCAGTTCACAGTCAAGGAGCGTGAGCACTCACGGGAAAGAGCAAGAAAAGTCACAGCTTCGGGCCACATAACCACAGACAGGTAGGGCCCAATCTGCCTCTGAGACAGGGACCTGGGCCCAGGGCCCCCAGCTTTTAGATGGCTCCCGGGGACATCAGCTGGCAGCCCAGGCCTTTGGCCCAGGGAATCCCCACAGGCCAGGCCCGAGCCTGCAGTGAGGGCCATGTGATGGGACAGCATGGCGCCCCTCGAGCTGTGCGCAGGGACCCCAGGGAGGAGCACGTGGCTCCTGGCTCCTCCCCACGCTAAGGTCTGAGCCAGCAGCCTCATTTCACCAAGGCTGAAGCCAGCAGCTGTCTGCTTTTGCTGATTCTAGAGATAGTAAAAAGAGCAGTGGGGGGCCGGCCCAGTGGCATAGTGGTTAAGCTCGTGCACTCCACTTCGGCAGCCTGGAGTTCACAGTTTCAGATCCCGGGCGCGGACCTACACACCACTTGTCAGCCCATGCTGGGGCAGGCGTCCCATATAAAACAGAGGAAGATCGGCACAGATGTTAGCTCAGGGCCAATCTTCCTCACTGAAAAAAAAGAGCGGTGGTGGTTGGGGCTCAGAGAGGAAGGGATGAGTAGAGAATATTGAGGAGGGGCACAGAGGATCCTCAGGGCGTTGAAACTGCTTTGTGTGATCCTGTACACACCATTCCACATTTGTCAAAACCCACCGAGTATATAATCCCACTAGTGACCCCCAAGGCGAGCCTTGGACTTGAGTTCTTAGCACTGCCTCAGGTTGGTTCGTCAACTGTAACAGACGCCAGCACTAACGCAAGAGGTTAATAACGGGGGACCCTGAGCAGATTGGGGAGCTATATGAGAACTCTCTGTACTTCCTACTCAATTTTCCTGCAAACCTAAAAATGCTATAAAAAGTAATCTATTCATTTAAAAATTTTGACTTAAAAATGGAGTTCTATTGGCACAGACCACGCCCACTTGCGTCCACACAGTGTCTGGCCCTCTCGCTCTACACCAGTGGAGCTGGGAGCCATGTGTGGCCTGAGAGCCTGAGACAGTGACCTTGGGCCCCCAACAGAGATGCTTGCCGACCCCAGTCTGTGCCACCGCTGGGACGCACGGCGAGTGACACCACGCTCACATTCCGGTTCCAGTCTGTCCCTCCCCAGGCCTGAGGGAAGTCAGCCCCCTGCATCCTAACCAGAAAGTGGCACCAGGGTCCCCCCCTGACACCCCATAGAGTGGAGACAGAGGCACATGTGGGTGGCACAGCAGGCAGCGGGCCAAGGCCCCTCGATTCCATCGCACAGAAGGCACAGCCAGGCCCGCAGAGGGGCCTTGCTACCGCCTAGAGCTGGCCATCTGCTGTCACTCATGTCTGTTGCCTGCCAGGTGTCCCAGACCAGCCTGTGGGAGCCTGGCCACCACACAGATCACCTCTTGTTCTCATCCTGGGCACTCAGGGGGCAAGAGAGCCCACTCTCGGGGCCATGTGGACAGACGACAGGCCCCCAGGAGCAGTTCCTGGAAAAGCAGACAGCCCAGAGCCCTCCAGAAATGGGACCCACTGTGGCCAGGTCAGTGGGCACCACTTGGTCTCCATCAGGGTCCACCACACCCAGCCCAGCATCACGGATGGGGGACAGGGTGGTGCCGGCCCACCCTGAAGCCTCTCACAGCCTCTTGGGAACCAGCTGCCCCATCCTGGAACTGGCAACTGAGATGTCCCCTCGCCCAGGGTACAAGGGCTCAGGACATGGGTCGGACCCTGGGAGCCTCACACCAGCATCTGAGCAAACTGGTAAGCGGTGATAGAAGAGGGCACCCACGGAAGAGAGCAAGGTGTGGGTGGGGAGGGGGCAGAAAGATGGGGTGAGGGTGAGAGAACCAGCAGCTTCCGGCCAGTTCAGGCTTCACCTGCACCCAGGGCTGTTGCGACCCGGCCAAAGGGCAGAGGAGGGGCAGAGGGTCCTTGTGCCTGCCATTTCAGGGACTGGCCACCACACACACACATATCGCTGAACATACAGACAAATGTGTGTGTGTGCACACAGACAAGCTCTCACGTACATGCCGGCACGGGCCAAGCTGCCTGTGATGCAGCTGGATGACCTCACCTTGAAGTGGGTCATCGTGCTCCTCCTCCCCACACAGCTGCAAACCCTTCTTTAGAAATGTTGTCCCCAAGGGATTTGTAAACTCCAGAAACGTCTTCGCAGAATTCAGCCATTTGCAGACACGTACCCGTGACCCCCCAGGACGTCAGGGTGCCCCACTGCACCCACAAGGCTGAGAAAGGGCATGTGAACTGCCACTGAAAATTCTCAGCTATACAGAGATTTTCCTTTGTTTGTTCAATATGAAGTCTTTTAAAGAGACCTAAGAATACAGCAAATGACACGACAAAAAAAATGTGTGTTCCAACCCCACCCCTGCTTTATTTTTCTCCATTTCGCTACACTCGGTGCAGACATTTTTGAAGAAATAAAATGCATCAGAATCAGTAAGAGCCTTCTCTGACCCATCTCCCCAGAAGGAGCCATTATTTGGGGGTGTAAATGCTTTCTACCCATGTTTCTACGCTTGCAAGATGTGCCATCAAATAAAAACACGTGTCCACGGGACATCCAGGGCCGAGCCACCGTCCTCCATCACCAGTCGACAGCACAGCTGCCTCCCTGCTGCTGCCCACCCCTGCTCGGCCTGTCCCCCACCCATCAGAGGAGAGGCACTGCCTGAGCCCCCGCATCATCACAGAGTCAAAGCCGTGTCCATAGCAGCCCCGAGGCCCCGCGCACCAGGCCCTGCCCTCACCCTCCCACCCTGCTCTGGGCCCCTCTTGACCCCTTCCACACACGCCATGCACACACTTGCTCAGGGTCTTGATGCGTGCTATCCCCTCTGCGCCGAAGTATCTGCAAGACTCGGTCCTTCACCTTCACACTGACACCACAGTCACCTGCTCAGCGAGGCCAACTACGACCCCTAGCCTGAGGACGCCCCTCCACCACCCACATCACTTAGCACTTGTCACCCTCTGAGTACTCAGCTGTGCATCCTGGGTTTGTGCCGCCTGAAACTCATAGAAGAGGAAAGTGGAATAAGCTCGTTGTTTGCAGCACAGGACAAGGTGGGACTTGGGGCATATTGATACAAACCAATAAGCCAGGCAGTGAAGGGTTAAGTGAGAAGATAAGCATTACAGGAATCTTAAAAGGTGTAAGTACAAAGTAACTATTAGAACAAAAGGACAAGACTTCCTCAATATCAACACATTTTTAAAGAGCAAAGAATACATATCCTGTAGCGAAAACTCCCACAGCAAGGATGACAAATTACACAATTATAAAAGACCATGACAGAGGCGAGACCAAGAACACTGGTCAGGTTAATAAACGCAAAGGAGCTTAACTTATCTTTTAAGAGAAAAATATTTTAATTTGACTCACAAAATAAGACAACGATATGCTCCACAGAGAAACAAAGTTTAAATAGAAAGACACAAATAAGTTAAAAGTAAAATGAATGAAAAAGATATACCATACTAACACTAAGGAAAGGAATTTGAAGTGGCTATATTAACATCAGACAAAGCAGATTTCAGAGCAAAGAATATTACCGGAGATAAAGAAGGCCATTTCATAATGATAACTGGGTCAATTCATCCAGAGGACATTAACAATCCTAAATATTAATGCACCGAATAACAAAGCTTCAAAATACATCGAGCAAAGACTACAAGAACTGGAAGAACAAAAAGACAGATCCACAATTACGACTGGAGATTTTGATGCTCCTCTCTCAATAATCGACAGAACAAGTAGAAAACCAGCAAGGGGACAAGAGCCTGGACGACACCATCAACCACAGTGACCTAACTGGCATTTACAGAACAGTCCTACCAACAACAACAGACTACACACTCTTTTCAACTGGAAAATGGAATATTTACAAAGAGAAACCATATGCTGGGCCATAAAACAAGTGTCAATAAATTTTAAAAGATGCAAATCATATTAAGCATTATCTCTGACCACCTGGGAATTAAGGTAGAAATCAATAACAGGAAGGTATCTTGAAGATCTCCAAATGTTTAGAAAGTAATACACAACTAAATAACTCCTGCATCAAAGGAGAAATCAAAAAGGAAATTAGAAAACATTTTGAATGGAATGAAAATCACATGAAACACTAAAATCTGTGGGATGTGACTAACGTGGTCTTTAGAAACAAAGGTATGCCACCAAACACCGAGAGCAGAAGAGAAGAGGGCTTGCCAATCAATGACCTCAGCTTCCACCTTAAATAAACTAGAAATGAGAGCACAAACTAAGTAAGCAGAAGAAAAGAAATAATAAAAATCAGAGCAGAAATCAACGAAATAAAAAAAGAAAGAAAAATTTCAGCAAAATCCCAAATCAAAAGGTGATTTTTTGAGATCAGTTAAGTCGCTAAAACTCCAGCCACATTGATCATATATATGTACATATATATATTAAAAAAGAAGCACAAATTACCAATATGAGGAACAAGAGAAGAGACATTACATATTCCACAAATGTTAAAAGAATAATAATGGAATATTATGAACAACTTTATCCCAATAAATTTAACAACTTAAGTGACATGAACAAATTTCATCAAACACACAAAATACCAAAGCTCACTCAAGAAGAAATAGATAACCTGACTATATCTCCTAAATATGTTCAAAATCTAGTTAACAACTTCTCATGAAGAGAAGTCCAGGCCGAGACAACTTTACTGGTAAATTCCACCATACACATAGGGAAGAAAGCAGACTGGTTCTACACAAACTCTCTTCCTGAGGGGAGAGAGAGGACCCCCCAGCTCAGTCATGCCAGCCTTACTTTCACACCAGGAGCAAAAACATAAGAACACTGTGGACAATATCTCTCATGAACTTAGATGCTAACGTTCTTAGCAAAATTTTAGCTATCTTTAGTCCAATTTAGTCCAAAATTTAGTCCAATAATATATATATATATATATATATATATATATATATATATATATATAAAAGGTGAAACAACAGACCATGTAGGGTTTATCCAGGAGAATGCAAGTTTAGTTTAACATTTGAAAATCAATCAATAGAATTCACCATAGGAAGAGAGTAAAGAAGAAAAAAAGTATAATCATCTCAAGAGATATAGAAAAAGCATTTGACAAAATTCAACATCCATTCATGTTAAAAAAAAAAAAACTCTCAGCATTAGTTTTGGAAGGGAATTTCCTCAACCTGATAAAAGATATTTACAGAAACCTACTAACATCACACTTGATGGTGAAAGACTAAATGAGTTTCCTTCCAAGACTGGGAACAAGGCAAGGATGTTCACTTGTTCCACCGCTATTAAACAACGTACTGGAGAGGCTGGCTGGCGCAATCAGGTAAGAAGAACAGTAGGCATCCAGATTGGAGAGAAAGAGGTAAGACTGCCTTTATTTGCAGACACGATCACCAATGTAAAAAAAAATCAATGGAATCCACAGAAAAGGCTACTAGAGCTAAGAAGCGACTTAGAAAAGTCTCAAGATGTAAGAAAAATATATCAAAATTAATCACAGTTTAAATGCTAGCAATGAAGAATCAAAATGAACAAAGAAATTTTTAAAAAATGAAATACTTAGGTTTCTGACCACTGATGTGCAAGACGTCTACACTGAAAACTACAAAACGTCTCTGACCAAAACTAAAGATCTAAATAAATGGAAAGATATACAATGTTCATAGTTCAGAAGATTCAATATTGTAAGAGATCAACTCTCTCCCAGTTGATCTCTGGGTTCGATGCTGTCCCAAACAGAATCCCACCACGCTTCTTTACAAAAATTGTCAAGCAGCTTCTGAAGTTTATACAGAAATGGGAAGGATATGGAATAATGAAAACAACTTGAAAGAGAAGAATAAAATTGGAGGATTTACCTTATTTCGAGACTTCTAAAGGTACAGTGATCAAGGCAATGTGGTATTGACATAAAGACAGATTTTGGCATAAAGAGATCAATGTATCAGAATAGAGCATCCAAAAATACATCCACATTTTTATGACAGAGTTTTTAAAAAGCCGTCAAGGTGATTCAATGGGTAAAAGATATTCTTTTCAACATACAGTCCTAGAATAATTGGACATTCATATAAGAAATTATAAACCTCAACCCAAAATTCACACAGTATACAAAAATTAACTTATGGACCTAAATGTAAACACTAAAATGAAACTACCAGAAGAAAGTCTTACTAATCATGTGTTTGGTAAAGATTTCTTAAAGATACCACAAAAAGCATGAGCAGCACAAAAAAGGAAAAAGCAGTAAATTTGACTTCATTAAAATTGAGAACTTCTAGTCTTTAAAAGACATTATTAAATAAATGAGAAGGAAAGCAACAGACTGTGGGAAAATATTTGTAAAACATGGATCCATGTACCTAGACTATACAAAGAACATTCGCAACTCAGTAATAAGACGACAACCAGCTCAATTTTTAAACAGGCAAAAGATTTGAAAAGATACTTCACCAAAGAAGTTACACGGAAGCCGCTTAAATTGCACATGAAAAGATCCTCAACCTCATTAGTCATTAGGAAATGAAAATTAAAACACAACGAGATACCGCTACCCACTTTTTAGAGGGGTGGGGAAATGAAAAAGACCGGCCATACCAAGTGTCAGTGAGGATGCTACGCAAGATGGTGCAGCCACTTCGGAAAACAGTTCGTCAGTTTCTTAACTAGTTAAATAAACACCTACCATATTCTCCAGCCACCGTATTCCTAGGCATTTACCCAAGAAAAAAGGAAACACAAGTCCACCCAAAGACTTGGACACAAACATATTTATAAATAGCTCAGAACTGGAAACGGCCCAAATGCCCATCAACGTATGAATGAATAAACCCACAGTGACTCATCATACCGTGGAATACAACTCAGGAATTAAAAAGCATGGACTCTAACACACGCAGCAACCTAGACGAACCTCAGAATAATGATGCTGAGGGACGGGAGCCAGACAGAAAGAGTATCAGCGGATGAGTCCACTTGAAGAAAACTCTAGAAAATGCAAAGCAATCTATCCTGACAGAAAGAGACCAGTGGTTACCTCCTGAATGGGGAGGGCAGGAGGAAGGATCTCAAGGGCACAAGGACACTGTGGGGGTGATGGGTGTGTTTGCCATCCTGATGGCGGTGACGGTCTCACGGTGTTGACACCTGTCAAGGTTTATCAGGTTGTGTGCATTAAATATGGCGGTCTATCACGCGTCAATGATACTCCAGAGAACTGGCTTTGGTTTAAGTGAGCAGAGCAAATAAGCCGGAGGCCACAGCGTCTTGTGTAGATCCAGGCACACATGCTGCCACTGCAGACAAGCGTCTGTTTGTCCGTCTCTCCCCGTTGGATTTCCACTCAGGTGCTTCGAATAAACCTCTCGTTGAGGTCACTGGCTCCCAACCCGGCACCTTGCTGTGTATGGACGGCCCTCCCACCCACCTCCCCAGCACCCCCACCCTGCCACTCCACCCTGCCAGGAAGAGGATGCCACTGTCCCCCACTGTCCCTTTGGCCCTCGAGGCTGTCAGCTCTGGTCTGAGAACCTCCACCACACCGTACATGCCCACTCCCACAGCCCGGAGAGGGGTGGGAACGTGTGCGGGCCAGCCAGGCAGTCTTGGGGTCTGGACCCCACCACCTCCCAGGAGTCTCCCTCTTGCACACAGCCCGGCTCTGGGCCTCGGAGAGCCAGACCCAGCACAGTGCACCTCTCAGGTCCCAAAGCAGGAACGGTGGAGCCCTGGGGGCCCCAGGCCTGCTGCCCCACTGCCACCCTTTCTCAAGTGGGGTACAGAGGCCTCCAGGGGCCCCCCGAGCCCCCTTGGCTGCCCGTTTTCATGGGGACCAGTGACGGAACCTTATGACGGGCACTGTGAACACTGGGGAGAGATGGGAAATTCTTACATACTCCCCAGATGAGAGGGCGTTGTCCCAACGTCCCAGGGCCACTACTGGTCTGACAGATATCATCATAACAAAGAAAACGACCTCGAGCCTGAGAGGAAGACAGAGACCCCGAGCATAAGGAGGGTGTGTGGGGAAAGTTCAGAGGATCTGGACAGCAGGGACCCTGAAAACAGTGAGGTCACCAGGGCGGGCGGTTGTGGTCAAGGCCAGACTTCCTCAGCAATCGCCAGGTCTGGGGACCTCAGGGCGTCAGCAACACTGAGAAATGAGGAGCCAACGGATCCCAGCCCAGTCCCCACCCTCCCTAGCCAGGCTCCGAGAACGGTCAGGGAGAAGCCACACAGGCCCAACTCGAGGAATTGAAAATGAAATAAAGGTGCGCGCCCTCCCCCAGGTCCCCCCGCGAACCCTGCTCTGAATGCACCAATTCTTCTCAGCTCATCGTGCTCGGAAACTGACCAGATCATCGCCCGCCAGGAAGGGGGCAGGCTGCGCCTCTCAGCACACACTTGACATTTTGTTCTCGTCCAGGCTTCCCGTGCTGACAGTTTCTGGATTAAATGTGCAAATGGAACGTGGCCCCGAGGGGGTCTCCCTCCTGCTGGCCCGAAGCTGCGGGCTGAGCGTGCTCGTGTGCACGTGTGCATGCAGACACGTGTAGGTGCCTGAACGTGGACGCCACGCGAGTGTGTCCACACGTGTGCCTCCGTGTGCGCCTGTCCCCGTGTATGTGTGTGTGTACCTCTGCTGCGTCTGTGTGACTGTGTGTGCTGAGTCTGTATGTGCCTCTGTGTGCATGTCTGCATAGGCATGTGCCTCAGCATGCTTGCCTCTCAATTAGGCATCCAGGCTGCACCAGGCACGTTTTCCCCAACCTGCTACTTCAGCTCCCTTGACCTTGACCAAGCTGGGAAAACAGCTCGCAGCCACCCCAGCATGGTTTTCAGCACAGGGAGCTTCTCTTAGCCCCGTGGTGGTTGGATCCACTTTAAAATGCAAATGTGGAGCCGGTCACCATGAGCCTCAGGCTGAGGGTCTCTGCCTGCAGCCACTACCCAAGGGGTGGTGACGCTATGAAGGCCGAGGCCCAGAGCCTGCCTTCCTTCCCAGGCACCAGGAGATCCGCAGGATCCAGGACCACCACCTGCAGTAGAGGCCCATGCATTCGGGGTGGGGACCATCGCCCCCAACTCCCACCACCCTAAAGATGCTAGAAGGGCTTCTGGGCCTCTTCTGCATTTACAGGTGTCACCAAGTCCTCTTGAGCCCCGCTGGGGCCAGCCCAGGGGCCAGAAGGAGCTGACGGGCAGTGGTCCGGGCACACTGGGCTGGCGTAGGTCTAGGGCATCTCCCTGGGGGTCACCCACGGCTCCCTTTGCCCCGCTCGCCCACGCGGTACACCCAGCCATCACGCCAAAATACAGTGGAGGAGTCTTAGCGCCCTGCCCCGAGGGCAGCTTAGTGAGGCAGGGGCTGGGGGCCTGGGTGCACGGGAGGGCAGCCCTCATCCCCACAGGGCTGCACTGAGCCCCCTTCTTTCCACCCTGAAGTCACACAATGACACACTTCAATGGCTGCACAGCCGGGGCCTCTGGTTTCCATTCTGCGTGACCTGGGGAGGCAGAGAACGTGATTATAACCCATCTGAATGCAGTATCCTGGGGCGATTATTCTGGCACCTGCACAGCCTCCAGCCCCCGCTCAGCGTCCAGCCACTCGGTCAGCCCACTCATCTGGCTGCGACAGCTGGCGGACCCCACTGCGCCATGCCCCACGGCCACGAGGCCCTGCGGGCTCATCCTATTATCCCTGACGACTTCCCCAGGGCAGCCCTCCGGGAGCCCCCACGCAGAGTGCGGTGCCAGGCCCCCACCCGCACCCAGCGACACGGCTGCCTGCTCAGCCCAAGCCCCGTTATGTTATGTCAGCTGTTACCCCGTGCTTAAAACAAGGCACTCCAGCTGGCCGGGGTCAGATGTAAAAACGAAGCCCCAACAAAACCCAGCCCTCCAGCCAGCCTGCGCCGGAGACCCCACTGAATGTGGCACTTAATGACGAGCTTCTCTCCAGCCCTCAGGCATAAAGGAAACACCTGTCCCCTGACGGCACACTCTAATCCCGCTCCATCCCGAATGCAGGAGCCTGTGGGGCCCACAGCAGCGCCCCGCCCCCACAGCGTCTGACTTTTGTCCTGGGCCTCAGGGAGACATTGACAATGAACGCGCCCAGTTTTGGCGGGCGGGGCAGCAAGAAAACCCGGGAGCTGGGCCTGGGAGCGCCGGGAAGCCATGGCCTCCTTCATGGCACGCACCTTCCAGTCAGACCCACAGCGCAGAGAGACAAGCGTCATGAGGGGCCCCTCCTCTGGGGGCGGCTGCTGGGCAGCCACAAAGACCATGACATCTCGAACTTCTTATGTAACACTCCCCGTGGTTTGTTTGACTTCATGTTTAACACTCAACCTGGCAGCCTGGGTGCATGGGAAGAGCCCCCCCTCCTTGGATAGTCGTCACCTTCTTGAAGGGCAAGAGGCCCTCCTGCGTCTGGCCCTGAAGGGGCCTTCCTGCCAACACCAGAGGCTGAGCTGAGCACCCGATGGACTAGAGCCGGCGGTGCCCCTCTACCCCACCACGCCAGCACCCTGACCGGGGCGGCTCCACCTTTGGTTACCAACCTGGAGCCCACTCGTCATGATTATGAAAAGAGGAAAGCAAAGAAAAGAGGGGGCACAGTGGCAGAGGTGGCAAATATGAGACCAGCCAGACACTTGGGAGTCTCAGGGAGACAAGCCTGGAAACCGCGCACCCCAGGTGCCAGGAGAGGCCGTGGGGCCCGCTGAGCCGGTACCTGGGTGATCCCACCCCGTGCTCCTCCTGCCCAATGGGACATGAGGCCACCCCGCAGCTCTGCCAGGCGCCCCCGGGGCCTGTGCACCAAGACAAACAGGCTGCAGCAGGGAGGGTGAGGGAACACGGCCGTGGCCGACAGAGCCGTAGGGCGCGGGCCGGGGGCTCCCCCCAGGGCTCCTGGCAAAGCCCCCCACACCCACAGGTGGTCTGAGATGCCGCATTCACCTTGTGTCCCTTGGTTTTACAGCTTGAAAACAGGAAACACCAGCGAAACAAACAGCCAGGGCCAGCCACAGGCGGCTCACAGAGCCGGGAGCCCTGCCGGCTCAGCCCTGGCTGGTCTCGGGGCCTCCTCTTGGCCATCGTGGAATCTCCCCGGGACCCGAGAGGACCCTCCTCCAGGCACAAGCCAGGGCCACCTCCCCCTTTCCCTCGGGAGGTGAGGCTGGAACTGACAGCCCCAGCGGCACCGGTGGGGGATGTGGGAGAGGCATCTGGTGGGGGAGGGGGAACAGACGCCCCCTTCCCAGGTGACCTGGGGCTGCAGGTGGACGTGCCCCTGCCCCCCAGGACTGGGAGCACTGCGGGCCGAGCACACCCGCAAGCTCCTCCATCCCAGGGGGCCTGTGTTCCTCCCTCTGCACGGGCCCCAGCGGACAGACACCGCCCCACTGGCCGGCCGGGAGCGCGGCCCTCAGACCACTGGCTCGGGATCTGGTTACGTGTTTATTAGGGAAGTTTCCAACATTTTCCGCAGTTTCCTCTCCCTCCTGCGCAAGTCCCCCATGCCCCGTTCGAACAGACTTGATGGATAGGACAATTCTGGCCCGCAGCAGATAACGTGAGGCCCAGTGGGGGCTTCACAGAGGGAGTCTTTGTTACAGAAACGAGTCAGCGTAGGACCCCTCCACACACAGGGCCCGGTGTACTCATGGAAGGTTCCGGTTACAGCTGAGGATTCCCGTTTTCACGGCTCTGGGCTGAGGGCAGACCCCGCATGAAGGAATGTCAGCTGTCCCCCTCAGGAGCAGCTGCCTCCAGGCCAGGAACGCGGCCAGCCCAAACCCTGCAACCCCCACCGAGGACGGGGGACCTGCGGGGGGGGTGTAAATTACGTCCCCCGTGGTGGGGACAGCCTGAGCCACCGCCCTGGGCCCCACAAGCCTCAAGCCCTCAGCCTTCTCCTGCTCAGACATCCTCAGGGCCCTGGGGACTGTCCCCTTCATAAAGTGGGACAATGGCATTTGCCCGAAGCCCAGGAGGGAACCCACGAAGGGAGGAGCAAAGTCGCTCTTGGTCAAGGAGGCCAAAAACCAGTGACAACCACACACGACGACAAAAAGCCACTCCAAACACAGGGATTCACCATGAAGCACGCCCACTGACCTGGGGTGGACAGCAGAGAGCTCAGGGGTCTGAGGGAGCAAGGGGCTGCAGTGCGTGGGCAGGCAGCGCCAGGCGGCCCAGTGTGGGGGCTCTGGACATGGCGCAGGCTGCTGGCCACAGACTCACCAAGGAGGGGCAGGGCTTTTGTTCTCAGGGGCCCCAGCCTGCACGGGGGCTCTGGCAAGTTGGCTGAGTTTCCTTGGGGGCAGTGTTTTCAAATTCTGCTTGGTAGCCCCTAAGACTCTGTTCACAAACTCACTCAGGGACCCAGACCCGGGGGGAGCTGCAGCGGCTGCCTGGGTCTCCCTACCCCTGACATGGCTTGCGGGGGTGGCCCCACACAGGCTCGCCCCCACCAGACACACACTGTCTACGCCAGTCCCTTCCTCATGGTCTGAGGAGCAGCCATGGACCCCCATATCCACCCCAGACCCCTCCTCCTGGAGGCCAGGGTCCCTCCATGCTGTCTCCCTGGGGTCGGCATCAGGGGGGCCGTGGGGCAGATGAGCAAGAGATTCCTTCTTGCAGCCTCACACGGGGCCACCCTAAGTCCTGCTGAGCAGAGCTGCAGGCCACTCGGCACCATCGGGCTGTGCAGCCAGAACCCCACACCCACTGGTTCCAGGCAGCACCACTTGTCCCTCTACCTGCTGGAGCCACCTGGAAAGAAATCCTGCCCTTCTCATTTACCAGCACAGAAACATCTGGAATACGGTCTTCGGTTTAGGGCACTTCTTAGCTCTTAGTGTTTCTCCCTGAAACCAGCGAGGCTTGGCTTGCACAGAAAGTCAGCTCCCCAGGGGGGCAGCTGAGACCGCCACCCTGCAGAGGGACAACTAGACACCTGAGCCAGCAACAGCCCGACTGTGGCCTAGTGGAACATGTATGTGCAAATGCAGGTGTGCAATCAGGAGGGTGCGTGTGCCACTGCCTTCCAACGCCGGGGGTGGGGGGTCAGTCCCTCCCCCATCTTGGGCACTGGCCCCCTCTTACACAGGGCCCTGCAGTAAGGGTCCTGGGGGTGCAGACAAGAAGCCCAGGTCCTGCCCCCGAGAGCCCAACCTATTTGCACACAGACCTGGCACGTGGTGCTTAATAAATATTTGCTGGCTGAACAAATGTAGGAGACAGCACCCCAAGCAAGAGTCCACCGGGGTGGGGGGGCTACATTCCGGGGCAGAACATCAGAGAAGGCCGGGGTGGGGGGAACCAATTCTCGGCACGCAGCTCTCATGTGCCGGGGACAAAGAGGCAAAGGAATTCAAGCCTCCAAAGCAGGGAGATGAGGTCTTCCCGGAGGACGCTGAGGTCCAGGGGAGGGAGCAGGCAACACCGCAGGGGGGGGGAGGGGAGCAGGAAGGTGTCCCACAAGCACCTCTGCAGGAGCGGGGCTCTGTTGCAAATGTAGGAGTTCACCAAGTACAGAGGCAAAGCCTGGGTGAGTGGAGCAGTGCCAGCAGGAGTCGGCCACAGAGAAAATAAGACCTTGGGGTTTGTTAATGGAAAACCTGGGCCACCCGCCGGTGCCCTGACCTTGGGCAGAAGTGACTTAAGTCACTCAGCCCCTCGTGAGTCGCAGCCCCTCGTGCGAGAAGGACATTGCAGAGGGCGTGCACAGGCGAGCTCTGGGTGATGGCAGCGGCCAGCCCTGACATTAACACAATCGTCTCCACCGGCATTTGAAGGATGTGGAGAGCAGACACTGGAACCGTGTGGTCTGCAGGGGCCCATGCAAATGTGAGCTGGGCTGGGGGACCGGGGACAAAGCCTGCATCTTGTTCCACAGAAATGGGGGACCCACCAAGGGTTTCTTGGGGGGGCCCACAGAGTCTCTGTGGGGCCTCATTTTGCAGCTGAGAAACTGAGGCCCAGAGAACCGGATGGTCGGGGGGGGGGGCGCGCAATCCAGCTGGCGGGAGGGCTGGGTGCCGGCGGCGGGGCTGAGGGAGCCTCAGCAGCGAGGGAGGAAGCCGCAGCGATGACCTCATCCCCCAGGCCTCCGGGCGCGGCTCCGGGGTTTTCAACCACAGGCATCGAAGGACAATCCCCGGTCCGCCCTCCACCAGCAGGCACGGAACACCCTGGGTTCGTGTTGTGTTTTGAGTGCCTCTCTCTTTGTGTGGGATTTGAAAAAGAAAAAAAAAAAGGCTTCCATTTGAGAGACACCTGGGCTGGGGTAGGGTCTGTTGCTGCAGGGAGTGGGGGGGGGTTTCTGCCACCGTGGCAGGGCGGGGAGTCACACAGAGGGGCCACCCAGACCCGGAACGCGCTCCCAGGGCGCGCGCGCACACACAGAAACGCAGGCGCAAAGCGCAAAGACGCGGACACGCACTGTCCACGCGCGCACGTGGCAATGTGCACAAGCAGTCAGGCACACAAGCACACGCGCAGACACAGGGCTTCCTCTGGATTCAGGAACCGTGTCGGGAGCCGTCTTGGCAACCCCAGAAGTGGCCCTTCTCCCCAGGCAGCCACAGACAAAAGCTCAGATCTCTCACGTGCCTCTTAACAGTTCCGGGATGGACCCGAAGCAGAGATGAGATTCCTCCCGAAATGGCTTTTTCAGGCCCACCGAATATCCCTGGTTCAGCAGAAAGTTTAATCCCTCCGAGGCCGCCCGGGCCTTCCTTGCACGGAGCTGAGATAACAGCTTTCTGGCACCATAAAAGCCGAGCTAGGGAAAGAAATGAAGAAATATGGGCTCTCTGGGAAAACACAGCGCTGAAGGACTTTTTTCCACCATCTAAACATCACGCTGCTCTCCGAACCCTTGCGCGGAGCCCACCTCGCCCCTCGGGGGCCCCGGCTGCGGTCTGGCTCCCGCGCTCGCTCCGCGCTCTGGGCCCGGGCCAGTGGCGCCCGCATTAGGCAGACGGCAGCGCCACCTGGTGTCCCAGGGCGCAGCGCCGGGCGCGCCCCACTCCGGGGGCTGCAAACTCCGCTTCTGAAGCCCACTCCTCATGCCCGCACCGGTCTCCCTCTGCCGGGGGTCAACACCCCCTTCCCGCAGGCCGAAGCCCCCCCAGGAAGCCCCCGATTTCCGCCTGGGCCTCAAGCCCCAGGGCCTGTGTGTCCAGCCCATTCGGGAGGCTCTGAGCTGTGGGCGGGCTCCCTGCCTGTCCTGTCCACCCCCCCGATACCCACTTACTCCTCCTTCTCCTTCCCCTGGGAGGGGGTCCCCTCCTCCGGGAAGCCCTCAGCATCCCCACAGACACATCTCACCCCAAGTCCCTCTTCACCTCACACCTCCTTCCTAGCCCCACCACAAACATAATTCACACCGGCCTCTGGAGGCTGGGCCCCATGGTTGCCTCATTCCTGCTGTTACCCCAATGCCCCCTACCCCCATGGCCGTGACTCTCCAGTGGCAGCCAGACACAGCCAGCTCAAACCCACCTCGAAGGATCCGTCTCCACATGGTCAACGAGTTGGAAAGTCCTTGGAAACCCTGGCAAGGCCATGGGAAGGGTAATTCTGAGGTGGTCCTGCCTACCCCCTCCATTTTAAAGGTGGGGAAACTGAGGCCCAGGACCACACAGCAACTGGGAGTGCCCCTTGGGAGCAGCTCTGGGCACATGGGCTCAAAGAAGGGGGTTCCAAACCTGGAGGCACAAAGCTGGGCATGCGGTGTGAGCACGGCCCTGGGCCCCTGCCTTCAGGGAGCGTGGGATGGAGTGAGGAGATGGAACACCTTGAACCCACCCACAGAGCCCCTGTCACACCCAGATTGCTGAGAAATGAGCAGGTTGCGATGGGAGGGAGGGATGGGGACCCCACAAACGGCAGGTCAGGGAGGGTGCGCCAAGGAAGTGACGACCAAGGCGAGGCCTGAAACTGGACAAGAAGCTGGTCCTGTAATATGCCAGAGAAACAGCTGGGCCACTAAGAGAGCACGTGCAAAGGCCCTGAGGCAGCAGGAGCATCCGAGGGTCAGCAAACAGTGTGCTGGAGTGGAGGGAGCGAATGAGGTAGAGGGAGGTGCGGGGGCAGGGTTCCCTGAATGTTGGCACTTTGGGGCCCGAGAGAGAGAGGCTGAGTTGGTTCCAAATGCCACAGGGAGCTTCTGAAATGATCAGATGTTTGTTTTAGAAAGCTCCCCGCCCCCAACCAATGGCCGCTGTGTAAGGAGGGCAGCTGGTGAGACATGAGGGTGGCAGGGAGATGGCTGATGTGAGAGAACCGGGGACAAGGGAGGAGGCACAGGACCTCCGCCCTCACAGGGGTGGAAAGGGAGATGGGACCGGAGCAGCAGTGGGCTCTCTGCTTGGGGTAGGGGAGCTGTTCACTGCACACCCACCCCGGGTCCTTGAGGGAGAGGGAACTGGGCCCAGGACCTGCACCCCTGTGTCCCCCAGCCCATGTTGAGCCCCATCCTCAGCCTGGGAAACGGTGTGCGCAGTTCAGAGAATGGCCACTAGGTGGCAGACAAGCCTTAAAGATGTCAGGCCGGCGGAAGAGGCTGGTGCCAAGGAGGGAGACAGTGGGCAGGCAGGCAGCAGGGATGTGACAGGGGCCCTTGGCCACCTCCCCAGCTCTGGGCCCCACTGTGCCATGAAACCTCGACGGCGAGCTCTGTCTGAACATGAGAAGGGCTTCTGGCCAGTTTGGGAGGAGAGTGCAGGCCGGACCACCAGGTCCCTAGTCCCCAGGTTGTCATGGAGGTAACCCCTCCACTGGTCTGGTTTCCACCCCCCGCGCGGGGCATGGGATCTCACAGGTACATCAGCGGTGATTCCTGGGAGCACAGGGAAGGTCCGTGGAGGTCCCCGCCTGCTGGGCCGCTGCAAGTTTGATCCCCTCTCCATCCCACCCTCCCAGCTGCACCAGGACGTAGTGAGTCACCACCTGAACTCAGGAGCCTCGGTGCTGACAGTGCCTGGATACAGGGCCCAGGAGGGGGCACCTGGTGCTCTTCACATCAGTCCAGGAACTAGGTGTTGTCGGAGCCACTCAAAACCCGAGGGTGAAGCTCCCAGCAGTGGAAGGACTGACTGAAGACATCCAGGGGTTATATGGGCTGAACGGTGTCCCCCTAAAATTCATGTGTTGGAGCCCAAACCCACAGCACCTCAGAATGTGACTGTTCTCAGAGAGAGGGCCTTTTAAAGGATTAAGGTAGAGAGAGGTCACTAGGATGGGCCCTGATCCAGTGTGACTGGGGTCCTTATAAGAAGAGATCAGGGCACAGACACGCACACAGAGGGACAACCATATGAGGACACAGGGAGGAGACGGCATCTACACACCAAGGAGGGAGGCCTCCGGGGGAACCAGCCCTGCCGACACCTGCATCTGGGACGTCCAGCCTCCAGGACTGGGAGACACTAAATGTCTGTTATTTAAGCTGCCCAGTCTCAGGCACTTTGTTCCGGCGGCCCCAGGACACTCACACAGAGGGAGCAAGGCCAACCAGGCCCCTGGCCCCACCCAGGGCCCCAGCAGGTACACACAGCAGGAGGGCAGGCTTGGAGTCTGGGCCCCACTCGGCAGGGTCCCCCGGGCGCCTTCCAGCCACTGCCTCCTGAAGCCTCGGTCTCCAGCAGACAAGGAGCTCAGCAGCTGCTGTGAGGAGAGGACCCGAGGAACAACTCGCAGAGCAGCCGTGCTTTATGGGGTCCAGGCTGGCGCTCGAAGCACTACATAAAATCCCAAAGCACCAGAGACGCCCGCCCCACCCCTGCTGTCCACCATCCAGCGCCTCCTTTGCTGTCTGGCCAGCGGGAAGGGCGGTCCCCACTCCAGGAAGCAGGCACAGGGCTGGCGAGGGCACCTGGGACACCCACGACAGACAAAAGTGTCACTTCTGCCCACCGCTCACCTGCAGGGGAGATGGACCCGCCCGGCCTGCCCCATGGCCCACCCAGAGCAGGGGTTTGGGGACATTTCTCTCTAGGCCAGTGGTGGCCGACACACCACCCAAGTGCAGGATCGGCCGGCCTGCCCCATGGAGCTGCAGCTCCCAGGGCCTCAGCAGGGACCCGTCTGGCACCCTCGGCAGCTTCCGCAGGTTCCCACAACCAGAGGGAGGGGTGACGCAGGCGTGACCCAAAGGCGGTCCCTCTCACTAGGATGGCGGCTAGCCTACTTTTTGCCGTTAAGTCTGTCCCTGCTCTTCCATGAGAACGTATAACCTGATTGGATAGCAGAACAACACACCTGGACCCCAGGGGGTCACCCAGGGGACGTGAGAGGACCAACATCAGGATGTCCTCAGACCTGGCCATCTCCACGGATGCAGCAGAAGCACCGGACAAGAGGCAACACCGTCACGTTAAAATCAGGCCTCACGTCGGACTCAAAGGACGCCTCCCGACCTGAGCAAACACACGTCCCTCCGCCCGCCCGAGGCCGGCACGTTCCTTCCAGAGAAGCAGGAGGAGCCGCCGTGACCGATGGAGGCCGCCGCGCCAAAGCCCCACGCGCTGCAGCACGCACCTGCTGGCCGGCTCCACACCCAGAAAACCCTAAAGGCCCAGAGGAAAGACTACGGACAACGATGGCAGAGTGTAGTGACACCCCAGGCTATGCCAGGGACAGAAACCCATGGTGTTCACGTACACCAAAAACCTCCAGAAAACATAATGGAAGAGAAGATGCCATCTGTGAGGGCCACAAACAATGATTAGTAGCATTAGGAATAAACCTAATGACGACTATCGAAAGCCTGTGTTACGAAACCATAAAACCCTCCAGATGGACAGACCACCATGACCCTGGACAGGAAGACCCCACACCAGAGAGGTGCCCATCTCCCCCAGAGCCCTTCACCAGATTCCATCCGATTTTTCCCAGGAGCCAGACAAGCTGACTGCAAAGGTCATTGGGAAGAACAATCGAACCAGACGTGCCAGGGAGCCCCTGAACACAGCCGTGCGCAGCGATCACACAGACCTAGGACACACATCATCAAAGCAGCGTGGCCCTGGGGATGAGCCCAACAGACAGTGGAACAGACCTGGAGGAGCCCGGGGGAGACCCACGCGCATCTGGACAGCTGGTTGACGATAAACACGGCCCCTCAAGCCGGGGAGGAGAGCCAGACTCTGAAGGAGTGGCACTGGGTGACCGAAGGCCAGGGGCACGGAACAAGACCGGGTCTGTTCCTCATGCCACATGCCGGGACGTTCCCAACTGCCAGCGACAATTTAAAAACACGAGAGTAACCCACACAAGCGCTGGAAGAAATCATGGGCGAGGTCCTCTATCCTCTCAGAGAGGGGAAGCTTTCCTGTAAACCGAAGTCCAGAAGCACGAAGGAAAGACACACTGGGCCCAGAGGAACCCAGCCGAGGAGTGGGTGCAGGCGCTGCTTGCGTAGGTCGTGGGGACGTCGCAGATAAGACACAAAAATGCAGAGACAGAAAGATGCCGCCGTCCCACAGGCCCCATGCCCACAGCCGTCAGCGTTCAGGCCGCCTCCTGGGGACAGGAACAGGCCCCTGTGCCCCACCTTCTCCACAGCTTCACAGCCAGGCCACCTTTGAGGTGTCCCCACTGCACCTGGCCCAGCGTAACGGAGGCGGCGTGAGTCCTTCTCAGTGCTGGCTCCCAGGCCTCACCAGGGCCACGCTGACCCGAGGCTGTGGGGACCCCTCCCAGGCCCTGTCACTCAGCGCTCACGGCTGGTTGCAGGGAGAAGAGCCCTCAGACCCCACTCTCAGAGGGAGGGGCTCGGACAGGTGGGCAGGGTCGGGGCGGGGCCGGCACTGGAAACCCCTTCTGTCCTCGCGCCACCTCTGAACACCTATTCTGGGACCAGGGACACAGGCACGAGGGCTGAGAGCCTCGAAGGCCTGTGGAAGGAGCCATCAGGTGGCCAGGGTGGGGACACTCTGGGTGTAGGCTGTGGGCAGGGGCTGGGACATGTGCAGGGTCCGGGTACTAGCCATAATCCAAGTCAGGAGTCACCCAGACTAGAGCCACAGTGCAGGCCCCTGCTAACCCCAGTCCCAGCTCCTCGTGCCTACATCCTCCTGTCCTTCCTTCCCAGTCCAGCTGCCTCCTCCTCTAGGAAGCCCTCCCAAACCACCAGGCCCAGGTGCCTCTCATTCTGAGGCCCTTCCAGCCTGATGGTCACATCCTGGCAAGCGTGGGGGGTCTCCACACCGCCAGTCCCGCGTATCAGAGCAAGCCCACAGCTGCCGGCCAGCAGGGGCGCTCCAGCACAGGGTCATCGTGCAGGCGAGAGAGGCCAGGAGCCCCTCACTCCACCCACAGCCCCCACGCCTGGGACACGAGGAGGTCCAGTGTGGCTGTGACAGCTGGCTGGCCCCTCGTGCTGCTACTTACCATCCAGAAGAGGGTCCCTGTGGCCAGAGTGACATACTGCTCGATGGTAGACAGCACGCTGAAGATGAGGCAGGCCAGGACGATGAGGAAGCTGCGAGACAGGAGGACACAGCGGTCAGCCCCATTGGTCAGCTCCTGTGGCCAGCGTGCCCCCTCTGCCCCTGCCACAGACACAAGCCCAGGTCCAGGGAGTCGAGGGGCTCACCCACCATGCCCAGCCCACCCCACCCAGCAAGACCAAGCCCCGCCCCTCCCCAGATGGAAGAACTCAAAGGGCCACCCAAACCCAAGTGTCCAGCAGCCGGTGAATGGATGCATGAGGCACAGCCCATCCACACAGCAGGTGTTGTCATTGGCAGAAAAGGAGGACGTTCTGACCATGCTGTGGTGGGTGGACCGTCAACATGGCGCCAAGAAGCCGGGCACTGAAGACATGAAATGCCCAGAACGGGAAATCCACAGGGACAGGAATCCGACTGGGGGTCACCGAGGGCCAGAGGGACAGGGAGTGACGGCCAGTGGGTACGGGGTTTCCTTTGGGGGTGATGAAAGTATTCTGAGCTTAGACAGTAGTGATGTATGCACAACCCTGTGAATGCCCCGAGAATCAGTGAGGCACACACTTTATGCAGGGAGCTCTCAGGGTGGGACCACGTCTCCATACGTGACATCTAATAAGATCTGGTATCTGTTCTTACAAGTGCGTCCACAGGGCAGCCAAGGGCCCAGGGGGGACAGGAGCTCCCGGCCCCCACAGGGTGCCTGGTGGTTAGAGCACAGAACCCAGCCTGCCGGGGAGGGCGGGCCGACTCCTGCTAACTGGGTTAACTCCTGCTAACCTGTTAACGGGTGTCACCAGGGCCCCGGGCTCCCTGAGGGGCTGAAGCCTTGGAGCCTGGGCTGCTCTGACCGCTGTCTGCTCTCTCCTCCCCGGGACCATAGCTGGAGCCCAGGAGCTCAGCAAAGGGAAGGTGGTAGGATGGCCCCCAGCCCACCTGCACACCGATACCACAGACGGCAGCTCTGACCGAGCCCCAACCATAAAGACAAAGAGCCCTTGCTTCCTGAAGGCCCCTGACCCTCCAAGGCCCTTCCCCCTCCCTAGATGTCACCGAGCCAAGCTCCCAGCCCTCCTCCTGCCTGGGGGAGAGGGACCTCTAAGGGGACATTCCAGGGTCTGCAAGCACCCTCTCAGCGGGTTCTCAGGGACAGGACAGCAGAGGAGCAACCGTGTGGCCCCAGGGACACAGGTGTGGAGAGACTGCCGGCCCACGACTCGGACCCCCTACCCAGCACCGGGAGCCCAGGCTATCTCCCCACCCCAAGACCCTGCTTCCAGGTGGTCCAGGATGACCTCCCATATCAAGATCCTTCGCAGAATGACACTTGCAAAGCCCCTTTTGCCATGCAAGGTCACAAACAGGGTTAGGGGTCTGGACATGGGCATCTCTGGGGCCATCTTTCAGCTGACCGACAGTCCCCACTCCAACAAAACCGGCCGCACCTGTCACGTGCCCCCCGCCCCACACCACTGTCCCCCAGCCTTTATGCCCCACATGTAAAGAAAGTGAGGCCCAGGAGGGAAGGGGGCTCATTCGGGCCAGGGCCAGGCCCCAGGGCTTCCCAGACCCCACGGCCAGGTTGTGCTCAAAAAGTTCTAAATTCTCTACGTCTTCTGCCTCCCAGAGCAGAGGCAGTAAAGAGAATGGCCTGTGGCCTCTCCTGCCCTCTCCAGGGCATCGTGGTGGCACCTGCCTCACACCAGGCTGTAACGTGGCCATCCTTCGGGAACCAGGAAGGGAGCTCGTCTCAATTCTCCAAGACCAAAGAGTCCAGCGCGTTATTTCTGTATTTTGGATATTAACCACTTATCCGATGTATGGTTTGCAAGGATCTTCTCCCAGTTGTTAGGTTGTGTTTTGGTCTTGTGGATGGTTTCCTTTGCCGTGCAGAAGATTTTTTTGACTTTGATGTAGTCCCATTTGTTCATTTGGTATTTTGTTTCCCTTGCCCAGTCAGACGTGGTACTTGAAAATAGGCTGCTAAGACTGATGTCAAAGAGCATCCTGCCTCTGTTTGCTTCTAGACGTTGCATGGTTTCGGGTGTGACATTCAAGTAAAACCCCAGGGAGGAGGCTGCAGTTCCCCGAGAGCGAGCGTAGCGGGGACCCTGCGTCCCTGTCAGCGCACCTTGCGGCTCCGCGAAGGTCCGAAGCAGCGTGTGGGCGGGGCCCCAGGAGTTCTCCCAGGAGGGTGTCCCCTGTCCCTGTCCGCAGTCCACCACCCCAGGGGGGGCGGGGCAGCGGCCGGGCAGCGTCTGGGCGGCGGCGCGCGCGCGCGCGCGGGGAGCGCGCGGCTGCTGGGCCGCCATCCTGGGAGGCGTCGGCGAGCCGCGCCTGCCTGGCCAGAGCCGAGCCCGGCGGAGTCCGGCCGCGCTCTGCTGCTCTCTCCCGGGCCGGGCTCGTCCATTCCCCCGACGTCCGTGGACGCCGCTCCGTGTCCCCGCTGGGCACGGCAGCCCGGGCCCTGCACAGCCACGGCCGCTAGCCTGAGGAGGCCCTCCTTCAGCTCCCGCTCTTCCTGCTCGCCGGACACGGACGACCAGGGCGCCTGCGAAGATGATGCCATCTGGGAGAGGTACCTGGGGGCGTGGGCCTGGGGGCTGGTGGGAGGCGAGCGTGTCCCTGAGGAATAGGCTTGTGCGCCGAGAGGTGCCCGTCAGGTCGCGGGACAGCTGTGCGGCGCGCGGAGCGAGGGGGGGCGGGGGTCTCTTCGTGTGCTTCACGCGTTCATGGAACGAGCGGTGTGTGCCAGGCACGGGGCCAGCCTGGGGATGCGGTGCCCGGGAGTCGGGCGCTGAAGCGGCCCCCGGGGTCTTGGCTTCTTGGAGGGACAGACGCGAAGTCGATAAGGACACTGGTCTCGAGGCGTTCTGAGGAGTGCAGGTCTCCCTCTTTTAGAGGCTGCGTTCCGTTGGGGTTTTCGTGAAGCCTGTTGTGCCCCTGAAGCTGAGGCCGGTTCAGGGGAAGTGGCCTGTCGAGGGCCACGTAATATTTGTGTGCAGAGCCAGTGCTTTCCAAAGCCCTTGACTGTGCGGAAGTCTAGCTGTTAGGGCTGCAGTGGGGGCTGTCCGGGGAGCGTTGTGAGCACAGGTATGTGTCCCACACTTGAAAGTCTGGCAAAGAAAGCGTGAGGCTCGAGGGTGCTCCGTCCGTTCCCTCCTTCCACAGAAAGTCCGGAGAGTTGACTTTGGGACAAGTCCTTCCTTTCCTCTGGTCGGTGCGTGTTCAGTGGTCTGGACACTTGAGGAGCAGGACTGACAGGGTGTTTGACCTACTGGACCTCACAGCCTAGTTGGAAAGGACAGATAGGCAGCAACTAATTACCTAGGAGATACGTGAAAGCAATTTTGTGTTGAGTGTTGAGAAATACGGCATTTACTGTTAGACTTTGTGACTTAGGCAGTGATGTTCAAGCTGAGAGCAGATGCCTAAAAGAAAAGGAGGACTTGTGCGGGAGAGCGTTGGGACAGGGCAAGGGAGGAGTATGGCCTGTCAGAGGAGCTGAGAGAGTGCCCTGGAGACTGGGGCCCGCGTAGGGCGCGTAGGGTGGGGAAAACACAACTTTTCGATTGAGGCTGGCGCTTTCTATAGGTTTTTGGAGACTAAGTGTGGGGAATCAGAACGTGGACTCTGGAGCCAGACTCTGTCAGATGGGTCCTAGCTCTGCCACCCACGGGCTGTGTGAACTTGGGCAAGTTACCGTACCATCCTGTGTGTCAGTTTCCTGATCTGTAAAACGGGGATGATTATCATATACACACTCCATAGGTGAGTGTAAAGGTGAGAGGATATTTCATATCCGTAAAGTACTTAGAGCAGTGTCTGGCCTGTAGTAGGCGTTAGTAGTGGTTGATTAAATAAATGGATAAATGCATACATAAGTATTAAAGGCTCGGAGGCTGTCCCTGGTGAAACGTGTGAACTTGAATGGATTACAGCCAACTTTGTTTCCTTTCCAGCTTGCAGTTGCTACTGACCGCATCTGTAGCACTGTGGAATTAGAAATAATCTCCCTCGACTTGGCTGCTCTTGGTAAAACAATCTAATGCTGTCAAAATTATCCCAGGGAAATAAAAGCCTTTTCAGTAGCATAGATCACTTGACTTTTACACCCAAAGTCCTGGACATTATTGTTGTCTCCAGTTTATATGAGGACACTGAGACTTAGATGGATGAAAGGTCTTTGCCAAGGTCACCCAGTTAGTAAAGTGTAGAATCAGTATTAGAACCTGACTTTATATCCCCATCTCTCTGCATAGTGCCGTAGGTGCTAAACAGGTTATTTCAGTTAACGTGATCAGGCACAAAGTACCCTGAACTCTCTTATAATTTCTTTGTCCCTTAGAAAAGGAATCTGCTGCTGTCCTTAAGGAGTCGATAAGATCTCTGGGGTAATAGAATTCATTCTTTGTAATAGAAAATTATGAAAGGGTGAATCTGCAGGGCTAAAATGTTGAAGAATGTGTGTTCATTAAGAGTCTTTTAGTTGCAAGTGGTAGAAACTCAACTCAAAATGGCTTCAGGATAAAAGAATACATGTATTGGAACACTTAACTGATTCAGATATGGCTGGATCAAGGAGTTCAAATAATGCCATTGGGCATATGTCTCCTTTTGTTTTATTCTTGATTCTTAACCAGTCTCTCCTCAGTAAGGGAAAAGATGGGCACAGGCATCTCCAGGGTCTACACCCTACCAGCTTGTCCACCCCAGAATAAAAATTGTGTCTATTTCCCAACATCGGTTTAACAAACCTCCTGAGGTACGGTAGTTGGCCCAGGTTGGGTGGTATCTCATTCTTGGAGCCTGGGGTTGGAGTTGAGCTTCAGATAAATCACCTGGACTGATAATTTGGATGTGCTGGCTCCCTCAAAAGAAAATAGGAGGTTACTTCCAGAAGGAGTGATTAATGACATAGGCAGGCAATAAAAGAGAAAACATACTTTCACTACAGATGGAATATTTGGAGTTTCAGATTAACCCGTTTGTCCCGGTGTGATCCCTGTTGGCTTCCTGGAGGAAGTAGATCTTCCCTTTGGCCTTGATAAACATGGAGGGTATTGTGGTGAGGAGAGAAACAGGAAAGGTATTTCAGGCAGGGAGCCCCTTCTTCGCAAAGTCTTAGATGTGGGAAGATGTGTGCAGGGGCACTGAGGAGAGGGTTTGCCCTCACAGAAAGGTTAGGGCTAGTGTCTCTTGATTAGGTCCCTGCTGTGTGCAGACAAGTGATCGAGCTCCTCGAAGGGCTATGGATAGTCGAGAGTCATCGCACAGTCTCTGGAGGCGGATGCTTGAGTTTCATCGTCATTTTCAAGCTGTGTGATGTTGGGCAAAATCTTCATGTTCCAGGGCTCAGTCTCCTGTTCTGAAAAATGGGAATAATAGTACCACCTCGCTGTAAGAATTAAAGCCAGTGGGGGCCGGCCCGGTGGCACGGCGGTTAAGTGCGCACCTTCTGCTTCTCGGTGGCCCGGGCTTCGCCAGTTCAGATGCCGGGTGCGGACATGGCACAGCTTGGCAAGCCATGCTGTGGTAGGCGTCCCATGTATAAAGTAGAGGAAGCTGGGCAAAGATATTAGCTCAGGGCCAGGCTTCCTCAGCAAAACAGAGGAGGATTGGAAGCAGTTAGCTCAGGGCTAATCTTCCTCGAAAAAAAAAAAAAAAGAAAAAAGAAGAATTAAAGCCAGTGATGCCCAGAGAGTGCTTAGCATTGTGTCTGTCACCTTAATATTCGATAAACGTATTATTTTTATTTCCCTCAGTGACATGAGGTTAGTTTGACTCCCCCCTTTCAGATGAAGGTAAGTAACACGTGTAATGTGCTCTGAATCCAGAGACATGGCCCTCCTCTTATCAGAAAGCTCTTTGTTGGGGGGAAAGACAATTAGATAGCTAAGGCAGGGCTGAATCGTGTGGAGTCTTACCTCGTCCTAACAGAGCTGTGCTCCCACCATCCCAAATCCATGTCCATGTGGGGTTTTGAGTCAGAAACACCTGCCTTTAGGTCCCACTTCTACCCTGTACTGGTTTTGTGACTCATGAGCTACTCTCATGGTGCACATTTTAGGATACGTGACATCTTTCAATATCACACAGTTAAGAAGATTCAAAGCCCAGATTTGAATGTTGGTCTTCTGATTCCAGACAGGGGAAATCACAATCTAGGAAGTTCAACTCTAGGAATCTCTAGAAATTCAAGGGCTAAAATGACACGGTAGCATCCTCCTCCATCCATAAAAGCCCTTAGGAATTCAGGTAGCTCTTGGGGAAACCAAGGCCCCTCCTTGTCTCTCCACACCCCTTGGCCTCGTTCAGTCTCTGGGCCAACAGCTGAGCGCCCACCACACGTGGACACTAGGAGGTAGGAGGCTGCCTGTTGTTCAACACATGACCCAGGACCCTCTGGCCTTCCTGGGGTCAAACGCAGCTTTTCCTGCCCATGGCATCCATCTTAGGGTCGCTCTTGATTGCAGGATGGGGTGTCAGAAGTCCACTCAGTCATTCACACACATTAACCCACTCATCTGGATTATACAGCTCTGCCATTTTGAAAGCTCTCTCATATATGTATTTTCATACCATTCTCCTGGGAACAGCAATACCTACCATCTATTGGATATTTACTGTGTGAGTCTGGCTCTCTGCTCAAGTCCTGATGTATGTAGACCCACCAGGTTGTTTAAATGTCACCTTCTCAGTATGACCTTCTTGACCACTCTATTTAAAATTGCCTGCATCCTCCACCGCCCATTAGCATCCCCAGTCTCCTTCTTTCAGTTAATTTTTCTCAGTAACAGTTACCTCTCCCTAACCTAGCATCCAACGTAATTATTCATTTCCTAGTGTCTGTCTTCTCCCACTGGGATGTAAGTTCCACACAAGCAGTTGTTTCTGTTTTGATTACTTCCATGTGCCCAGAACCAAGCCTGGAAACTGGCATTATGGATGAATGAATAAATGAGCTTAATATTCACAATATCTCTGGGAGGTCAGTTGTATTATTATCCCTTTACAGACGATGAGGCTGAAGGTTAGGGGGAGTGCTTTGTTTTCGTTTTCATTTTTAGTCAATTTGCCCCCAATGTCACGAAACAGGAGAGACCAGAAGCGAGACCCATGGCCAGGGTCTCTGGTTCCCAGTCCCCTGCTGTCTGAGCGGCCACGCGGAGGGAAACAAGTCAGTTCAGTGGCAGTCCTGTTTCAGTCAGCACTGCTGTTTGTGCTTGCAGTGTCCATAAAAATGTTATTTTAGTCCTGACACTGATGCTTATGAATAAAATTTAGTCCTCATTCAAAAGCACATTAGCTGAAGCCATTTGGCGTCCTGTTACAGCGTTAATTTTTATGGAGAAGAATACATTGGCGAGGAGTACCTCTTCCACCTTCAAACAGAACAAGCGCCTCGAAGGCCAGGCCTGGTGACGCTCCCTCTGATCATAAGGCATTCCGGCATGTTGCTGCCGCTTTACTTATGGGACCAGGGATGTAATTTTCAGATGGTGGTTTGTTTTGCCGCCGTGTTACGTCTTGGGCTTGGCAATTACATTTCATTAACAGGGAAACAATAAGCCATAAATCATTGATCAGAAACAGGTTGTTAATCGGTCTAGTTAAAGCGGCTGCCGGCTGGTAGGGCGCGGACTACAAATTGATGGATGCCTGGGCTCAAAACTTGCCCAGGTAGCCCATTAAAGCAATACTGCTAATAATTTTCACTACTATTTATTGAGCTAAATTCCTATGTGCCTGTAAGTGCTTTATCCTCACAGCAACCCTAAAAGGACTATTCCCACATTACAGATGAGGAAATTGAATTCCAAAATGGTTAAATGATTGGCGGCAGTTCGCACACCTTGCACGTGGCAGGGTTTGGACTCTGAAGCTGGTGCTCTTAGTACATTCCTCCTTCCCTAACTTCACCATTGGAGGGGGAAAGGGGACCGCATTTGAGGCCACCGGCCAAATGTCTGACTTGCACACTGCTCCCCGCGGCGGCGCCTTTCTGGGGAACAGACCTAAGGCAACCGCGAGGAGGTTTTGGGAGAAACGTAGAATTTGCAAGACTGAATTTTAATCTGTGCCTCCAAACAGCTGAAGTTGACTAGCACGGCCAGGCTGCAGGCTAATTCATCTGACTTCGTCTCCATGCCTGTTGTCCGCGAGCAGAGTGGTGGCAGCTGGGCCCGTTCACATCCTATCAACCTTGTCTGTTGGAATGACACCTGGCTGTGCTGAAGCCTTGGTTCCTGTAATTAGGAATGTAAACAACTCCAGCTTCCTCCCATCAGCGCTGGCTCTGTGCCTGCCTCCAGGTCTCCCAGCCCCAGGCTGTGCCTCCTGAAACAGGTGCCCTCCCCAAGCTGAGGCCCCTTGGAACTGTGGGTGCCTTTTATTTTGGGTCTACCAGTGACCTATTGGTCCCCTTACCCTTTCTAAGGCATGACCCCAGTTAAACTCATAGTGACCTCACCTGGGTTATTTATTCCCATTTTATGGATAAGAACATGACTTTGGGAGAGATTGAATGCATGAGCTAAGGTGACACAGCTACTTTATCTCTGGGACAGGTTTCTTTATTTAATCATCAAAAGTCCAGAGTATACATTAGTGTTCACTCTTGGTGTCGTACATTCTGTGTACAACATAAATTTGTTTGGACACATTTCTCAAGACATATACCCACCATCGTAGTATCATACAGAATAGTTTCACTGCTCTAAAAAATCTCTGTGCTCTGCGTGTTTCTCTGCCGGCCCCCCAACCCTGTGAAACACGCATCTTATTACTGTTTCCGTAGTGTTCCCTTTTCCAGAATGTCATATAGTTGGAATTATACAGTATGTAGCCTTTTCAGATTGGCTCCTTTCACTTAGTAATGTGCATTTAAGCTTCCTCCGTGTCTTTTCATGACTTAATAGCTCATTTCTTTTCAGCACAGAATAATATTCCATTGTCTGGATGTCCCAGAGCTTATTTATCCATTCACCTGTGGAACGACATCTTGATTGCTTGCAGGTTTCGGCAGTTATGAATAAAGCCGCTGTAAACATCCACGTGCAGGTTTTTCTGTGGACATAAGTTTTCAGCTCCTTTGCATAAATACCAAGGAGCACAATTGCTGGGTCCTTGGTAAGAGTATGCTTAGTTTTGTGAGCAGCCGCCAAACTGTCTTCCACAGTGGCTGGGCCATTTTGCATTCCCACCAGCAATGAACAAGAGTTCCTGCTGCTCCTCAACCTCGCTCGCATTTGGTGGTGTCAGTGGTCTGGATTTTGGCCAGTCTAAAAAACTTTTGAACCCAGATGTTTTGGCTCTAAATCCAGTGAACCTTCTAGTGGGATAATCGTATCTAATAGGACCAGTGTGAAGATGAAATGACATCACACATGTATTAGGAAAAGGAGAATATCTAACCTTTGGCATGTGCCTGGCGCTGTGCTAAGTGACAGGTGGACTTCATCCTCACAATAACCTCGGGACTCAGGTGCTGTTACTATCTCCATTTTGCAGATAAAGACAGCAGCTCAGCGAGATTAAGTGCTGTGCCCAAGGATGTGTAGGGAGTGGCAGAGGCAGATTGAAACCCAAAGCTGCCTGACTCTGGGGTCAGTGCCTTTAACCACTGGGCTCTGCCTTGCCTCGTATATAAGATAGATGTTCAATAACAGTGTTGTTCTCCCTCAGGCACCCAGCAGGATCAGTTTCCATTCATTGCAGCAAAGGATCCACTGTGATGCCAGGGTCTCCATCAGGTGGCCTGTGGTGGTCCTCCTTGTAGCTTTTGTTATAAGACCCTGCGGTCAGCTCGCCAGCACACCCCGGCAGAGCCCCGAGTCCGTGCGTGCAGAGAATACGGAAGCCCAGAGCATCACCCTCCTCACAGCTTCAGCATGCGCTCTGAATCCTCGTATCATCAATAACATTGATACCAACTAATTTAAACCCACTGAACCAGTGAACTTGGGCTGCAGATGTGTTTATGAGCAGGATACTAAGTAGCTATTTTAACTAAGTGGAACATTTCTTGCTTCAATTAATGAAAAGGTAGCAACTCTAAGGAAATATTAGGGGCATTAAGTTTTATATTGGTGCCATTTATTATATATGATTTTTAACACTTTTAATCACTTTATTCCATGTTGACAGCTACTGAGAGAAAAAGAGCTTTCCACGGTGAGTGTGACCCAGGAATTACTGTCAAGCTGAGACAGATGATTATTAGCCCCTGAGTTGCCTCGGTCTTTTGAGGAAATAGTGAGGATTTTATTAGTTTTATTAATGGCACTCGGGGAGATCAAGTTATTGATTAGCAAAGAATGAGTCCTTAACACGCACATTTCTTGGAAAGGGTAAATGAAGTAGAAGGGAATTAACATTTATTCAGCACCTACTGTGTGCCAGGTGTGTGCTGGGCTATCTACATACTGAATTAAATCTCCAAGCAGTCCTGTGAGGCTGGCTACAGTGATGTCCATTACACAGAGGAGGAAATGGAAAGACTGAGATACTTGCTCATTCAGTAAAACTTTTGCACCCTGCTAGTTCACGACGGGGCTTAGATCGTGAATACTGTAATACACTCCCTGCCCTCAGGAAGCTTCTATTCTGGTGGGGGAACTAGATATTTATGATTATTTTTGATGATTATAATAGTGAAACAAGTGCTGGGACAAGGAGAGAATGGAGGTTCTCTGGGAACCTGGAAAAGGCAAACTTCATTTAGACCTTAGGATGAGAAGTTAAGGAGGGCTTCCTGGAGGAAGTGATGTCTAAGCTGAGATCTGGATGATGACCAGGGCTCAGCCAGGCAAACAGGGGAGGTGGAAGAGGGGTGGAAGCATGTGCCAGGTAGAGGGAATATTATGTACCAAGGCACAGTGGTAGGGCAGAACCACTAACTTCCCAAGGCTCGTGTCTCTAGTATGTGACAAAGCTAATGTCTGAATCCAGCTTTATCTGACACTTTCTATTGAAACCCAACACAAAAGGGAACCCGTGCTCTTCTTAGCCACATAATTAAAATCTCTAGTCCTCAAAGCAAGCATCCAAGTAGTCTGAGATATGCCAGCGGCTCCTAGTTCGTGCCTTGGTGGTCTGACAGTGACGTCCGTGGTCCCAGAGAGTCAGCATCTTAGGGCTTTGAAGCTAGGCGTGAGAATTGTTCTTGGCTTCCTTCATGGTTTCTCACACAGCGATGTAAGGCTTCAAGGGGATGTCTCTGTAAATGTTAGGTTGTGAGGAAGGAATCCCCGGGCTCGCCAGCTCAAGCGCTTGTAAGGTGCAGGGAGCATTTTGCCTTCGCGTTGGCGTGACTGAGGGTAAAGCAGTGCCAGCAGAATGGTGGTTCTTTCTCCACTGCCTGGCTCTGTCTTGCACCCTATGTGGCCCATTCCCAGGCAGGTGCTCCCCCTTGTGGGGTGGATGGCTCTCGCCGTTGTGATTCTTCATATTGTCAGTTGAAGTCCCGACCATATACGCAGGATGGTGTGGGATGCCAGCGACAACCTAAGCTCAAATGGAAGCCCTGCCATCTGAGACCCCTGGCTCTGATTGGCCGGCTTCAGCCGACTGCTCTCCCTGGAACACTCGCTGTTGTGAAGGGAATGCGATAAGCTGGTTGGCTGAGGCCGGGCTTGGGCGCTCCACGCCAGCTGTGCAGGGGCTGCGCGTGTCCAAGACACGGTTCTGGGGTGGGGGGGGAAATGGGGCTGTAACTGAAAGGATGGGGGGTGGATCCCGGGCTCTTGTGAGACTACCTCATGCCCTAAGGATATCAGTCCTCTCTTGAAATCCCAGTGACACCCACGACAAACACCATCCTTGGGGAAACACTGAGGGGGAGCCCCAGCTGTTTCAGGGGTCGCGTGGAAGGAAGCCAGTCTGCTCTAGAAACCCCAACACCGGCGTTCCCGTCGAAGCTGCACTTCCACGCGCTGTGACACCTCAGGCACATCTTTTAGTCACTCCGGGCCTCAGCTTCCCTCTTTGTGAAATAGGAATGTTGATCCTGGGTTTGCAGTGCTATTGGTAGGATAGATGGGATACGGGACATAAAACCCCCGGTACCTGTCACACACCGTCCACGCGGTAACCGCCAGCAGATCCAGTGAGCTGCCTGGCTTTGAATCCTTCCGCTCCTCTTAGTATGTTATTCAACTCCGTTAGCTGTATGATATCTTCCTTTTTCCTATTATTACCTTATCATATTTTTCTTTTTGTTCTATGTAGTCTTGTTTGGTATTTTTAATCTTTTAGATTTCTTTTTTCAATCTTATTATAACTTATTCTCTCTATTTACCCATTTTATCTTATGTTATCTACATAGCTTACCATTTCGTACGATATTGTAAAGAGAACATGATATACAGTGTTTATTTTCTAGTCACCATTTTTATCTTTCTAAGACTGCCTTTGAGCGAATTTCTTCTATTAGTAAATGCAATTAAGTTGATCCTACTTATTTATTTTTTAACCAATATTCGTTTCTTTAAATATGTTACTTGTTTTTAATGCTGGGTCTAAATACTCGGTGATTATCTGTTGTAATAATGGCACTGGAACTCTAAGCTGTACCCAGATACCCCAGCAACATTTAACAATATTACATTAGAGCCCTTTGCAATTAAAAAAATAAATAAAGGTACTTTAATAGCCAAGATCTTATTTTCGTCTCGCAAAAGCTCTGCCAGGAGGAAGAGAAAAAATTAAAGTTCAGAAAAGTGCACCCTCTTGACTCAAATCGCATAGCTGAATGGTGGAAGCAGAATTCTCTTTCTTTTCTTTTGACTCAGAGCCCATTGTTCTTTCCATGTTAACATGTTCTTTTGCTTCAGGACCATGCACCTTTTGAATAAAGCCAAATCCTTGGGAACTGGACTTCACTGTTTTTTTCAGGACAATTGAAATCTCATTTCCATCAAATTTCCCAGAATGTTCTTCACTAATCAAAGACAGTGTAGAGTTCACAGCAGGCTGAGGACGTGTCAGGTATCACAGCAGATTCTTGAGTGAATTATACTATTTTCCTCCAGCTAAGAGTGTTTTACCAGGAAACAGGGCCTTGTAGAAAGATCATGACCTTTGGAGTCAAGAAGAAAGACGTTTATATCTTGGCTTTATCATTTCTTAGCTCTGTGGTGACTCGGTTAATCAAGACATTTTCCATACCAGGGACAGCAGCCCAATGTAAAGTGATTTAAGTAAATAGAGGAATTTATCAGTCTATGTATATGCAGAGTTCAAAGGTAGCATTTGCTAGGTCTCCTGCCTATCTCTGAACCAATCTCTGTGTCCAGGGAGGGAAACACAGTGATTGGCTGTGCCTCAGCCATGTGCGCATCCCTGGATGCACAAGGACTCAGAATGGGGGTGGATAGTTTCTCAAAGAGAAATCAAGAGTCCTGAAAGGAGAGAACAGTCAGGAAGCTTCATCAAGAAAGTTATCACAATGACCTTGAGCAAATTACTTCACCTTGCTGAGCCTTAGTCTCCTTATTTATGAGACAGGAAGAATGACATACTTACACTGCTTGTGGTTTGGATGAGATGTCAAAAATATTTTGCATGTAGTAGGTGAACAATAAGTGTGAGTTTTCTTACTCTCTTCTGATGCTTCCACCTCCATTTTTCCCAGACTCTCCCAGGAGTATGTATTGGAACAGCAATGGTGTGTCACCTTAGTAAGAAGCGTAGTTGCTTTAGTTGATTTGTTCTTCCTCCTTATAAAAAATGGTATATTTGTAGATAAGATGGAGCAGGAGATAATCAGTAAAAATAATGATACAGGAAATTCTTTCCTTGCTGAGAACCAAAAAAGAAATGTGATCCGAGACCAGATAAGATTTGGGATGAAAATGCTTTCTAATTGTTGTTTATAGCAATTCTCTGCAGACATTGGTGGTGGTAACATTCTACCCTGAGACCTTCCTAGGTTCTCAGGAGAATCCTTAATTTGTTGTGTGACTGATTGCTTTATACCCGTCCTCTTCTACCAGAGGGCTGGGATAAGACTGAGGACAAGAGAAAGTGCTAGGAGAGAATTTTAGAGCTGTTTTGTGTGGTTTAAATATCTAGAGAGATGCATATCATTTAAAATTATAACATAGGATTTAACTATATTATTTTTTCTTTACATTTAGATTTTTAATCTATCTAAAATTTAATATACAGTATAAAGTAACGGATTTCATTTTTTTCCCAGATAAAAGGCAGTTGTGCCAACACTATTTGTTAAATAAAAGTATGCTTTGGTTACTGGCATTTTTCATTATTTACAATTGTCATCTATAATGCAATTTATCTCAAGGTTCACCCCCCCATCTATTTATTTATTTATGTTAATACCGCATTGTTTTTATTATGATAATTTCATTATATGTTGTAATACCTTGCAAGGCATGTCATTCCTCACTATTCTTCTTTATTGTATTTTTGGTTATTTGGGGAAATTAGTTCTCCAAATGAAAATTACCATCATTTTATAAAATTGACAAAAGTTTGGTATCCAAATTGAAATTATATTGAATTAATATGATAATTTTCAAATAGTTGATATTTTAATACGTTGTCATGCCATCCATGGACATTTATCTTCCCACTTACTGTATCTACATTCATATTCTTAAATACAATTTTATAGATTTCTTCATTTAATTCCCATATCTTTGTGTTTAATGCATTTCTAAATATTTCCTAGCTTTTATCATGTTTATGAATATGTTTTCCCATTTTTATTTCTGAGTGCTCAATTTAGAAATGTATTGATTTTTGTGTATTTATATTACATACAGCCACTTTATCAAATTAAAATGTTTTTCTTTTTTTTGAGGAAGATTAGCCCTGAGCTAACTGCTGCTAAAATGGTTTTTGTGTGTAGACTCTTAGACTTTCTATGTTTATAATCGTATCAGCAAAGATAAAAAAATTTTCTCTTCTTTTCCAATAGTTCAGCAATCATTTATTTTTCTTGTCTTATTGTATTTTATAAAACCTCCCCCAAAATGAAAAATAATGCTCGTGTGCAGAGCATCTTTACCTTGTTCTTGATGTCAATGAAATGGTTTTTGAGAGTTTAAGGAGAGCAGTCCTGATGTCCATGTGCCATTTCAATTTCAAAATTAACAGTTCCTTTACTCGTATCTCATAAGACATGTTTTAAGGTTGAATTAGGTAGAAATCTTATGGCGGCAAATGGCAGAAACTGAACTTAAACTAGGTAAAGAACATTTGTAAATTCAAATAACTGTAAAGTTCATGTTGGCTTCAGGAACGATTGGACCAAGGTTCTCATTAATGACATCAGGAACCTGTCTCTCTCCATCTGTGATATTTTCTCCACTGGCTTCATGGCCACACTGTCCTCTAGTAACCCCAGACTTACGTCCCCTCAATGCAGCAAGCCAAACAGAAAGTGCACATTTTCCTAATAGTTCCAACTGAAGTCTTGATCTGATTTGGTGATCATGAGCCTCAAAACTAATCAGTCGCTTTTGCCCAGAGGATAAAACTGTGACGGGACATGCCTGGATTATATGCCTATTGCTCTGGCTGATTTTAAGGCCCAGCATGGGCTAAGAATGGGGATGGGAGAGATGATTCCCTAAGGAAAAATGAAGTGTTGTTCCCTAAAGAATGAGAATCAGCGAAACAACACGTTCCACCAAGTGACTCCTCATTATCCTAGTCTTCCTCTGGATATGTTCTCTCTCTTTTTAAGAAATTAATATTCCTTTAAAACTGAGTACTATATTAAAGTGTACTGACCAGAACACTGTGGAGGGAGACTATCATCATCTTCTTTCTAGACAGTATACTTTTGCAGTATAACCTAAGATTCTTCACCTTTTTGCTAACCACGTCATATTTCTGAGTCCTTTTGAGTTAGTGTTGAATAACTGACATCACAGATGTGACTACTTTCCCGGTCTTATCTACCAAAGTTTAGTATCATATTTGGTATTTTTAGAATCAGCTCCATCACTCCAGATTATTGGACTATTTTCCATTCCTAGTCCTGACATTTAGTCCTTTTTTCATTCTTTTCAGGCTTGTGTCATTTCATGAATATTTATTTCCTCCATGTATTCATCCCTCCGAGCCTTTGCCCTCCAGATTCCCATTGCCTGGGATGAACGTCCCTCTCCCATCCATTTGATGAATCCATAGTCTAATTTTGAGAACTAGCAAAATGCTCCTGCTGAAGTGCCCTGATAAGTTTTTAATATTTCTCTGTGAGCATTTATCACATTATGCTTTAAAAGAATGTTCTATAACAGATTAAATGACATAAGACTTTTCTATTTCTTGAAGATTTGACAGAATTCACTTCTGAAGCTTTCTAGGCATGTATTTTTTCTTGCAAAGTTGGATTGCCTCTGTGTCTGAGACTCTTTCTCCATTCTTCAATATTGAGAATTTGAATTTTATTCTTCTTCTCTTTATTAAGTGAACAGATTTTTTTTTCCCCCAGAAAACCATGTTTGGAGTTGTATTCATCATTTCAACTTTTTTTTTTTCTATTTCATAATCTGGTAATTTCTGCTTTTATCTTTGGAAAGTGCTGCCATCTGTTTTCCTTGAGTTAAGTATAATTTATTTTCATTTGTATAATTTAAAATTCATAACATTTAGAACTATGAATTTTCCTCTGAGACCTCCTTTGATACATCGTAGGGGTTCTCAGGAATTCATATTGAACTTTCTGTTTAAAGTATAATTTTAAATAATTATGTACTTACGTCTTCTACCTGACTACTCATGAGCAAAGCTGAACAGTGTTTACAGAAATATGTGAACGCAGAATCTAAGAAATGTTGATCTGTTCTGTAGATAAATGTGCACAACGTTGTAGAGTAAGTGTGTGTATTATCATCTGAGTCTGTAACCATGCTTGGACTTCAGCAACACAGGCCAGTATGAAAAAAGAGCATCAAGTCAGATTCTTGCAGTTGACAAGTTAGCTTAATCCACGCAGGAATTTACCCACTCATGCAACTGAAAAGTCCTGGGTAATGAAGGATACAGGCATGATGCAATCAGCTGCTTAAATGATGTCATCACATATCTTGTCCTCTCTTTTTCTCTTTCACACACACTTCAAGTTGTAGCTATGTTTTCCCTTATTATCCTCTCTCTCTGTATTGTAATAAGCTGCCGTTCCTCTACAGATCCACACATGCACTCCTTATAATTCACAAGGCTTGAGGAAAAGAGGTACGTCCTGTGAAGTCCGGAGAAAGCCCAGGACAGCTCAACTTGGGATATGTGCCCATCCTTGCATTTCTGTGGCTAAGGAGAGGAAGGACCTTGATTGGCCATTCCTGGTCCCTGATGATATCTCTAGAACCACAGAAGTGGGATCTACCCCATGGAAAAAATGAAGATTGAGCAGCATTAGTAAGGAATTCAGGGTTGGGGGGGCGTTCCCCAAAGGAATGGATATTGGACAGGCAAACAGATTCCACAATGGCTGATCCCTAGGTGTTCAGTCAGACAGGGTTCATGGGTAATATCAAAATGAGGAATGTGTGGACTCTAGGAAGAGTCAAAATTTAGAGACCTTGAATGCCACATTGAAAATATTTGGGCTTCCTAGACATGTCACCCTAAGGAGGACAGGGTTTTACTTATGTGGCATCCAGTCGGGGAATGGTTCATTTAAATCTCATCATGAGGAAACATCAGAGAAACCCAAATGAGGAAAGTTCCATTTAAAAGAAAAAAATGGCCTCTACAAAAAAAAGTCAATGTCATAAAAGATAAAGAAAGGTTGTGGGGATGTTCCAGATTAAAGGAAACCAAAGAGACACAGCAAGTAAATGCAATCTGTGATCTACTACGTCCTGTACTAGAAGGAAGAAAACTGCAATAAGGGACTTTATTGGGTCACTTGACGATATTGGAATTCAGACGGTAGATTAGATAAAAGTATTCAATCAGTGTTAAATTTAGTGAAGAGGATAACTGGACAGTGGTGACATAAAAACACCTCTTATTCTCAGAAATACACACTGAACTATTAAAGGTAAAAGGCCGTGATATATACAACATACTCTAAAGTGGTTCTGGAAAATAATTGTGTGGTGTGTCTGAATATTTACATAGAGCAAATGATAAAGTAAAATGTTAGCAATAGGTAAATCTGAGTAAAGCGTATACAGGTATTCTTCGTAATATTTTTATTCTTTCAACTTTTCTGTAAGTTTTAAATTATTTCCAAATAGAACGTTTAAAAATATATTGGGATTTGTCTTTCTTTAGGCAATAGCAAAGTAATTGAAGTTTTTCAACAAGCTTGTGATATACGATACATTTTTAAATCTATTTCAAAAGACACTGCAATTAATGTCAACTCAGCCCTGATTCAGAACGCGATTTCATCTTGTTGGCAGAGATATCACACCATGCTCTTATTGGTTGTTTGAGGGCATTTTAAAGGAATTCAGGAAAGGGTTTCCTCACTGCTTGTATCTGCTGTGCCCTTTTCTCTACAAATCGGAAACACCTTTTAAAGAGAGATTGTGCTGTTTCCGATGGCGAGGGCACATTAGAATGGAGATGACCTGGAGGTGGGAGGGTATTTAGTGAGCTCTTGGCAATAGTTCTGCCAAGAAACAATGAGGGGAAGAGAAGAGAGAATGTCTCTGGGAGATATTTAAGGGAGTATTGTCAGGACTTAGTAACTAATTGAACATGGAAGCCGGGGCAAGGATGATGAAAAAGCCAAGTTGTCTGCTGTCGAATCCTGAGTGAATGATAATGCCATTAGCGGAACTGAAATAGAGGTAGAGAAGTGGGTGGATGGAGCTTCTGGAGCAACGTGGAAGAGAATGAGGTTGTTTTGGCGTTGTTGCCTCTAAGGGATTTCCAGTTGCACGTATTGAGTAGGAGATTGGAATGAGAGGTATGGTGTTGAGAAGAAGAGTCAAGACGCCCTGTGAAGTTTGCGGGTCCTCAGGGCATAGGTGGTCATAAAGCCTTGGGGACGGCTGGACTTCCTCAGGAAAAGTGGAGGCATGAAAAAGGAGAGGACTCTGGGATCATTGCTTTTTATGGATCACTCCAGAGCTCCTGGGACAATAAAAATTCACCACGCTTGAAATATATCTCATGAAGCCAAGTGGGACAAGTTGGGCAAAGTCCTAGTTTGTTTATTATCGAGGAAATAACTCAGAAATAGTGGAAGAGGTTAAGACTTAAATTCCTTGCTGACCAGAAATCTGAGTAGCTGGCAAATCCAGGCGAATGGTGGAAGGGTGGGCCTAGGTGTTGGGGGCTATCCAGAAATAAGAGCTGTTGAACATATGCCTTTAGACAGAACACAAGAATTGGATCATTCCATGTTTCCAGAGAAAGGACTTTCGCTGCCCAAACGCATCGCTAGAGTTCCTTACTTGAAAACGAGTGACAGAAGTGTTTATTAAGGTATTTTACACAAATAGTCTTTCTCTGCTTGTCAGGTTCCCATCAGTAAAGATTTCCGGGTAGACGAGATAGTTGACTGGTTAAGTCTCTCTCCGACAGAAGGGACAGAAATCCACCTCCAGCTGACTTAAACGAGTGTGTTGACTCACGGAACTCCCCACCAGGGATTATGCAGTATAATGTTTAAACTTTTAGGCTCTGGAACCTGACACCCTGAGTTAGAATCTTTGCTCCGCTACTTACTTATCCAAACAGTTTTCTCATCAGGAAAACAGAGACAATTATAGTGCCTACGTCATAAGGCTGCATGAGGGTTAATTGATTTAATATCAGTAAATCTCTTAGAACAGGGTCTGACACAGAGTAACTGCTAGTAAGTGTTGGCTAATTTTATCCCGCAGTAACTGGTGTTCCAACAATGCCCTGCATGAATCTGCCTCTGCCAGTTTTTGGACTGGCTCTCCTGTTGACATTGATCTCAGGCAAGCTCTCCCCTGTGCAAAGACAACCACCAGAAGCTGCAGGCTCGATGCTACCGGGTTAGCAATCCCGGCAGAATGAATGTGTCTTTTGCTTAATATTTCCAGCAAAAGTTCCAAGGGGCCGGCTCCGTGGCTGAGTGGTTTAAGTTCGTGTGATCTGCTGCAGCGGCCCAGGGTTCGGATCCTGGGCGCGGACATGGCACCGCTCGTCAGGCTACATTGAGGCAGCATCCCACATCCCACAACTGGAAGGACCTGCAACTAAGATATACAACTGTGTACAGGGGCGGTTTGGGGAGATAAAGCAGGAAAAAAAAAAAAAAAGATTGGCATCAGTTGTTAGCCCAGGTTCCAATCCTTAAAAAAAATTAAAAAAAAAAGATTGGCAACAGTTGTTAGCCCAGGTGCCAATCATTAAAAGAAAAAAAAAGGTTCCGAGGGTGACTTTCACTGGAACTAGATAAAATGGCCATCACTGAACTGGTCACTATGGGCAGTGGAATGAACTAGACTAATGTTCCCTCTGGAGCCAAGCACTGTGTTTGCTTCTCTTTCATATTGAAGGTATTTTCATCGTGACACTTGAGAGGGTAGGTTGGAAGCGGGTGAAGGGATGTCCTGGCAGTGCAGGACGAGAAAAGTAGACTTTTAACCAATCCTGCTGTATTTAGCTTTATGCCACGCACTCACCTCTTGCAAGTGCCTGGTACCCCCAAGTCCCAGGCCTTCCACGTTCCTTTGGAACAAATTTGCTTGCTCCTTTTTCGTGTCTGCCAGTGTGGGTGCTTAATTCCAGCTTTTTCCATCCTGCCAAGTCAGTTTTGTCACCCACTCTTGTCCCCTCTCAAGTTCACTTTATCCGTGTATATTTACGCTACTTAACGTGTATTTACAGTCATGTTAGTGGACTTTCTGGAGAGAGAGGAGAAGAATGCACATGTTCATTCCACTTGTAATCTTGATGCCCTACAGAAAGTTTTCTTAAGGCGGTGATTCCTGCCGTGCTGACAAATACTCTTCTCGAGTATAACGGTTTCCCTCAATAAGATGTGTTGGATAAATAGGAGAGACTATGGATTCTGCCTGCTTCCCTGAGCAGTGAGGACGCTTCTTTCTCTACCATTGATGGGAGGCACAGCAGAACTGTGCTTTAAGTGTAGCTGGTGAAGAAACTGGTTAGTAAGTACCCTTAAAGATGCTGTGGTAAGGACAGCATTTGGTAGAGAGATGTACAATGGTTAAGATCATGTGTCCAGTCTTATTAATCATAAATAAAGGTAAAAGAGCCCTTAAATGAGATCTGTGGGGAAACTCAACACAAGAAGCAGATGCTTAACTTCTGTGGGCACTTCTGGAAGCATCCATTTCATGAGACCTCTCATGGCCAATGTCTCTGCGTTACATATGCAACAGTGTTTCTAGGTGCCAACACCTTGGGCCAGCATGTGGGATATGAAGGTGAATAAAACAGGGCATCCACTGGGGCTTTGTTTCCCATTAGAAGGACTAAAATATTTTGGTAAAATGTGATGGCTGCCAAAATAGTAAAATGCCCACTGTGGGATGTGACATATAGCATGTTATACAGAATAAATTAAAATACCTGGTCAAAGTGATTTCCTGATTACGTTTTTTCAGACTCTTCAGTCAGTGGTTTCCACCTGAACTGGGAAGATATTTCTGTTTTTTTGTCCATAAGCATCAGCTCAGTGCCTGTGGTTAATGTTCAGAGTTAACCCATTTTTCTTATAATGCCTGTGGTTTTTGTATTTGTTGTTGTTACTTAATATCCGAGCTCATCTTCCCATTTAATGTCTTTTCTTTCAAGCATAAAATTTCCCCGCCTATGCTGAAATAGCATTTTAAAGAAAAAGGGTTCCCATATGAGTGTGTATTTTTAGGGCTAAAAGCAAAGATCCTGTTAAGGTGAATACAAAAACTCCACTATCTAAGTTAGCCTTGGGGCTGGTTAAGACCCAGAAGGTGGCAGGTAGAAGGAAGTGCTCAGGCCGGTTTTGGAAATCAATGGGAAAGTGTAAAAGTGGAATTTCTTAATAGTACCCCATCCTGAAAACTAAGGTGACTTTGTTTTTACTCAATAATATAATGAGTTTTATTTTGAGTGATGCTGGATTTAATGGCTAAATCAATATGTGTATTTAGCATTGGGCTTTATTTCCACAGTAAGTGACAGGAGATAAGCAGCCTTAGAGTGTGTTAATTGGTTTGTGTTTAGCATTTAGGCTAATCAGCAGTAGCAGAGGTGCCCCGGGCCACTTCGGGCCTGGTAATGGGCTTTATCTAAACCAGGCTTTGCTTGCGTTATTCACTGGAGTTGAATTGCTCCTGTTTCTTATACACTTGAACGTTAAGCTGGATTTGCAAGTGTAACTCAAGAATTAGCCCAGGTCTGGAACAAGGCAAAGCAAATGAAAAGCAAGTATCGTGCCATCCCTGGCATAGGACAGCTGTGAGGGGTAATAAGAGCTGGAGAAGACTTAGCTGGGTGAAGAAAACTTTAAACCAGGCATCAGAGCTCGAGGGACCACATGTGAAACCAGGATTTCTCAAATTCAGCACTATTGCCGCTTGGGGCTGGATAGTTCTTTGGTGGGGGTTATCCTGTGCATGGGGGGGGGACGTTTAGAAGCATCCCTGGCCTCCTTCCAGCAGAAGAGAGTAGCACTCCTGCCCCAAGTTTTGACAAACAAGTGTCTCCAGACATTGCCGACTATCTCCTGGGAGCCAGCATCACACCGGATTGAGAACCACTGGGTTAAATGAGGCTCAAATATAGCTTTGGTCCCTGCAGAGGTAGGCATGTATGTATGTGTGTATGTCGTTGTATTAGATGCTAGCATTTTAATAGTTTGGAGATTTCACGTAATTATCTGCATTTTGGGGTTCTCCTGAAATATGGGGAGATCTGTCCTCAGTGCCACATGGTAATTACCAACAGGAGGTGGTTAGTAGCTGTCCCTTTTCAAAAAGACACATGCTGTCCAGGCCCCCTCTGCTGTGTCTCTCCCAGGCTGCTTCTCTCATTTGCCTGCACTGGCTCCTGGAGGCATTTGCTTTTCTAACTCCTGCTTTAACTTTTGCACTGTCAGAAGCTTATCCCTTCACGCCAGGAGGATTTGGGATCAGATGGAACTGAATTTGGGTCTTGACTTGACCATTACCGCTTTTGAGACTTCTCTGTGTCTCAGTTTCCTTATCTGTTGTATGGTTTAGCCTCAGGAGCATCTGCAAAATGGGAATGTTAACGTATACAATTTAGAGAAGTTAGAGACTTAAAAGGCACCATATCTGAAAGCCCTAGAGCTTAATAAATGTTGCTCCCCTGTCTCATTTTTTCAAATGCCCCTGGGCTTCTGTTCCGAAGGTGCCAGACTCATAAGATTAGGCCATTTCCTCTCTTTCTCATTTGCATCTTTTCAGGCCATGGAGACCGGAGCCTCTATCCATCAGCTGACAATGGCCGTCAGGGCCGCCGCACTTTGTTTTCATGAACTATGAGGGGAAATGGGGGTTTATGAGGCAATATCAAGGGAAGCTGCTTCAACACTACTTTTCTCTCTTTCCCCTCAAGGACAAACTTCTGGGGACCAAGGCAGTTAGATACAGTGCCCCCGTTACACACACACACACACAAATCAAGCAGGAAGTCAGGCATTCAGGACATGCAGCACGGATTCAGACTCAGCTGGCGTCTGTGAATTAGCTCCTAGGACCTTGAGGTCCTGAGTAATTTCTCCTGTACTGTCTCACTTGTCAGCTTCCGTCCTGCTGGTGGTCAGAGAAAGTGGGACGTTCTGAGTTAGTTTCGCTGGTGCTTCACTGGCCTTTACACAGCTCCTTAAACTGTGGGGTCTTGTCCTGGAGTCTGTGCACATGCTGTTTCCTCTGTCTCGTGTGTGCCTCTCCTCTCCCCCAAACCCTTTATCTAGTTACTTGTTCCCTTCCTTCAGCTCTCTGCTCAATTGTGAATTCCTCAGGGAAATGTCTTCTGATCACCTGATTCTGTTAGTTTGTTTCATGACCTCATGCTCCTCCTCTCAAAGCGTCTGTCATTGTTACCCTGTAGTCTCTTTAATAAGTATTTGTCTTCCCCGATAGACTTGCGCTTGTCTCAGGTCAAAGGCCATATCTGATTTTGCACACCTTTATATCCTTAGCTCCCAGCATAGTGCCTAGAACATAGGTGCTCAATAAATATTTTCAAGTGAATGAGAGAATAGGTTTTCCTGGAGTAGCAATCTCCAGATTCCAGTGGCTTAACACAGCAAAGGGGTCTTTCCCCTTCAGGCACGCTTCTTGTCCACAGCAGTAGGCTCCAGCCTCTGCCGCATGTCATCCTTTCTCAGATGTGTAGGCAGAGGCAGCCTCTGCCATCTGGACTGTTGCATGGTCAGTGTGGCCAAATGTGCACCAGCTCTTAAATAGCCTTCCACCCAGAAGTGACATATTTCACTTCTACTCACATTGTATGGGCTAAAGCAGGTCACATGTTGTTGCCTAACCTCAGTGGGGTGGGAAGTGCAATGCTCCTGTGTAAAAACCACTTTAACCGTCTTGGCTATAAGACCTGTGTGAACTACAGCCACTGACCTTAGGGAATCAACTCTTCCAAGTCAGCCTTTCATTTTAGCTTAATTTATCCTGGCAGCGTGGGCCACATCTCCCTTGTTCTTAGGAAGCCCACATTAGCATCCATTCTTCCATTCCTTCAACTAACATTTTCAGAAACTGCATTCTGGGCCAGGCCCAAGGTGAGCTATGAGGCCAAAGATGAGTAAGGTGTGGTCCCTGCCTTCAAGAGGTCTATAGACTAGTATGGGTGGGAGTTTTTAATGTGTTTATAGTCTAAGTGGCTTTACAGTGTGGAAAGTGTAATTTTAAAATATAGTTTTGTTTGTTAAGGTAGGGCTTTTAAATTGAGGTTCAAGGAAACCTGGCAATCTCTGGATATATTCTTGGATGTCTGTCACTGTCAAGTCTGAGAAGTATTCGTCTAGGGGGATATGTACATGGAATCAAATAAATGCAACAAAGTTTGATGACTTCACAAAGACACGTTATGTATAGTGCTGAGGGAATGACTAATTCTGCCTGTGGGAAGTGAAAGAAGCCTTCACAGAGGAGAGATTGTCTGAACTGGGTATTGAAGAAGGCGGCAGAATGACTAGATAACTTGTTAGAAGAGAGAGTATGTTTTGGAGCTGATAGCTGATTCCTAGTCTGGGATTTGCCATTGATCAGCTACATGATATTAAACAGTTCTCTTAATCTCTCTAAGCCCGGGTTTCTCTTCTGTAAGAATGGACATGACAACACTCCCTGTTGCGAGAACGGTTAGCACACATACCACATTCGCAGCTATCATTACCAGCTTGAGAAGGAAAAAAGAGTCCAAGTATGGAGGTACGTGTGCAGTGGCAGAAAGCTAAGACACAGCTTGGCATGGTTAGGAAAGTGGAAGTAGTTCAATGTGACTAGAGATGTGGATTGCTAACTCAAATTGCTCCAGGGGCCAGGCAGGTAAGATCAGCAAGTGAAACCGGAGAATAAAGATGGGTGGAGACTATGGCAAACTGGAGAGCCCACCTATTGCCTGAAAGCATTGAAATTTAACTGTTTAAAACACACGAGCAGGTACAATAAATCATGACTTCAGGCTGGGTTTGGCTGGTGGACTGCCAATAACAGCCTGATAACAGGCATGTGTGTGGTCATGAGTGTGTGTGCTTGTGTGCGTGTGCATGCAGAAACCGGGCTTGGAATGGAGACAATGTGAGGGATTATGATAGAAAGGGAGGCAAAATTACAAGGGCTATATGAGGTTGAGATCTGAGTTACAGAAGTGAGGATATGAAATCTGTAGATTCCAGGCTTCCCTTCCCATGTGTTATTCAAACCAAAATTAATGAAAGCCGGGCCAGGGTCAAAGAGCCTTTGGAGTTTCTGGAAGAGATTGAGAGGGCTGTAAAGTTGGAGAACCGAGTAGATTCTACACCTGAATAATCAGTTAATGCCTTTTTAATGATTGTGAAGGAGATATGTACAAGTTCCAAGTCAATCTCAAGGATTAATTAACCAAGGCAACAGGGCCTGTGTCTGAGCAGATAAGCCAGCAGAGAGTGGCTTGCAGACAAGCCCATTTTACAGTCAAACAGGAAGACACAGATTCACGTCTTACCTCCTCTCACGTGGCATCTGCAGAAAGGACTCAGCATTTTCCTGTCAAAGTGTATGAGTTTGAGGAGCAGGGAGAGGAGAAATGATATGCAAGAACACTAAAAAGAAAGGAAGGTTTGTTCCTCATCCAATGAGCCAAATCTAATAAAGAAAGCTCCAGGGAGAAGAAAATCAAGATTCAGGCAGCTGAGAAAACCTGGTTAGCGGAATCATCTCTAAGCACTATTGAAGATTTCCTGAAATTTGTAATTCCACTACCACAGTTTTTTGTTTCTCAGAAGCCACTAATATTTTTTCCATTGTTTATGAAAATGTCCAGGTACCCTAGCAATAAAGTTTGTACATCACAGCCGCGGCTGACATGTCCCTGTTGGGAAGACAAGCTGAAGAGCATGAGACAGTTAAATGGCATTTCGAGGCTTGAAATAGTACATTATAATTTTGCCCTTGTCTCTACCCCTGCGCTCCAGGAGGTATAGAGGCTGGGCCACATTCTTTATATTCCCCCTGCCTGTTCAAGGGCCGGGAACCTGGCAGGTGTTTGATCAATGCTTGTTGAATAAATTAATTTATTAAATAAGAAATTCACAGTAAAAGCCCAAGTGTGTTTGGAGAGGTCGCAACAAAGAGACCAGATCTTAGATTGGAGCTATTGTTAAAACGTGCAGTTCAGCAGAGTGGTCGGGGGCAAGGTCATCGAGAGCCAACTGCCCAGTTCCTATTCCTAGTTTTACCACTTAAAAGCTGTGTGAATTTGGGCAATTCACTTAAGACACTTGCCTCAGTTTCCTCATCTATCAAAATGGTGAAGAGAACGTTATCTCCCTCAGGAGGTTGTTGTGAGCATCACATACATTAGTTGATATTAAATCTATGGGAAGCACACAATAGAATTCAATCAGTATTATTCCTGGGGTGTTTTCTGGTAACATTCAACACACATTTATGCAGATTCACCTAAAAGATCCTTGAATTTTCATTTAAGTGCCAGGTACTGAGTTCATTAATTTTGTAGGCTTAATTTTCTTTAATCCTTGATGACTGTGTTTTCTGTAGTTCAAATATGCCAAACTTGTTCCTACCTCAGGACCTTTGCACAAATGATTCTCCTCAGGTGTTCTCGAAGGGCTCTGTTGAAAAGAACACCCACTCCTACTGTCCCTTTCTCTTCCCTTACCTGCTTCATTTCCTTGGTGGCGCTTTTCATCATCTGAAGTTGTTCATTTGTGGTCCATCTCTCCTACTGGAATGTGAACTCCCTGAGGGCAGGGACCTCGTGTTGTTCGCTGCTGTACCCTGGGGGCCAATTCAATGCCTGGCACATGGTGGGCACTCCCTGAATACTTAGTGAATGGACGAATGAAAGTTCTGTCATCACCATTTTACACATGAGGACAGCATGTCTCAAAAAGGTGAAGTCACTTGCCCACTATATATAAGCAAAGGGACAGAATTAGGATTTATAGTCATGATTCCGAGGTCCGGGCTATTTCCACCACACCTATGTGACTTAATGTGTTGGAAACTACTCCTGGCTGTTACAGTGAGCTAAAGCTCTTGAACACAGCAGCTATGCTGAGCCACCAGAGAAAAGATTTTTAAGACAAAATTAATAAAATTGATGGTTAAAAATAGATGACCCTATTACACCTGTACTTGGAGTTAGCCAAACGGGAGGTTAAGGATATAGTCTTCTAGATGCCCAGTCTGCCCAAGATTTCTGACTCCAGCCACAAGTTCAGGGATCCTCAGGGCCACTCTCACTTCAGACCAGCTGGTTACAAATTTTGGGGTTCCCACAACTACCCTCGGGTGCAATATTTCACTGGAATGACTCTCAGAGCTCAGGAAAGTGCTATACTTATGATTGTGCTTTATTATAGCAAAAAGATACACATCAGAACCAGCCAAAGAAAGAGGCATATAGGGCAGAATCAGGCAGGCAGTTCCAAATGCAGAGCTTCTGTCTTCCTCAGAGATGCCTCATCCTCCGGACATCAGGTGTGGCCTTTCACATGTGGTATTGCCAAGGCAGGATGTTCCTCCAAGCTTTGTTGTCCAGAGTTTTCATTGAGGCTCCATGACTTCGGCATGACTGATTGAGTGATTGCCCATGTGGCTGAGCTCCATCTCCAGCCCTCTTCCCCTCCACCCACGTCAGGCTGCTGCTGCAAAGCTCAAAGCCTCTGAGCACAGGGTTGGTCTTTGTGGTCCGGGCACGGCCAGCCCCCTCTCAGGCAGTTGGGTAACAGTTTATAAACTATCTCTGGGCCCCCTTTGAGGAACTTCATTAGCATAAACTATTCGGGTGCGGCCCCTCATGAATAACAGAGACATTCCAGTCACTCAGGAAATTCTCCCAAGAGCGAGGACAAAGGTCAGACCTCTCTCTAGAGGCCAAATTCCTTACTCCTCAAGCTGTCTCTCCAATTTTTTGGATTTAAGTTAAACCAACATTTCTCGGCTAAGAGTTCTTGGAATCCAACCCAGGGACATTGTCAGGTAGGAGAGACATTTTTGGTTGTCACAACTGTGGTGGGAGGTGGTGCGACTGTTACCAAAATATGAACAGACCGATTTTGCCCTCTCACACGCTGTCTTGCTCCTGCAAACACAGCAACTCTGATGAGGCTATCCTTATAGGTAAGGATATAGGAATCTGCCTATAAATGTGGCGGTCAGACCAGGCCCCAAATATCTGATTCTGTTCACCTAGACATGCTGTAGGTCAGAGTAGCTCACAGGTGTGAGTACCGCTGGTATATACTACATCATTCTAGAAGCTACGTGGACAGGGCGTTAAATAACACTGAGTCACATAATTAGGACGTTACTCACATTTTACTTCTCTTTCTGTCTGATTTTGCCAAGGAGAGTGTTTGAGTTTGGGGCTAGTGTATCTTTAACACCTCTCTATCGTTAGCTTACCTCCTTGTTTTTTATAAAGAAAGAGGGGTTTTCGACTTGGACCCTTTATCGACAATGTCTACGTAAAATTTTAAAGTGTACTTCGTTTCTGTTTCTGATATATTTGTGCTTATCATCCATTTTTGGCAAATGATACCAGTTATGCTAAGTTTCCTTATACATATAATTTCTCTCAAGAAGTACAAGTTCTAATTTAAATGAGAGCTTTTTATGTAAAAGTCATTCAATTGAAAGACGATATTAAGTAAATGTGGTAGAAACTTGTGGTGCTCACTCATATCTGGTCCTCCCTTTGGGCATCCAAGGGAACTCTGTCCCGTTTTCCTGCAGGTAGACAGGGCCAGGACATTAGTCCTGGCTCAGAGGCAGGCTGAGGCAGGGAGTAGCCTGCGTGATCTCCCCACTGTCACTCAGCCACCATCCACCCAGAAGCCATGTGCTGAGAGGACCGTAAGCACTTTCTGGTGGAGCCTCCCTGCGGTGGGGGCAGAGCACAGCTCCTGCCAGCCAACACTGGGCACGTGGCATGAGCAAGAAGTAGGCATTGTCTGCATTAGACAATTGACACTTCAGGATTCGTTTGTTATTACAACATAGCCTAGCTCTCTTTGCAACACAGAAATTAGTACCAGGAGTGGGGTGATTTTATAACAACTGAAAATATGCAGCATTAGCTTAGCAGTTGGAAGATGAGGCGCCTGGAAACTGCTGCCAGAGGCCACTAGCATGGTTCTCCCTAGTGGGCAGCAGCAAACATTTGGTCACCCTGTCCCTTGTGATAACTTGGGAGGCAGACCATGCACCTGATTGACTGATGGCTCTAAGAAAGAATTGGAAAATAAGATACTAGGAGTGTGTGTTGGCTGCATGTGGCAATATATTGTGTGAAAGCAATGAGCTAGGAAAAAATTGGTCAGTTTGTAGTCAGAAATAAAAAATAAATGAATAAAGAGATTCCAGCAATTGTTTGCATAATCATAGTCATAGAACAGGAGATATGTAGTTCTGGCAAAAATGGAAACCCTTTATGGCAGCGCTGTCCGGAGCTGACTCTTTCTGTTGAGGAGTTACTGTTTAAATGAAGTCCCCTGTGTCAGGAGGGCACATGTCCAGGATCAGTCATCAGCAGAATCATGGAGTTCATGTGAAATCAGAACTAGGGTTCTTCAAGTTGGAAAGAGTCTTCAAGGAACTCCCTTGATGAATAAGGCTAAGATATAGGTTTAGGATATTTAATGCTGAAGGGCTGAGGGGTCAAGCGCCTTGAGAAGAAAACACAATTTGGAAGGAAAGGCAGGCTCCATGGATGGTACCTGAGGGAGATTGGGACAGCCAAGATTATGCTGAGAAGAACTGTCAGGAGGGAGCAGAGTGGGACTTCTGACATGAATTTTCAGAAGTCAGGGAGCAGCACCAGGATTCTAGAATGTGTTTTCTAAGGTAGGATTATGGGTGAGTTAGACAGCTGAGTCAAAAAGATACGCCAAAATGGCTCCTTGCACACATCTCCACTAGAGAGTTGATCACATGGCATTCCTCTTCCAGGCTCACCTATTATTCGACCTCTCTAGTTTGGGTGCTGCTTGAGAGCAGAGCTAAGGTCGTTGTCTCTATGCCCAGTGCCCAGCATGGGACCTAACCTAGGAGAGTGGGACTACGTTAAGATTTCATAGATGAATGACTAAATGAGTGAAAGTGGATAAAGGGAAATATAAATTGAGCAAGCAGCAGAGTTGGGGACCAGGGTTTATGTCTTGGTCAATAGGACGAGGAGTTGCAGAGAGAAGACTGGTCAGAACTGACAGTAAGGAACCAGAAGACTGGATGTTAGGACCCTCACTCATTCTTTCATTTATTCAGTCATTCAACAAACATTTTCTGTGCACTAGCTATGCTCCCGGCATGTTGCTGTGCTCTGGGGGGATCATGGTGAGCAAAAGAGACATAATAATTGCCCTCAAAGAGCTTACAGCCTAGAAGACTCTATTTTACAGATGAGGAAACTGAGTCCTAGAGAGGGAAGGGTAATACAGCCAGCTATTGGCAAGGTCAGGAAAGGACACAATATCCTGACCTCTGCTTTTAAGTATTAGAAACTACACCAAAGACCGCAGCTAGTGCCCCAGGAGCCATATCTGGTCCTCAAAAACATTGTATTTGGCTCACATAGTGTTTGGAAAATTGGGAAATTCAGACAAACATCAAGTTTTCAAGTTTCTCTTGAAAATCAGAAGATCTGGCAACGCTGGGCCCATGCTTCCTCGTGGCAAAAAACTGACAGGAGCTAAATAGCAAGCAGGTGTTTACTTTCAACACAGTCACCCCATCTCCGTTCCCTTTGTGGCGCCACCTGTCTCCCGTAGTCATGTGACTTTGCAACCCCTGCTCCACACTATCTTTAATTTCCACATCTTGGTGCTAACGATTCTTCCAGCCGTCTAACAAAGGGTGGCAAACATCACATTCTTATCCTGCAAGTGGAAGCTGCCAGCTACTCAACTTTTCTTTCTCATCCGATCTCCCCTCCATCTTGCCTCTCAAGCCTGACTTCTACTCGAGCATAGGAGCAAAATGGCGGGGTGAGCTGACTCGGGATTCTCTCCCCTCCAAAATACAACAAAAGATTGGAAGAACTGAATTTCAGAGAATAAACATAATGCCAGCTTGTTAGAGACCTACAATACCAAGAAGGTGGAGATCATAAACCTTGCTTACACCTTCGGAGGCGCTGGAACGGTAGAGAGAACATCACTCCCTCCCCTAGAGTCTGCGATCGCTGCAGCCCGGGTCAGGAAGGAGCGGGGAAGGGGCCGCGTGACCGGGGGATCATCCAGGACTCCTGTCGCTGATTCAGTGGAGACCCGCTGACGGGGGGAATGCTTCCGTCCATGGGGATCCCATAAATCAAGGGCATTGGGAGACCAGAGAACAGAACTGATCTGAACCCAGACCGGCGCGTGTGAGTAAGAGCGCCCTCCCCGGCCCCCAACCCCCCACCCCCCACCCCCGGCAAAACCACTGGGCGCAGCCATCTTGTCCCAAGTCTGAGAGCTCATAACACGCTGCTCTTGACCCCCATCTAGTGGCGACAGGCTGTAACTACAACTGAATTCTACCACCATGCGAAAAAACCGCTCCTCTACCATCCAGCAATTTATAAAAGCCCCAGACCAGAAGGAAAACAATAAAAACACAGAATTAAGTCCTGAGGACTTGGAATTAGGTAAACTAAGTGATAATGAATTCAGAGCAGCTATAATCAAAAAACTCAATGAGGTAGAGAGAAAGATAGAGAAACAAGCTGAGTTCTGGAGTTACTTTACAAAAGAGAATGAAATCATAAAGAAGAATCAAACAGAATTACTTGAGATGAAAAACACAATGGACCAGATAAAACAGAATACGGATTCCCTGAATGCCCGTGTAGGCAACATAGAGGAGAAAATTAGCATAATCGAGGACAGACAGGCTGAATGGCACCAGACAGAGAAAGAAAGAGAACTAAGAATTAAAAAATGAGGAAAATATCCGAGAGATCATGGATTCAATGAGGAGTAAGAACATAAGGATCATAGGAATTCCCGAGAATATGGAAAAGGAAAATGGAACAGAAAGTGTGCTTAACGAAATTATTGAAGAGAACTTCCCAAATCTGGGGATCAATGGAGAAATGTGTGTAGAGGAGGGTTTTAGATCTCCTAGATTTGTCAATGTAAAAAGACCTACTGCAAGGCACATAGTAGTAAAGTTGGCAAATAGGAAAGACAAGGAGAGAATACTCAGGGAAGTAAGGGGAAAAAAGAGAATAACCTATAAAGGAGCCCCTGTCAGACTGTCAGCAGATTTCTCTACAGAAACCCTACAAGCTAGGAGAGAATGGAGTGATATATTCAAAGCTTTAAAGGATAAAAATCTTCAGCCAAGAATACTCTATCCAGCAAGAATTTCCTTCAGATATGATGGAGAAATTAAATCTTTTCCAGACAAACAAAAGTTAAGGGAATTTGTAACTAAAAGCCCTCCATTATAAGAAATCCTCAAGAAGGCTCTCATACCTGAAAAAAGAAAAAAGGGAGAAAGGGGACACAATCCACAGACTAGGGAGACCGATGGATAGAACCAGAACAGGATAGCAAATATTCAATTATAGCATTAGGGTAGAGATAAGGAAACTACCAAAGCAAGGACGATCTTAGCACTCTAACTACAAATTAGTAAGACGAGTTGGAATAAAAAATGAAAATAATTATTTAGGAGGGGAAGAGCAAAGGGTCTAAATCAGTATTGGTCAAGTAGGTAAGAGACCACCAGAGAATAGACTATATTGTACACGAGATTCTAAATACAAACTTCAAGGTAGACACTAAAATAAAGTACAGAACAGAGTCACAAATCATAAATAAGGAAAAATCTAAGAAACCCAGCATAAGAAATTGCAATATTAAATGGGTAGTCTAAAGCACACAGGAAAAGAAACACAGGAAAACAAGATAATGAGCGACAGATTAACAGCATTAAGTTCACATGCATCAATAATCACTCTCAATGTAAACGGATTGAACTCTCCAATAAAAAGACACAGAGTGGCAAAATGGATTAAAGAACAAGATCCAACAATTTGTTGCCTCCAGGAAACACACCTCGGCCCCAAGGACAAACCCAGACTCAGGGTGAAGGGGTGGAGGACGATACTTCAAGCAAATAGCAAGGAAAAAAATGCAGGTGTTGCAATTCTCATATCAGACCAAGTGGATTTCAAAATAAGACAGGTAGAGAGGGACACAGAGGGACAATATATAATGATCAAAGGGACACTTCATCAAGAAGAAATAATGCTTATAAATATCTATGCACCCAAGACAGGAGCACCAAGATTCATATAGCAACTATTAACAGACCTAAAGGAAGATGTTAAAAACAACACAATAATAGTAGGGGACCTCAACACCCCACTCACATCAATGGACAGATCATCCAGACAGAAAATCAACAAGGAAATAGTGGAGCTAAATGGAAAACTAAAACAATTGGACTTAATAGACATATCTAGATCACTCCACCCTGAAAGAGCTGAATACACATTCTTCTCAAGTGCACATGGAACATTCTCTAGGATAGACCATACGTTGGGAAACAACGCAAGCCTCTACAAATTTAAAAAAATTGAAATAATAACAAGCATCTTCTCAGATCATAGTGCTATAAGGCTAGAAATTAATTACAAGAAGAAAGCTGAGAAAGGCACAAAGATTTGGAGACTAAACAACACACTACTGAACAAGCAATGGATCATTGAAGAAATTAAAGAAGAAATAAAAAATACCTGGAAACAAGTGAAAATGATAGCATGCCATACCAACTCATATGGGATACAGGAAAAGCTGTGTTAAGAGGAAAATTCATCGCAATACAGGCACATCTTAACAAACAAGAAAAATCCCAAATAAGCAACCTTAAAGCACACCTAACTGAATTAGAGAAAAAAGAGCAAATGAAGCCCAAAGTCAGCAGAAGGAGAGAAATAATAAAAATCAGAACAGAAATAAACACTATTGAAACGACAAAGGCAGTAGGAAGGATCAATGAGACAAAGAGCTGGTTTTTTGAGAAGATAAATAAAATTGACAAACCACTAGCCAGACTTACAAAGAAAAAAAGGGAGAAAGCTCAAATAAACAAAATCAGAAATGAGCGAGGAGAAATAACAACAGACTCTGCAGAAATACAACAGATTATAAGAGAATACTACAAAAAACTATATGCCAACAGAATGGATAACCTAGAGGAAATGGATAAATTCTTGGACTCCTACAATCTCCCAAAGCTCACTCAAGAAGAGGCAGACAATTTCAACAGACCAATCACAAGGAAAGAGATTGAAACAGCAATCAAAAACATCCCAAAGAATAAAACCCCAGGACCAGATGGCTTTCCTGGGGAATTCTACCAAACTTTCAGAGAGGATTTAATACCTATCCTTTTCAAGCTATTCCAAAAAATTAGGGAAGATGGAACACTTCCTAACACATTCTATGAGGCTAACATCACACTGATACCAAAACCTGACAAGGACGCCACGAAAAAAGAGAACTACAGGCCAATATCACTGATGAACATAGATGCAAAAGTTCTAAACAAAATTTTGGCAACCAGAATTCAGCAATTCATCAAAAGAATCATACATGAGGATCAGGTGGGATTCATACCAGGGACACAGGGATGGTTCAACATCCGCAAATCAATCAACGTGATAAACCACATCAACAAACTGAGGAATAAAAACCACATGATCATCTCAATAGATGCAGAGAAGGCATTTGACAAGATCCAACAGCCATTTATGATAAAAACTCTGAACAAAATGGGCATAGAAGGAAACTACCTCAACATAATAAAAGCCATATATGACAAACCCATAGCCAACATCATACTCAATGGGCAAAAACTGAACCCCATCCCCCTGAAAACAGGAACAAGACAAGGGTGCCCTCTATCACCACTCTTATTTAACGTAGTACTGGAGGTCCTGGCCAGAGCAATCAGGCAAGAAAAAGGAATAAAAGGAATCCAAATAGGGAGCGAAGAAGTGAAACTCTCGCTGTTTGCAGACGACGTGATCTTATATATAGAAAACCCCAAAGAATCCATTGGAAAACTGTTAGAAGTAATCAACAACTACAGCAAAGTTGCAGGGTATAAAATCAACTTGCATAAATCAGTAGCATTTCTATACTCCAGTAATGAACCAACAGAAAAAGAACTCAAGAATACAATACCATTCACAATCGCAACAAAGAGAATAAAATACCTTGGGGTAAATTTAACTAAGGAAGTGAAGGACCTATATAATGAAAATTACAAGGCCTTTCCAGGACCAATTCTTTGATTTCAAAAGCCGTTATATTAGAGCTTCATCAGGAAGCATGCTTTTAGCCACACGTAACAAAGAGCTTTGATTCTTTCAGGTTACACAATAAGAACAGTTCGTTACTGCACATAAGGAGAAGTTTGGAAGGTAGGGTGGCACCAAGGTTGGATAATTCAGCAGCTCAATGATGTCACGGGTGATCTGGTTATTCTTGGCTTTCTCCTCTCCTGTTGTGATAGGTCAGTTTTCTGTACAAGCTAGCTTTTCTTCATGGTCGTGAAGTAGATTCAGCAATATTAGGCATCATACCCAGAATCAACACCATCCAAAAGAACAAGGACGTGAAAAACAAGATATGACACCACATTTCTGGTGCCATTTTTTTTTTTTTTATCAGAGAGGAAACCTTTCTCAGAAGCCGCCCAGCTGATTTCTGCTCAAGTCTGTTCTCCAGAATTGGGTCACATAGCTCCCCTGCATGAATCACTGGCAAGAGAAATGGGATCATCATAATTGTTTTGGATTAATCAGATGTGTCCTCTAAGGCAGATGGGGAAATGGACACTGGTGCTCAAGCCATCAAAGAAGGAGCCACGAGAACCTGCTGCCACAGGGCAAAGGGGAGAGTAGATGTCGTTATGGGTCACTTAAATGATAAATGACAAACCTTTTTATGTGCATACGTCTGTGGGCTAAGCATTTAGAAAATATCCTGCGACACATGATAGAATCCTTACTCCTAAGTCATTGTCTTCCCTCCTCGTTCAAAGGGCCCCTGTTTATAAATTTCTACTGCCTGAGTCCCAACTATAGACCTTTGGAATATGAAAAAATACCCTTTTTAATTTCAGAAGTAAAATCTGTTTTACCTTTTCAAAAGTGAAAGTCAAACTCTGAGCTGGAGAATATCTGCATGCAGCCATGCCGTCGGGGAACTATAGAGAGGTCCATTCTTAAGAGGTAGTGTGGCTTTCATTGGCCGGTAATTGAAACACTGCCTACTGAGTGCTTACTGTTCAGTCTAACAGCCCAGCTTAATATTTCCTCTTCCAAGAAGACTTCCTTAGTTCACCCAGTCTGAGGTCCTGTTTCCAGTTCTCCGTGAACATTGTCTTCTCTGTAGTCTAGTTATTTAGGTCCACATTTACCTCCTCCTTGCTGACTAGTCTGTGAGCTCCTCTGGATCTGGGCCTCAGTCTCATTCTGTTTCTCCAAACTGTGGTGCAGAGCTGGACATAGGACGTATGCAGCAATATTTCTATATGTTGATAAATGAATGAATACGTGACTGAACCAGCAGAGGAGTTAGCTGAGAACAACTTAATAACATTACTGCCAATCACGCCGCTACTAATGGTCAACACCCATGAAGCACGTTACCAATGTGCTGGGCGCTTAAGAGTCGCAACCTTATGAACTGGGCATTCCTTTATTACACGATGAAGAAACTGAGGCTTAGGAGAGGTTTGATACTCGCTCGAGTTGACACATCTGGTACCACGAGGGGCTGGGCCTAAACTCAGTTATGCCCGACTCCAGGGTCTTAAGCACTTTGCACATCTCAGGATGTGGTTGGATTATGTTCCATCACACGGGAAAGAAACGACCTGGATAACAGAGTCTTCTTAATTTTGGTCTAAATGGACTAAATAGGGTAAAAGAGTGAGTGGGTGTGAACTTGGGGTTCTGTTTTTAAACCGCCTTAAAAATTGTGATAATTGAATAGAAAACTCTGATGCCTTGAATGGATGTGTTTGGTTATCAAGGAGAGAAGCTTCTCGATCTGCTTGTTGAGTGCAGCGTGGAGGCCTGGTCCCTGGGATAGCCCAGGGATGAGGTGGCCTCGGCAGCAACAACAGTTTGTTAAGAAGTTCAGGCTACCCGGCGTCTCCACTTGGGTTTCCTCTCTAGGCTTTGGGAAGATGTTCATGGCACTGGATGGTTGTTGACATGTGTTGATTCCATCTCTTGGCAAAGCCTAACTGGTCCAGGCCCTTTTTACAATTCAGGCACAAAACCGTCTGAAGTCGGGATTAGACACAGAAGCCCTGAGCTGTGGGCAGGAGGCACAGTAGCAGACTGTGTAAGAACATGGGCTTTGGCGTCAGAGGATCTCAGCTTTGAGCCCCAGGACTCCACAAATGTTATGCATTAGTTGTCATTTCATTATTATTCTGATCTTGACATGGTTACTAATTCCGAGAACTTGATCAAGTCATTCTTGGCCTTACAGATTTAGTTTCCTCAGCTGGAACTTGGGCGTAACAATACTCAGTTCCCAGAATTGTCATGAAGAAAAAATGAGATAAGGGAGGTGACGTTGTAGCTCAGGGAGACCAGGGGCAGGCCTGGCTTTGTGGGCATGTGGCCTGTGCAGTTGCACAGGGCCCAGTGCTTAGGAGAGCTCCACGCTTGGTTTAATGATCTACTGTCGCCATCTTTAAATTCTTAATGATTTCTGAACAGGGGTCCTCACGTTTTCATTTTGCACTGGGCCCCACGAAGTCTGTAGCTGCTCTGCCTGGAGATCCCCTGGACATGTTACAGCACCAGTCCCAGGAGGAGAAAGATGCTCCCCAGAAGGAGCTGGCCAGGGAGGGGCTCTTCCTGGTTGGGAGAGCACCGTTTCCACATCTGGTGTCAAAAGGAGTGAGTGATCATCTGGCCCATTTTTTGGGGAACCAGGATGTGCTCTTCCTTACCCCTGGACCTTTGCACACCCTGTCCTCTTGCCAGTAACACTTTTCCCCTGCATGCCTGTCAAGACTGGACTCCTAGTCCTCCACATCTTTTGCTCTTTATGAGAAAAGACCTTTCAAACTTGCGAGCAAGTGGCATGATAGTATAGCCCTGGGGACGTTTGGGAATCTAGGCTTCCTTTAATGCAAGATCAATTTGTATCTCATCTTTGAGGAGTGAGTAGACATAGTGGGGAGGAATTGGACCCGGCACCAGCCAGCCTGGGTTCACATCCCAGCTCTGCCCCTTGCTAGCTCCATGACTTTGGGGGAGTTTCATAAACACTCAATCCTTCAGTCTCCTCATCTGTAAGAAGGAAATAATACTAAAATTACCTACATTCACAGGTCAGCTAGGAGGAGCAGATGAACCCATGCAGACACAGCAGCTGGAGCCATGCCTTTGCAGAGTGGGTACTCTTGTCCATAAGCTAGAATTATGATGCTTTTCCACGCTCTGTGACCTGATGAACTGAAAGACCTTTAGAATCAGTAAGAACCAGTTTGCAACTGCCCCTGGGAACTTGCTAGCTGTGCGAACCCAGGCACAAGCTGTTATATCTTGATCTTACCCCTTCAATCATAGGAATTCTGGGAGTAAGACCTGCGATCAGCTGCAAGAGGTAGGATGTGAGGGAAGGAGCATAGGTTCGGGTCTTAGAAGCCAGCGCTTACATTTCATCTCTTCTCTTTACCAGCTGTGTGAAATTCCAAGTTATGAAAACTCCCAGAACCTTATTTTTCTCTTTAAAATTGGGGGTAGCAGTATCATTTAGAGAGGTGCTCCTCCACAAAAGAACACGAGTTCCACAAGGAGAGGGGTTTGCTTGCTTTGTTCTTTGCTGCATCCCTCGGACAGTGCCTAGCACTCAGGAAATGCAAAATAAATATTTGAAGGAAGGGATTGTTGAGAGAATTAAATAGCATGATTTATGTAAAGTACCTAGCATGAAGACAGGCCCTACATAGCAGACGCTCAGGAAAGCAATGGGTGTGGATATTTTCAAGTCAGGTGGGTGGGAACACTGTGGGTCTAGCCAAGGGCTCCATTCGGAGCAGGACTGCCTGTCCCCGCTCCTGCCCAGGCGTGCTGCTGGGATTGAGAAGAGGGATCTGCCACAGCAAGGATGAGCAGAGTTGCTGAAGTGAAAACCAGGTGCGTGGATCTCTCCAGCAGAACGAGGGGAAGGAGATGGCTGTAGGTCACGTGGCAGTTTCCACTTACGCAGCAGCAGGAAGAATGCCCCCCGACTCCCTCAGGCAGAGATGAGGCTCTCATCTCACTCTTTTCTATCAGAGTAAGCTTAGAATCGTGGTAGAGCTTAGCTTACCTGAGGAAGGTGTTTGTATTCCAGCCAGGGAGGGGCTGGGGAAGGCTGGCACCCACTGCAACACGCTGCACAAAAGCAAGCTCTGATTATCACTCCATTTGTTTTGACTAGGCAAGTGTTAGATCCTAATCAAGCAGAGAGGAGCAAATTGGTTCCAAATTTAAAAAATGAAAGAGAAGAATGATCATTTAGAAAGCGTGTCAACAAGGGGCGCTGGCCTGATTCACTGGCAGCATGGCCCAGCGGAGAGTAAGGTGTGGTTTGAGTTCTGATTTCGACTCTAAGCCAGAGTATCCTCATAATACGTTAGGAGAAAGTGGCTCTAGCTTAGGTGTTCTCTTTACACTCACTGGAGAGTGTGTATGAGGTGAGAGCCCCTCATCAAAACCTTGAAGAGAGGCTGTGAAGTTGAGTGGAATGAACACAGGCTGTGGAATTGGGCTGGTCTCGATTTGATGCATGCTCCACTGCTTGCAGGCTGGACAATCTCAGCCTCTCTGAGCCTCAGTTCCCTAAGCAAAAGTAATAAGAACGCCAGTGTGCAGTGAGAATTAAGTGGACATTACATATAGTCTTGCTTAATAAATGTTCCCTGGGTCCATACCCCCGCAATCCAGAATCCAAGGTTCCACAATCAGATTTCAGCTCTGGCTGATTCTAGGAAAGCCAATGAGAGCTGCAATAAATGATTGAGAGAGTCTCACCCCTGATCGCCTCTTCTCTAGGACCTTCCTGGAGTCTCTGGTGTCTGACTGAATTCCACAGGTTCTTGGGCGGAGGGTAGGGTGAGGGAGGGACGGCGGGAGGCAGGCCCATGGATATCTTGATATCAGGGGCAAGACTCTGCTGGGTTCTAAGTGCAGATGCCCAACCACCGAGGCAGCACTTAAGGGTAATATGTGCCAGGATGTCTGAATGACATCTTCAGCATCCTCAGCCAGGCCTCATCACTGCTCCGTATATTCATCATCTGCAGAGTTATTAACACACATTTATTGAAGCCCGCTTTGTAACAGGCCTGTCCTGGCCCAAGAACACAAGAGGTGTAAGTCATGGATCCTGCCCTTATTCTTGGGACCACATGGAATAAGTCAGATAATATCCCCAAGTTACCTTGCTCCCCATCCTGCATGGCTTCCAGCCTGCTCTCTGTGCTGGACCCTTGTCCACAGGACATAAACTAGTTCATCCATTCCTGTCCTAATGTGTAATCTCCCAAACTGGAGATGCTTCATGAAGTATGGAATAGCAGGTCTGGACGCATAGAGTACAGGGTTTCAGATTCCAGATGCCTGCTGTCTCCATTTCAAGAACCAATAAAAGACAAAGTAGAATTAGCCTCATCGTCTGCCCACATCTCTTTTGCCATCTCTGTGCAAGGCATTGCTATGATTCTGCCATGAAAAATATTTAACAAAGTCAAAATACCATCTGCAGAAATTAGCAGGGGGGGAATATTGGGTTTAAGTAGGAACAAGTCATGTGTGCGTGCATTTTGAGAGGTAGAAAAACCAAGAGCATAAATGTAAGATGGAAAGAGAGAGTTGTCGGAGGGAACACAGAGGGGGCAGTTATGAGGTTGGTCTCTGGTCGCTCTTCTCCTCTCACTGATATAATGCACGTCTTTGGCTTTCTACGTGGACTGGCAAGTTAATATCTCCAACTCAGATACATCCTCAGTGTTCCATATTTGTATATCCAATTGCCTCTTAACACTTTCTCTTAGGTGTTTCAAAATACTCCGAACTGAAGCCATGCTCTTCATGACTCCCTTCCTCAAGTCTGCTTCTCTTTCTGATTTCCCTCTATCGGTGAAGTCACCGTGATCCATTCACTTGCACAAAGCGCAAACTTAGGAATCATTTGTGACATCTCTTTCTCCCTCCATCCCCCATATCCAATTCATCACCAGCCTGTTGACTTTAATTCCTAAAAGTCACTCGAGTCGATCTACTTCTCTTCCACCTCCTGCCAATATGCTAGTCCAAACTGCCATTTCTTTCCTCAAAACTGCCCGCAGTCTTCCAGCTGGTCTTCTTGCATGCAGTTTCTTCCTCACCCTGCACCCAGAGGGATTCTACCCAGATGCATCTCTGATCACATCATCCTGCCATTGACTCTGTCCTCATAGGGACATACTAAAACTCTTCAGTGGTGGCTCCTTGCTCATATGATAAAGATATGCTCTAGAGCTGGAGGCAAAGTGAGCTCTCCCCAGCTGAGCACGGAAGTGGGAGTGGAGGAAGGGTCCTTTATCAAGGCCAGGTACGAAGCTGCTATAGCACAAGGGGAAGTGGATTCTGGTCATGGAGAGACAGCAGACATCCACCACAAGGACAGGCTCTCAAGGGAGAGTTTTCTCCAGGAAGAACTTTGCAAGGGATTAACAGGATTTCAAGACCCTGTACAGGTGGGCTGAGATAATGGTTTCAGCAAGAGACTAAGAGACCTTATAGGCTTAGGGAAAAGCTGACTGAGTGGAATCAGGGCACATATATCAAGTTTAGGGCAGCGTTAGTAAGACCGCACTAGTGGTGAGGCCAAGGCTCCAATATGCATCTGACTACTGAAGACTTCCAGTTCATGGAGCTATACAGGAGCAGGCTGGGGCTGACAGGAGTCTGGCATGACTTGGTCATACTGAACCTCCGTTGGCTTCTCCCTGCTCAGAAACCATCTGTTCTATAATGTCTTCTAGAATTGAACTGGGATTTGATGTTGTACTGCCCGATCTCTAATTCCTGGGAGTCGGCCTTGAATCTTTGTTCTTGCCTGAAAATGAGCTCAATTGCTCATCGCCAGTCTCCTGGTGTCTCTCTCACCTACCTACCCTGAAGATTTCTTCTTTCTTTCTTGAAGTTGAACTTATATTTCATAATAGGTGCCTCTGTTTAATCCACCGTTTGAAGTGCTGGAGGAGCAAGGAAGGCCAGACGAGTTTCTTCCCTTTCAGCCCATCTTCTGTGTCTCTCTAGAGACATTAAAAAAAAAAAGCCAGCTCTCTGTTTAAAAGCCTCCAATTTTCTGCAGACTAAAGTTCAGCCGCTCTAATGTGGCACATGGAATTCTTTGTAACACGGCCTGCATCTTGTAGGGTTTCTTGGTTACAGGCACAGTAACTATCTCTGAATGGTGCAAGCCTTAGAAAGCTCACGGAATGGAAGGCATAGCTGATCAAAGAAGCCTAAGAAAGGACTGGAACCAGGAGACCTCCAATAATCCAGAGAATAGGACTTAAGCGACAATCTCTTCAAGACGCTGTGGCTGGTACAAACCAGCTCCAAGACATTTCCCTCAGCCCCTCCGTTCATGATTTAAATTCCTAAGAACCACCTCCCACCACCATTGTGTGGCTTCTTAGAGGAAATACCAACCAAGGTGTCCCACGTCCCTTGGGTAAGGAGCAGTGACCTAAGCTCAGCCGGCTTGATTGCGGAGGGCAGCGCCATTCTTAAGCCCATGCAGAAAACATCCCTGCACTGAGTCATCCGCCCTAGAAGTCTCCACTCTAGTCCTTCTCCCATCATGTCTTCCCAGGGGATAAGGAGGCCACAGGCCAATGGCACTTGCCTACCTCAACCTGCACCCTCCCTTGTGGACCATTCTCTTGGTCACGGAGACCCTGGACTTCCCTGCCCAAGTTGGCTCTTCCCTGGATCTGTCCTCCCGAGGGCACATGGCACATGAAAGCCAGAGGGGATGTAAAGACTGCTGTCCACCCATTTTCACTGTGCAGGTTATGATGTACTCACACACGTACAAAAAGCCACTACAGTGATGGGCAGAGCTGGGAGTAGGAAGAGAAGTGGGGAACAGGCTGAGGGTAGGGATCCGGGAGCCATAAGCCAGGAGCCAGCTCTCCCCATGCTGCTATATTCTGGCAAGAAAATCTGAGAAGTCAGAGGATTCCAAATTTGAACTTGGCCTTCCGGGTCATTATGAAGATAGGAGGATAGTACATATTTTAAATGACACTTTAATAGATTGCTTTATCACTTTCAAATCCCTGGGCATGTGGTATATGGCCCTTCATTTGTACTCTTCCTCTGGGTCCTGCAAGGGTATAGGCAGGTCGGTCAAAGAGCATCAGGATGCTGCTACCCGAGGAAGAGGCCAGTGATGTCCACATGCTGTTGAGATTCCGTGTTCCCACCCCTGTGTGTAGTGACCCAGCGCCCCGTGACTCAGCTGCCCTGGCCCTGAGCAGACCCTGCAAATGCCGGAGGCTCCCAACTGTCTTCCTGCCTCCACGTTCGCCCCCTGGAGTCTTCTCAGTCGAGCATCCAAAGGTATCTTTGAAACATATAACGAATCAAGCCACTTCCCAGCCTCCGGTGACCGCTCCCCACCCCCACCTACCCCGCCCAGAGGAAAAGTCAAAATCTTTTCCACATTTCACAAAGCTTTGCACGACACCTTCCAGCCTCCCTCCACCGTCTCTCTGTCCTCTTGCTGACCCACTCCAGCCGTGCTGTCCTTCTGGTGGTCGCTGGGACACGTCAAGCTCAGCCCTGCATGGGGTCCTCTGCACCTGCTGTCCTTGTGGCTGGAACATTCTTCCCTTGGTTGTCCCCATGGCTAGCTCTTTCAGCTCCTTCAGCTCTCTGTTTATGCTACTTCCTAGCACAATCTTCTCTGGTGACCCCAACTAAAGTAGGGGACCCCGTTCCCACCGCAGCGTCTCCCACCTCCTTTCCCTGCCTTATTCTCTGCACAGCACTCCCCGTCACACTATGCGTCTTGATTGTTTCTTGCATGTTATCTATCTAGACAGACTAGAAGAGAAGCAACGTGCGGGCAGGGACCTTTGTCTGTCTGTTCCCTGCTGTCTCTCCAGCACCTGAAACACTCCTGAGCTCAGAGGTGACACTCCACAAATGTTTGTTGAGTGAATAATGGGATGAATGAATGAAAGCATACATGCCATGCCTCTGAGCCCCTGCATATGGTCCCCTCTCTTTCTGGGATGCCACCATCATCTTCTCCTTCAAGGCCTAGCTCAGCATTACCCTATCTCTGCGGCACCTCCTCCTCTCCATCCCACCCCAGGAGCATTGTTTTTGGCTCCCCCATCATACTTTACACATACTTCTCTAACAATACTCACTACATTCAATTATTGTCTGGTGGTTTTTTTTCTTTTAAAAGATGTACATAAGCAGTACATGAATACATTCACTTTATTAAATATTCAAACAATATAGTAAGTGAAAGATCTCCTCTAGGCTACTCTCAGAATCTACCTTTCCTTTCCAGAAGTAATCTTGTCTGGGAATTTACATACACATACATGGATAAAAAAGTAAAGTTTTGTTTTGAGTGTGCATGTGTGTGCTTTATTATCCCTATGTTCTGGCATTTTCTATGATTTGCATCTTTGACACAGAGTACTTTGTGTGATTGTCCATTTTGTACCTGTATGCATTTAAATCACTTTAAAAAATACTTTAGCATTGAATTAGATAGAATGGAGGCATGAAGATTTAGTTGGCCAATCCCCGTCTTATGGGTATTTAGATGGTTCACATTGCTGCAGCCATGCCACAGTGAAAGTTCCTACACAGGTCTGTTAGAGCAAATGTGTTTCTCCAGCCTACATACCTAGAAGGGAAATAGAGGATTTGAAAAGTGTGCAGATTTTAACCTGCCAATTCACCCTTTAAAAAGCCTGTAAAAATTATGCTTCTGTGAAGGTGGGATATTTTTAATATTTGCCTATTTGCTGGGAGAAAATGTCTCATTCGAGTTTTGTTTTTCATTTCCCTGATTATTGCTGAAGTTTACATGTTTGTCTATATTTATTAGAATTTAGTTTCTCTTTTGTGACTCGTTTTTCCATCTTCTTGGCCCGTTTTTCTTTTCTCTTGCTGTCACTATCTTACGTGCCTGTTTATTTTACTTGACTGTGAGCTCCTTCAGGTGGTCATCACATCTTATTTATCAAGGTTTTCCCTTCCAGATCACACAGACAGTGCTTAATGAATGTATATCCAATTGCATTATTGAAGCCATAGGCATTACCCTCCATCATGGTTATCATCATTATCATCCTCCTCATCACCGCCAGTACCATTTATTTAGTCTCACAGGATGCTAAGCCCTGTCTCGGGAGGTGTGCGTATATTGTCTCTCATCTTCCTAATACCTTGCCCAACAAAGTGACTATTGGTAGCTCTGTTTTACAGATAAAGCAGTTGAGACTCACGCAAGTTACACGGGCTGCCCAAGGACACTCAGCCGGATTATGAAGGGAGGCATTATGGAGCAGAGTCTTTTCAGACTGGTTCCAAAGTATGTGCAGTCTCCCTTAGAGCAATTGGCCTCTTCCTGGCCACGCATTAGAATCACCTGAACAGGCTTTTAAATGATAGCTATATCCAGTCCTACCCCAGGCTAATTGATTCAGAAACTCTGGGAATAGGTCTGGGGAAGTGATGTTAGAAAAATCCCTACATGATTTTGATGTGCAGAAATGGTTGAAAACCTTTGGTCTACATTGGGAGTGAACGAGCTTTTTTTGTAAAGTGCCAGATAGTAAATATTTTAGACTTTGCCTGCCATACAGTCTCTGTGGCAACTATCCACCTTTGCTGTTGTAGGGTCAAAACAGCCAAAGACAAAAATGAACGAACATGACTGTGTTCCAATTAAAACCCATTTACAAAAACAAACAGCAGCCAAATTTGGTCCATAGGCTGTAGTTTGTGGACCCCTAGTCTATATCACAATACTTCGAAGATCTTGGAATTTCTGATTGTCCCAGTCAAACCATGACATCTGGTCACATTAATTACCTTGCTAAGTCTCAAGGACAGTGGCATGAGAATCCTTGCCCCACCTCAAGAGATTCTGCTTCAGTAGGTTGGGGCCTGGGCGTCTGTCTGCATTTCAACAAGGGATGCAGCTGATTCTGATGTAAGCAGACTTCGTGGGTCCTTACTGCAAGAATCACTGGGCTACCGAAGCATAATGTTCTTGGCAAGTAGCGAAAGCTTGGCTGGAGAAGCAGAACTGGTTCTTATCCAAAAATTCTTTAAGCTCACGGATAGACATTATGTGCGTCCCTGCCTGCCTTATGTTCCAGCATCCTGCCTCCAAGGTTCTGGAACCCTTGGTGCCCCAGCATCAAATCTTCCCAGTCTGCACGTTGGCAGAGAAGGAAGCCGTCCTGCCTCTTCAACTCTGAAATTAGTAGAAGACCAAAGTCCTTGTATATTTCAAAATATTGAAGAAGAAAGTGACTGTTTAACCACCTACGTGATAAAACTGATACTGGCATTTATCAGTCTGTGTGTGTGTGTGTGTGTGTGTGTGTGTTAATAGTTCAATAGTTAGAAAATGGAGCCTCCATTTTCCCGTCATCCGCTTTGAAGCTATGTAGTGGGTGAATGCCATCATTTCTGTTTCCGACCTCTTTAGCATCCAATATTTCTCTGTTGTCCACATCTAATAGTCTGGATCCTTTTAGTTGTTGATGGCGCAGCGATTACTGGGGCTCCTGCTTTAGGATGACTTCCAAATGCATCTGAACAGTTGAATTTACTTACTGCTTCCCTCCTGAAAGCTTTTTAGCATGATCCAGCTGGGGTGGTTTCATCGGGAAAACCATTATTTGCGGCTCTCTTTTTTTGAGGGGTAGAAATAAATTTCCCAAAAGGTGAAAGTGGACGCTGTTCATTGTGGATCTGCAATCTTACTTTTTCTTCTCTCTCCTTCTTACATTCCATTTGCACAGTTTTTCTCAGGAATGACTTCTTTCTGGGTAAATGGAATGTTCTAAATTGCACGATTGAGTCAAATCAATGTTCAGAGTGGCTTGGACTTTTAAGCCTTTTGCTGGATTTTGGCAGTATCATTTTATACTGTAAAACCCCTTTTTCCCAGGTAACCTATAATATTCATATTGAACATTATTCACAGCTTTCTAACACCCCCTCATTTCACTTAGCTATCAGCTAAGCAAATAGTGCTGAAGAGTTAAAAATATGCTATTCTTCCACTACAGCATATGCACTTTTATGTGAAAGGGGAACCGCTCTGTGTTCCTAATCTCTATATACATATCTATCTGTGCATGTAGTAGCTTTCAATACTGTAATTAGACACGGAAACCACACCGTGCCAACTAAGTGCACACATGCAGGTTTATAGAGCAGCTGTGACAAGTATATAATATGGTAAAACACCTTTTCACCAGCTGGGACAAATTCTAGAGTATACAAGGAGAGTTTCAAATGAAAATTAGGTAGAAGAATCTGAACTATTTCATGCAGGAGGACTGCACAGATGAAAATATCTAGGACGCCTCTCTGGAAGAGTGTATTTGAGAGGCAGTGTGCAATACTGGAAGGCTGATAGCTCAAGGAGTCCAATCCTCTTGGATTTAAATCCCAGCCAAGGTGCTGTGTGATCTTGGGCAAGTTGCTTTACCTCTCTGAGACTCAAGTACCCTGTTACGTCACAGAGATAATAGCAGCACGTTTACCTCATGGGGCTCGTGTGAGGATTAAGTGAGGTAGCAAATGTCAGGCTGCAGACACACTTTCATCATCTGAGGATCGGAACCACAGTGTGGTGATGAAAATGAAAGGAGATATGTCATCATTACAACAGAACTCTCTGGAATATGCCCCTCCCTGCCACACACACAGCAAATATGAGTCTCTTTTGTGAACTGTCAATGTTAATAGCATCCACATTTACTCAGCTACCCTCATAAAAAAATTAGGAGCTACACTTAAATGGTTTCTCTCTCTTCCTACCTGTCCTCTTCTTCTCATGCCTGATCCCCCACGGTCACTTGGTACCAAATTGTGCCATTCAGCCTCCGAAATAACTTTCTAATTCGGTCTCCTCAGCTTCATCCTCCCTGTCACTGCCTGAGTTCAGACCCTTATTGTCTTTTGTCTGGATTAATGCAAGAACCTCTTAACCAATTTCAGTATCTTCGGCTTGGATCCTCCATGATCCATTAGTAGCCCCATTTTACAGATTAGAAAATTGAGACAGAGAGAGGTTCAATCAAGAGCCCCAAATCACACAGCTAGTAAGTGGTGTTATAGGGATTCCAACCTCAGCATCCTGGCTCTAGGATCTCTGCCGTTTCCTACCTTGGAGCTTGGTGCAGTGCATTATTTGGTTGTGGAAATCGGCAGTACCTCCTACGTCTGGTAATTGCCTCGAGTGAGTCCTGTTTCCCCCTCACCAGATGTTTCCTTAGAGCTGCTCTAACTGATACATCGATCCTGCAGGAGCTCCAAGGAGCAGCCAAGCCATTCTGCAGGAAGAGAGCGGGTGAAGGAGGAACAGGCAGAAATGTACAAATGAGTTCTGGTGGGAGACCATCAGTGCATCGTGGATGCTGTCCAGAGGCTGACGTGGGCCACGTATAAAAAGAGGAGGCTGAACTAGGGATGGAGAAAGTAGGGATTCAGGTCCATTTCAGCATTTCAGGAGTCTGGTCCAGTGGGTGGGGCCTGGCATGAAGAACTGCCAGGGGGGATGATGCTGGGATTCTGGCAGTAACAGAGGCTGCTGGTTTAGAGCAGGATCGCAGGCAGACGTGATGCTGTGGTACCACAGGGACAGATCATCCATGTTCCCGTGAAGCCACAGCCACTCTGAAGGCGGGGCCAGGGCTTTCCCACGCCCTGTGGTCATAGGCACTAGAGTGGCAGGAAAAGTAAACTGAGAAACTACAAGTTTCTCCTTGTAGAAACCTTACTCATTCTTTAAAGCTCACTTAAAAATTAATATTTATCTAAGGAATCCATACTTGTGCCTTTAAAATCAAATAGTACTGAAGGCTTTATAAGAACCGTGACAGGCCCTCCCCAACCTCACAACCCCAATCCTTACTATCCCCCCAGTTCCATTCCCCATGGAAACCACTTGAGCCATTTCTATCATAGCTGTTCTTCTGTTTACCTCCTTTTATATAACTAGTATGAATACTTGTATTTTAAAGTAATTTTAAAATATTAGATACTAACTTCTTGCCGTGGTAGATAAAATTTGAGTAGGTAAAATTGCAGGTGGATGAAATTTGGTCGACACCCCATTCCCCTCTTCACTCTTCTCAGTCTGTCCTCACTTAAATCTTTATTCATGCAAAGTTCATCTTGGCATGGAAGGTGACCCCTTTCCTGGAACGTGTTCAGAGACTGGTCCTCCCCTGCTCCCACAGAGCTGTGTATCTCTCTTAGTGCACTGTTCCCCTTGCCCTTCCACGTTGGGGTTATCTATAGAACAGGTCACACAACTGTGGTCTTTACTGCTGTGTGCCCGATATTGGTAAACCCTGCTCTTCTTCCCTGTCCCTAGCCATCTCTATATCTCTCTGCTTTGCCAGTCTCTGGGTGGGGGGAAACCAAAGTGGGTACTTCCTGTGTGCCCTGAAAGGCTGGGACGCTGGTCGTTCACTCTGCTCTCTCTTTCCCTGAAAGGAGAGCTCTTTCTAGCTGAGGAGTTCCCTCTTAGCACTGAGTAATGCCAGCTTAAAGGACGGGGTGATGCAGGCAAAATGAAGCTGTTCTTCTTTCTCTTTATGTGTGGTTATTCTCACATTTTTTGTTCTGCTACATTGCTAAAGTTTCTTAAGAGGGCTTGAGAGCTCTCCCAGAACTCTTTTTTGATCATGGGTAGGTAGCAGTCTAATTGTCGATCCTTCTGGGAGGACAGAGGCTAAGATCTCCTACTCCCCCATCTTGGTGACATCACTCACTAACACATCGTTAAGGATTTTTCATTTATATTCATGAGGGATAGTGGTCTTTGCATGTGATGTCTTCACTTGCCATTGAAATCAAGGTAACTCTGGCCTAATAGAATGATGTGAGACCAGCTCTCTCCTTCTATATTTTCTGACATAGATGGTGGGAGATTGGGATTATTTTCTCCTTTAATAGTCAATGGAATTCACCAGTTGAGTCATCCGAATCTTGGCTTTTCTTCCCTGAAAGGGTTTTAATTAGTAATTTAATTTTCTTGTTTGTTACAGATCTATGGAGATTTTCTATTTCTCTTTGAGTCAGTTTTGGAAATTTGGATCTAAGAATTTGCCAATATCTTATAAATTGTCTAATTTGTGGCATAAAGTTGTTCATAATATTCTCTTATAATCCTTTAATTTCTCTGTGGGTGGCCCTTTCTAATTTCTGATTTTGGTAAATTCTATCTTCTCTCTTCCTTGGGGATGCTAGCTAAGGGATTGTCAACTTTATCTGGTAAACAGCCAATTTCTGGTTTTATTGATCTTTGTGTTTTGTATTTCACAGACATGTGTTCTAATCTTTTGTATTTCCTTTCTTTTGCTTGTTTTCAGTTTGGTTTATTTTCCTTTCTTTCCTTTCTTAGGGTAGGAACTTAAATTATTGATTTGAGACTTTCCTCTCTTCCACTATAGGTGTTTAATACTATAAATTTCTCTCTAAGTACTGCTTTAGGCACATCCCATAGACTTTGATATTCTATTTTTTAAATTTTAATTCACTTCAAAGTACTTTCAAATTTTGTTCCCAATTTATTCTTTGACTCATGCGTTATTAAGATGGGTGTCAAGTTCCAAATGTTTGTGGATATCCCAAATATATTCCATTCTTGATAGCTCACATTCCATTGTGGTTGGAGAACATATTTTATATAATTTCATTCTTGCTAAATCTGTTGAATTTATTTTATGGCTGAGTACACGGTCTATCCTGGAGCATGTTCCATGTGCTATTGAAAAGAATGTGTATTTTGTAGTCATTGAGTGCAGTGATCTATACACGTCACTTAATTTAATTTGGTTGATAGTGCTGTTCAAGTCTTTTATAACCTTGCTGATTGTCTTTCCTCTTTTTAATCCATTATTGACAGGAGGCAGTTGAAATTTCCAAGTATTGTTGTTGAATTGTCTCTTTCTCCTTTCATTTCTGTCAAATTTTACTTCACGTATCTTGAAGCTCTGTTGTTACATTTGTAAGCATTGATAATTTTTATATCTTTCTGATGTATTGACATTTTGTCATTTGGATATGTCCCTCTTTGCTTCTAATAATATTTCTTGTTTTAAAATCTGCATTGTCCAGTATTAATACAACCCTCTAGCAATCTTTTGGTAACTATTTGTGTGATATGTCTTTCCCATCCCACTAGTTTCAACTTCTGTTTGTCTTTGAATCTAAGATGTGTCTTTTGTAGATCACATATAGTTGGATCTTGCTTTATTATTCATTTTCCCAATCTCTGTCTTCTAATTGTTTTTTTTAGACCATTCACATTTAGTGCAGTTATTGATAGGATCAGAGTTACATTTGCCATTTTGCTATTTGTCTTCTATGTCTTCAGGCTTTTTTGTTCTCTGTCCTTCCTTTATTAACTTCTTTTGTGCTAAATAAATCTTTCAGTATATCATTTTAATTCCTCTATTGAATATTTTTTACTGTTTTTGAGCTATTTTCCCAGTGTCTGTGCTAGGGATTCCAATATGCATTTTAACTGACTGTGGTCTATTTCAAACGAATATTAACTTAATTCCTATGAAATATAGAATGTTTCCTCCAATGTAACTCTATTACTTTCCCCTGTTGTGCTATTATTTTTATATATATTATATCTATATATGTTACAAAACCAATACTAGAATGTTACAATTATTTCTTTTTACAATCTCATGTCTTTTAAAGAATTTAACAGAAGAAATGAGAAAATATATTTATAGATTCTTTTTTTTAAAACCCAGAAATTTATTACTTCTGGCACTCTTAATTTCTTCCAGCTGATTCGAGGTACTGTCTGATGTCATTTTCTTCCAGCCCAAAGAATTTCCTTTAGTATTTCTCACAATTCAGTTCTGATATCAAGAAATTCTTCCAGTCTTTTTAAATTTAAGAATGTCCTTATTTTACCTTTATAATTAGTGGATAGTCTTGCTGGATAAAAATATTCTTCGTTACCATTTTTTCTTTCAGTATTTTGAATATGCCATTTGTCTGCCTTCTAGGGTCTATTTTCTCTGATAAGCAGTTAGATATTATTTATGTTGATGCTCACCTGTACATATTCAGTTGTTTTTCTCTTTCTTCTTTTAAGATTTTCTCTTTGTGTGTGGCTTCCAACAGTTTGACTACGATGTGTCTAGGTAAAACTATATCTTTGTATTTATCCTACTTGGAGTTCAGTAAGCTTCTTGGATGTGTAAATTAACATTGTTTCATCAACTTTGGGAAGTTTTGGACATTATTTCTTCAAACAATTACAATAACTATTCGATCCACAATTTGAGGAGGTGTATTAGATGAGATTTGGACATTTACTGGGAAAGTCTAGGAACCTGGAAATTGGAATGATTACCTGTATTTGGATTCAGATATAGCTGAACTCATTGGGCACAATGAGTCTCCCTTGATTTCATAAGCAGTTGTTTCTCCCTGTGTGAGGCTGTTCCTTCATTGCTGGTATTCAACTATAGGATGAATCTCAAAATCATTATCCTGAGTGAAAAAAAAGCCAGACAAAAATACACTGTATGATTCCTTTTGCATGAAACCCTAAAAAGATAAAACTAATCTAATATTGACAGGCATAGAGAGAAACAGTTCCCAGATGGAGGTGTCTGAACAGTTTGAAGAGTGAGCCAATATACTGGGGCTCTCAATAGATTGCCTCAATTACTCACTCAGATAAGGTTTGAATACAAGAATATCTTCAAGAGGGGCATTATGTTCCTCAATATTTTATAAAATGATCACTACCCATATGAGGGTGAATGCCAGGTAAGTACACCTCCCCCAGTTACTGCTAGGATGGACTCAGTGTGAGGTCAAGATTAAGGTGAAGAAATTGTATTCCTTCACTTACATGGATTTACCGAGCATCTAGGAAGCCCAAAGTTATTATCAGAGGAGAAGGATATGGTCAAACATATACTACTACTTGGTCGGAACAGATATTCTAAACTCTGTGCACTTTGCCTGGCAGGTGCACACTTGCCTCTGCACAGCTTTGAGGCTTATTAGACAGTTCAAGTTTGTTGTACCTGCCACACTCTCTGCAATTTTAAGGCCTTTAAGGTATACTAAAAGTCACTGCTTTGAGGAGCTTAGCAAAAAAAGTGAAGAGTAACTGAATTCTGACAGTGTCTCTCTCACTTCTCTCTCTCTCTCCAAATCCTAAGGGGTGATCCTAGTATAAGTTACCCCTGAAGGAGATACACACTATCCTCAGGCCCTGTCCGAACTTCCTTACTGGCTCCAGGCCCATAATGGGAATAAAAAACTAGCTATGTTCAGAGTAAAATTGCAAGAAATCCAGAAATTAAAAAACCAAAAACACAAAAGGAACTCAAGATCCTGCCCAATAAAGCAGAAACTAGGTAGCACATAAGGGCGTGGATCCTTACCATATTAGATTAGGAAGGATGAATTATGTTTGGATAGGCTCAAATTAATCAATATGAGTATACTCCCTGTGGACTCAGGAGCAGCCCATGTTGCATTTCAAAGCAATGAAATATGTATTTTCTCTAATGGGATACTGACAAATGTTTTTTAAAACTCTTAGAGTGTTTCTCATGTGCAGCCATCTTTTGTGGTGACACGAAGGGATCGGTGGTGGTGGCTCTTTGATCATGAAGTTCATTGAAATGAAATAGATGGGTATTCTACCTTGATGCTTCTTGAGATATGTATCTAGATACATGTGAAATTCTGGATCTTGTGGGCAGAAAACGAACACAAATCACCACAACAGGGATTCAGATTCTCTTTCTAAATCATTGATATATCCTACTTTATAGACAGGAGGCTTTGACTAAAGGGAAGGCTGGGTCCCTTTGACAAAATTCCTCATAACTTGGTCACAAGAATATACAATTAAACATTTCCCAAAAGTCCCCAAGGGAGACCTGTGGCCACATACCCATCAACTCTCCTTCAAACTGGGTTTACAGTGTATGGTGGCATCATTGGAAATTATGGCTGCTACAATTACAGTCTCACATAGGGGTGGTTCTGAAACGTGTGGTGAAAAAAATCTTCCCAGTGGGTAGAGTTTAAGGAGGTATATTTAGTTCACTTTGTGAAGAACTGACATGTACTTGAGTTTCGATTTATACTGATTTATGTCCAGTAGCTCAGTGAGTTGACAGGTAGTAGGGGGCTAAACAAGAATAAGACTGGAAAATTGGTGACAACAAGGTCTAGAAGAGACATATGTGGATGGAATTCTAAGAATAGGTATTGAATGGGGTTTATAAATGCTTAACAGAGGATAGGATATCAGAGGGAAGAGAACAAGTGAGGTGTTGGGTATTTATTCCTTTGGCTCTCCATGCTGAGCCATGTAATGGGCATTCACAATGTTTCTCTTCCTAAGGCCACAGCTCTCATAAGGGTGGCCTTTTGTGCTAAGTTCTGATAATGTTACCTACTCTCACTACAGCCCTGGGGGTGATAATAACTCTCTACCAACACTAGTTACAGGATGCTTCCCTAACCCTACTCACATTTTTAGAGCCCTATTTATTAGACTCTCCTCAAGTGTCCCATGGTTTCTTGACAACTCACACCTGTTTCTTGAGGGGACCCTGACTAATAGGCCCCACAACAACCCTGATCATAAACTCCATGGGGGTAGGGAATTTACTCTCTTTTATTTGATGTTGCTATCCCAGCACCTAGAATGATGTCGATTGTACAGTCAGTTTTCAATAAATGTTTGTTAAATGACATATGTTGTGACCACTTTCTCTCCTTTGTGATATTTATGTTAAAGTCTATTATGATTGATTTAATATAGTTTAACCAGCATTCTTGTGCTTTTATGTGTAATTTGCTAAAGAATGACAAAGAATTATAAACGTCAGCAAAAAGCAAGCAAACTTGTCGTTATGTGCATGGAAATCCAAGATATTTAACACAAGTATTTATGAAACAATAAGAGAATTCAGCAAGAAGCACTGTTAATGTATAAGACCCAACAGATTTCCTATAAACATCCACCCCTGGAGCACCTGTGCAGACCCTCAGTAGAATCTGCACACTGGGCCCCAGGCGCGCCAGGATGGGGCTCAGGGGTTGGTGGGTCCGGCGGCTGTAAAGGAACAGGGTGGAGGTCCCAGGTTGAAAAATTGTAAAATTATAATTTTACAGCTATGTAATTTAACTACTTCAGTCGTCATGTCTTTTTCTTTTTACAAAGTCAATTTTCCTACATAACTCCAAATTTTTTTCACACCATTTAAGTAACGATATTTTAATATTTTCCGTATCCAATCCGTATTCAAATTTCCCCACTTACCTCCAAGTGACTTATGAAAAAAAATGCTATTTTAATCGGGAGCCAATAGCGGACTACCCTTTGCATTTGACAGCAGAGTTCAGGCTTAACCCTTAACCTCTTTGGGCTCAGAGGACCCTGGGCAGAAAAGGTTTAAGGACATCGTGATCCCGCTTTCGCGGAAAGTCCAAGAGTGACTTGAAATGTAGACGCAGAGGCCTATGGGAAATGTAGTTTTAAATAGGTGAGGTTCACCGCCTGGACTCTGGGAAGGGCACGCCACGCTCCTTCTGCGCATGTGCAGCCGTAGCCTCCTCGTTTGTCTTCTCAGGACTCCGGAGAACCGTTGGGGAACTTTGGGGTGTGCTCGGAAAATGCAGGGTGCGCACCGAGGGCGAGGGACTAGCTGGGAAGGGTGTGCCTGTGCTTGGGGATGGGAGCAGGAAGTGTCTGGGACCTCGTCGCCCCCCGCGGCGGTGTATAAACCCGGGCGGGCCGTCAGAGCGGGTAAGGCCGATGGGGGAGACCCCGGCCCTCGGGCTGCCGGGGGGCGCAGGTGTTCGGGGCGGTCCGGGATGCCCGAGGATCGTGTGACCAGCCTGCCTGCAGCCCGCCCGGAGAGAAGCCCGTGTCGGCGGCGGTGGGTGCGGGAGGGAGGAGTGCGTTTATCAGGCGGACGGTGACCGTGGGTCTGCGGTGGAGCCGAGCTCTGGAGCACTACAGGCCCGGTCAGTGCCAGCTCTGTCACCTGTAAGCAGGGGCGACAGAAGGAACCTGGGCGAGAGTCAGGGTTCTCATCTATAAATATTAATAATGATTGTTTCACGGCGACGTTTGGAAACATAGATCACTATTTTAGACAAGTGCCAGGTAGGAAGCCTTAAGTAAGTGACAACTGCTGTTATAGTTAGAGGACGCTTTGTTTTTTTACTGGATAGTTTAATGGACCCTGACAACCACTTCACCAGAAACCGAGGCTCGGGTCGGTGGCCCAATGTGCTCGAGTCAGGAGCTCCCAGCCAGGGAATTTGGATTCGAGGGCAGGTGTGCTTCGCTTCAGTCTCAGGCTTTGTCTGATGTCACACCTGCCCAAGACTGGCATTACAGCCTTCACAGCACTTAGGAACATGGCCTGTCCCTGCGTCCCCAGGGATGTAAAGGAAAGGATGTGGATGGAATCCCACCGTGTGTCACATGTATCCTGGGATTTCTAGTGTCTCTTCAGGTCCCTTGGGTCAGACAGAGGTGCCTGGCCCCCTCTGCATTGTCAGGCTTTCTGTCCTTGAAGTCTAATGTTATCATGAATTCCAAGAGTCAGGCTTTTTGCCCCCAAGATGAATTTATTTCTCAGATCCATGTCCCAGTTGCCTTGAAACAAACCAGCCCTTGTGAGGCAGGAAGCAGGGGGCCTCTGTGAGGGAGTCGTACCTGGAAGAGAGCGCCCCTCTGACCTTAGACCTCTCTCCAGAGCTTCAGAGCAGAGACCAGAGCCCAGAAAGGAGAAGATGCTAGATTTGCAAGATCAGAAGCAGGTCTTGATCCTCCTGCCCAGAATGAACCAGACTTGATGATGATGCCACCTTCAGGAGCCACCACACTGTGTGACAGTGGGGCATTTGGGCCGTCCCTGGGAAGTACAGGTGAGCTGGGGTGGCCCAGGGGCAGGCTGCTCAGGAAAGGCTGCTTTGTTGGAGAGCCGTGAGGGCAAGGTCTGGGGGTAAGGGACAACCAGGCAGAGGGAGGAAGTTCTGTCTCCAGTCCCCTTAAATGGCCCCCGCTATTTACAGATGCGCTGCTGTCACACATGTCCACCACCACATGTGACATTAGTGACGTTATCCTGATGTCACAGGATCCAAGAATGATGATCTGTGAAGAGTTTTCCAAGGTCACCTACTTCTAACTCTTTTGAAAGATTTAAAGACATTGGGCCTGAAAATTTCAGTGACTTGTCCAGGGAAACGCAGTTTGTGACAGTTCACTCTCTCACAGGTAAGTTACCAAAAGCATCTATCAAAAGGGCCTTTTGAGAAATACTTCCCAGCTGAAATGAACAATTAAAAATTCCTGCCTTAAATCCTCCCATCTCTTTTACTAGGCTTTCCGTGGATTGTGTATACCAGGGGTTAAATAATATTACTGAGAAAAATAGATAAATGATGCATACTGAGTATTTTTCTGCTAAGTTAACTTTAATGAAGGAATAGTGTCTTGTCGTTTGGCGTACTTTAATTCAACGGATCGGTTGTTTTTATTTCTTTCTGTTATTCAGAAGGACGCATGCGTTATTGTTAAATCAATCGAGTAAAGTTTATGTTCACTCAGTAAAAAACTGCAGATTTCAGCTCCGTGGTCATTTCAGAATCACACAAAGACAGGTGTTGCTGCCTGTCCATGATCCTTCTTGTCTCTTTTCAAGGCCCAGAGGGCCCTGTGCCTATGGGGAGGATGATCCCCAACTGGGGTGCTGAGATTTGAGGAGGTGAATCTAAGAGCTGTAAGACAGCTGAATCTCAGGACCCCTGTCTTCTTTCTGTCCCCTCAGCTGAACCACAGTCCTCTGTACTCGCCCAGGAGCCACAGAAAGTGAACATCCCTCAGGTGAGCTCTTTATTCATTCCCCACTTTATATTGTAATGGATTTATAAGGTTTAGCAGGATCCATGCATTAAAGGAAAAGGAGAAGTAGAAATAGTAGAAATCAAGTCAGTCTTGAGGAAAAATATACCGTGTTTTACTATTAATTGTGATGTTGGCTGTTAGCTTTGAGTGGGTAACCTTGTCAGGGTAAGTAGTTTCCCTCTAAGCTACCTGTTTCAATTTCTTTACTTGTGATTGGGCTATTCAGATTCTCTGTTTCTTCTTGATTCAGTTTTGGGAAGTTGTATGAGTCTTAGAATTTATCTGTTTCTTCTAGATTGTCCAGTTTGTTGCTATATAGTTTTTCATAGTATTCTCTTATAATCCTTTATATTTCTGTGGTATCTGTTGTAATTTCTCCTCTTTCATTTCTAATTTTATTTATTTGAGCCTTCTCTCTTTTTTTCTTAGAGAGTCAGGCTAAGGGTTTGTCAATTTTGCATATCTTCTCAAAGAACCAGCTCGTTGTTTCACTAATCTTTTCTACTGTTCTTTTTTCTTTTTTGGTTTCGATTTCATTTATTTCTGCTCTGATTTTTATTATTTCCCTCCTTCGGCTGACTTTGGGCTTTGTTGGTTCTTCATTTTCTAACTGTATTTTAAGATTGCTTATTTGAGATCTTTCTTGTTTTTTAAGCTGGGCCTGTATTGCTATGAATTTCCCTCATAGGACCACTTTTTCTGCATCCCATATGAATTGGTGTGGTGTATTTTCATTTTCATTTGTCTCCAGATATTTTTTGATTTCTCTTTTAATTTCTTCAATGATCCATTGGTTGTTCAGTAGCATGTTGTTTAGTCTCCACATATTTGTCACTTTCCCAGCTTTTTTCCTGTAGCTGATTTCTAGTCTCATAGCATTTTGGTCAGAAAAGATGCTTGATGTGATTTCAATCTTCTTAAATTTATTGAGGCCTATCTTGTTTCGAAACATAAAGTCTGTCCTTTGAATGCTCCATGTGCACTTGAGAAGAATGTGTATTCTGCTATTTTTGGATAGAATGTTCCATATATATCTATTAAGTCCATCTCGTCTAGTTTTTCATTTAATTCCACTATTTCCTTGTTAACTTTCTGTCTGGGTGATCTATCCATCGATGTAAGTAGACTGTTGGGGCCCCCTGCTATTATTATGTTGTTGTTAATATCTCTTTTTAGGTCTGTTAATAGTTGCTTTATGTACTTTGGTACTCCTTTGTTGGATACACGTATATTTAGAAGTGTTATGTCTTCTTGTTGGAGTGTCCCTTTTACCATTATATACTGCCCCTCTTTGTCTCTCGTTGCCTTTTTTATCTTGAGGTCTACTGTGTCTGATATAAGTATTGCAATAACTGCTTTCTTTTGTTTGCCATTAGCTCAGAGTATCATCTTCCATCCCTTCACTCTGAGCCTGTGTTTGTCTTTAGAGCTAAGGGTGTTTCCTGGAGTCAGCATATTGATGAGTCTTGTTTTTCAATCCATCCCACCACTCTGTCTTTTGATTGGAGAATCCAATCCATTTACATTTAGAGTGATTATTTAAATATAAGGGCTTAATGCTGCCATTTTATCACTTGTTTTCCAGCTCTGTATTTCCCTTGTTTCTCGTCTTGTGTATTTTGGACTGCCATTTCAGTTTGGTAGTTCTCTATGATGGTTTTCTCAGTTTTCTCTCTTTTGTGTGTGAGGAAGACTGGCCCTGAGCTAACATCTGTAAGCAATCTTCCTCTCTTTTAGCTTGAGGAAGATTGTTGCTGAGCTAACATCCGTGGCAGTCTTCCTCTGTTTTTTGTATGTGGGATGCCAGCACAGCAGGGCTTGATGAGAGATGCATAGGTCTGTGCCTGGGACCTGAAGCTGCAAACCCTGGGTGGCTGAAGCACAGCATGCGAACTTAACCATTATGCCACTGGGACAGCCCCTCAGTTTTCTTTTTTTTTTGTATCATTTGTGTCTCTGTTCTGATTATTTGTTTAGTGGTTACCATCAGGTTTGTATAAAAAATCTCATAGATGAGATATACCATTTTCTGATAGCCTCTTATTTCCTTGGTCTAAGCCAGTTTCATCCCTTTCCTCTTCCTCTGATTTGTTGGTCATAACATATTCTGTTTTGTGTTGTGATTTTGTGGTTAAAATCACAAGATTATAGATATTTTTGATGTTTTCCTTCCCTTTATCTTTCATGTCATAATTAAGTTTTTGCTAACCTCTTCTGGTAGAGAGCTGCAATTTTCTGACTTTGGCTGCCTATTTATCTCCTTGCTCAAGGCTTTGTGAACTCTCTTTTTTCTTTTTCAGGTATGAAGGTCTTCTTGAACATTTCCTGTTTGGGGTGTCTTGTGGCGATGAACTACCTCAGCTTTTGTTTATGTGGGAAAGTTTTTATTTCTCCATCATATCTGTAGGATATTTTTCCCTGGATAGAGTATTCTCAGCTGAAGGTTTTTGTCTTTCAGAATTTTGAATATCTCATTCTCCCTTCTCGTAGCCTGTAAAGATTCTGCTGAGAAATCTCCTGAAAGTTTGATATGGTCTTTGTAAGTTATTTTCTTCTGCCTTGCTGCCTTTAAAAATATTTCTTCTTTGTCACTGACTTTTGCCAGTTTTACTACTCTATGCCTTGGAGTAGGTCTTTTTACATTGATGTAATCAGAAGTTCTGTTAGCGTCTTTTACTTGTAACTCCAGCTCCTTTCCCAGGTTTGAACAGACTTTCTGCTCCTTTCTCCCTCCTTTCTCCCTCTATAATACCCATAGTTTCTATGTTGCATTTCCTAATTGAATCAGATATTTCTCAGAGAATTTCTTCATTTCTTTTTAGTCTTAATTCTCTCTCCTCCTCCATCTGAAGCGTTTCTATATTTCGGTCCTCCAGATTGCTAATTCCGTCTTCCATAACGTCAGCTCTGTAATTCAGGGTATCCAGATTTTTCTTTATCTCATTGTTTTTCATCTCCAACATTTCTGATTGGTTTCTCTTTATAGGGTCAATCTCTTTTGTGAAGTATTCCCTCTGTTTATTAATTTTATTCCTGATTTAATTGAACTGTCTGAATTTCCTTGTAACTTGTTGAGTTTTTTAATGTTAGCTATTTTGAATTCTCTGTCGTTTACATTGTAAATTTGTGTGCCTTCAGGATTGATTTCTAGGTGCTTTTCATTTTCCTTCTGGTCTGGACTATTAATATATTTCTTCATACTATTTGATGGGGTTGGTTTGTGCCTTCACATAGATAGTATCTGGTTGCAGATTCCACCTGCCACCACTGGAGGAGGTTCAGGAGCTGTGTATTCTGAGCCTGCTGTGATCCCTGGTGTCTGTGCTTGTCCTTTGGAATCTATGCTGACAGGACCCATCTGCGATTGCCTGCTTGTAGCTGCTGCTTTTCTAATGTACGCACGGGCACTCTACACGGGGTCCCTTGCTCTGGCTGACTGGCTGAGCTTGTGAGCCCAGCAGGGGGAGGGGCACTTCTTTTGCATGTGCCATCCCGTGGGTGTTCTCTGTTTGCCCTCGCTGTCTGTCCTCCTGGCGTGCTGCCTTCATGAAGACAACCCCACAATAGCTTAGCCTCCTCTGTGGAGCTTTCCTATGGGATGTGAGGGAACTTGGAGAGCGAAGGCATTCCCACAGAGTCTCCCCCCAGGCCCCTCTTTTCTCAGAGCTGTGCATGGTCCTGTGCCCTAGGTCATTGCTGGGAGGGAGAGGAGATCCCCTTACTTCCTCCTCCTTCCTCCTGGGGGGTCCAGCACGTCCACCTTCAGACATATGGCTGCATGGTTCTCTCAGATGTCTTTTGTGTTGTGTGCCTGTCCTCTGTTGGTTTATGAATGTCCTTTTCATTGTTTCTTAGGGAGGAGAGTCTAAGGGAAGAGCTCACTCCGCTGTGATGCTGATGTCATGCCTGGTCATTCTATTTTTAAGTTTTTGAGGAATCTCTGTACTATTTTCCACAGTGGCTGCACCAATTTACATTCCCACCAGCAGTGTATGAGGGCTCCCTTTTCTCCACATCCTCTCCAACACTTCTGTTTTCTTTGTAAAGATTGGCACCTGAGCTAACATCTGTTGTCTATCTTATTTTCCTTCTTGTTCTCCCCAAACCCTCCCAGTACATAGTTGCATATTCTAGTTGTATGTCCTTCTGGCTGTGCTGTGTGGGATGCCACCTCAGCATGGCTTGATGAGTGGTGCCGAGTCCAGGCCCAGGATCCAAACCGGCAAAACCCTGGGCTGCTGAATTGAGTAGCGCACACGGACTTAACCACTCGGCCATGGCACTGGCCCCTCTCCAACACTTCTTATTTCTTGTCTTTTTAATAATAGCCATTCTGATGGGCATGAGGTGATATCTCATTATGGTTTTGATTTGTATTTCTCTAATAATTAGTGATGTTGAACATCTTTTCATGTGCCTGTTGGCCATCTGTATATCTTTGGGAAAATGTCAGTTCAAATCCTCTGCCCATTTCTTGACTAAGTTTGTTCTTTTGTTGTTGAGTTCTTCATATATTTTGGATAGCAACCCCTTATTGGATAAATGGTTTGCAGATATCTTCTTCCAATTGCTAGGTTGTCTTTTCATTTTATTGATGTTTCCTTTGCCATACAGACGCTTTTTAGTTTGATGTAGTCCCATTAGCTTATTTTTTCTTTTGTTTCCCTTTCCTGAGGAGACATATTCAAAAAGATACTGCTAAGAATGATAGCAAAGAGCTTACTGCCTACGTTTTCTTCTTTGGAGTTTTATGGTTTCAGGTCTTACATTCAAGTCTTTAATCCATTTTGAGTTAATTTTTGTGCATGGTATAAGATAATGGTCTGCTTTCATTCTTCTGTGTGCGGCTGTCCGTTTTCCCAACAGTGTTTATTGAAGAGACTTTCCCTTCTCCATTGTATGTTCTTAGCTCCTTTGTTGAAAATTGGCTGTTCCTAAATGTATGGGTTTATTTCTTGGCTATCAATTCTGTTCCATTGATCTGTGTCTGCTTTTCTGCCAGTATCGTGCTGTTTTGATCAATACAGCTTTGTAGTATACTTTGAAATTAGGGAATGTGATGCCTCCAGCTTTGTTCTTTTTTCTCTGGAGTGCTGTGGCTCTTTGGGGACTTTCGTTGTTTCCAATAAATTTTAGAATTCTTCCTTCTATTTCTGTGAAAAATGTCATTGGGGTTTTGATAGGGATTACATTGAATCTGTTGATTGCTTTCGGTAATATGGACTTTTTCACTATGTTAATTCTTCTAATCCATGAGCACAGAATATCCTTCTATTTCTTTATGTCTTCTTTAATTTCTTTCAACAATGTCTTATAGTCTTCAGTGTATAGGTCTTTCACCTCATTGGTTAAATTTAGTCCTACCCACTTAATTCTTTTTGTTGTGATTGTAAATAGGATTGTATTCTTGATTTTTTATTTCTGCTAGTTTGTTTTTAGTTTTTTGATGGATTCTTTAGCGTTTTCTGTATGTAAAATCTCATCATCCACAAGTAGTGACAGTTTTACTTCTTCCTTTCCAGTTTGAATATGTTTTATTTATTTTTCTTACTTGATTGCTCTGGCTAGGACTAAGAAGAGTGAGCGTGGGCATCCTTGTCTTGTTCCTGCTCTTAGAGGGATAGCTATCAGTTTACACCATTGAGTATAATGTTAGCTGTTGGTTTGTCATATATGGCCTTTATTATGTTGAGGTACTTTCCTTCTATAATTATTTTATTGAGAGTTATTATCATAAATATGTGGTGAATCTTGTCAAATGCTTTCTCTGCATCTGTTGAGATGATCATGTGATTTTTATTCTTCATTTTGTTAATGTAGTTTATAACATTGATAAAGAATACTGTTGTAATCCTTTGTATTTCTGTTATATTGCTTGTGATTTCTTCTCTTTCTGATTTTATTTATTTGAGGCTTCTCTCTTTTTGTCTTATTCTACCTAAAGGTTTGTCAATTTTGTTTATATTTTCAAAGAACTAGCTCTTAGTTTTGCTGATCTTTTCTATTTTCTTTTTACTCTCCATGTCATTTATTTCAGCTCTGATTTCTAGTAGTTCCTTTGTTCTCCTGACTTTGGGCCCTTCATTTTTCTTCTTTTATGATTCTTTTGGATGTATTGTTAGATTGTTTATTTGAGATTTTTCCTGTTTCTCAAGGTAGGCCTGTGTTGCTAGGAACTTCCCTCTTAGTACTGCTTTTGCTGTATCCAATAGATTTTGGTACACTGTATTTTCCTTTTCATTTGTCTCCAGATATTTTTCCATTTCTCCTTTAATTTTGTTGTTGTTCCAATAGTTAATGAATAGCACGTTGTTTAGGCTCCACCTATTTGTGACTTTTCCAGCTTTCTCCTTGTGGTTGATTTCTAGTTTCATACCGTTGTGGTTGGAAAAGATGCTTGATATCTTTTCAGTCTTCTTAAGTTTATTGGGAGTTGTTTTGTTTCCAAACAAACAGTGTATCTTTGAGGATGTTTCATGTGTACTGGAGAGAAAATGTATATCCTGCTGCTTTTGGATTGAATATTATATATGTATCTGTTCAATTCATCTGGTCTAGTGTTTCATTTAAGATCAACGTTTCTTTGTTGATTTTTCTCTCTAGAAGACATATCCATTGATGTAAGTGGGGTATTAAAGTTCCCTACTCTTATGGTGTTGCTGTCAGTTTCTCCCTTTAGATCTGTTAAGAGTTGTTTTATAGACTTTGGTGCTTCTACGTTAGGTGCATATATATTAATAAATGCTATGTGTTCTTGATGGATTATCCCCTTTATCATTATATAATGCCCATCTTTGTCTCTTGTCTTTTTTGGCTTGAAGTCTATTTTGTCTGATAGAATTATGGCTACACTCACTTTCTTTGGTTGTCATTTGGTTGGAGTATCATCTTCCACCCCTTCACTCTGAGCCTGTGTTTTCCTTTAGAGCTGAGATGGGTCTCCTGGAGGCAGCACATTTTTGGGTCTTTTTCTTAACCTTTCCAGCCTCTCTGTCTTTTCATTGGTGCATTCAATCCATTTACGTTTAGGATGATTATGGATATATAGGGACTTACTATTGCCATTTTATCTTTTGTTTTATGGTTGCTCTATATTTCCTTTGTTTCTTTTTCCTTGTGTTTCTCACTACAATTTCAGCTTGACGGTTTTTGGTGATGTGTTTTTCAGTTTCCTCTTTTTTTATGTTTCGTGACTCTGCCTTAATTTTTGTTTTGTGGTTACCATGAGGTTTGTATAAAAGGTCTCACAGATGAGATAGTTCTTTTTCTGCTGATAGCATTTTTGCTTCATTTGACTAGGCAAGTTCTGTCCTTTTCTTCTTCCCTTGCTATTTTTGTTGTCAAAATTATTTCTTTCTGTATTGTGAATTTGTTACCAAATTGGAATGGTTAATGTTATGTTTAATGCTTTCTTTCCCTTTAACCTTTGCATCATAATTTTTACTAACATGTTCTGATACAGAGTTGCAGTTTTCTGATTTTATCTATTTATCAACTTGTTTAAAGCTTTGTATCCTTTGCCTTTTCATTTCAGACAGGAGAGCTCTTTTTGACATTTCTTATAAGGCAGGTCTAGTGGCGATGGACTCCCTCATCTTTTGTTTCTTCCTCACACTTTATTTCTCAGTTGCAGCAGTGGACCCCCAGCTGTCACAGCACCCAAGGACACAGAGCTGATTATTACAGTGTTGATTAATACAGTCCCTAAGTAGCTCTCAAGTACTTGCACTTTTCTGCATCCTTTCTGAAACCACCCTAGTCGAAGTAAGCAACTAAGTAACTGGATGACTTTAATGACCTCATGTCTCTGATCCTCAATTTCTTGGTTTGTGAAATGAGGCAGTTAGAAGGAACACCAAGTTTCTTCCTTCTCTATATTCTGTGATTATCAGAATCTACAACTATGGAGAGACTCAGGGAAAATCAATTCCAGTGCTTTGGGAAACCATCTCACTTTCTCCATTTAAATTAACTCTTGGGGTGACTGAGATTGTGCCTCATATCCTCTCATAGCACTGCTCTTAAGGACAGTCTCAGAATCTTCAAGACAACTTAAAAGAAGGCCCTTTCTCTTAAATAGGAATCTGCCTTATGCCATGTTTTGAGCTGTAGAAAATATTTTAGAATGAGATTCTAGTGTTGGTAACAAATTTTTCTACATTGTTAATTCATCTGAAAGCTCCTATTCTTGAAAATGTCCCATGTGGGGGTAAAGAAGTTCCATGTAAAGGTTTAGTCCATTTTTGTTGACAATCTCTTGAGTGTATGTTAAAAACCTGGATAACAGGATAATGTTAATGGAGATTGGGGGGAGGGACAGTGATGAATGAGTTGGGTTGACTTTCAGCAGTAGTAAGGTCAAAATGAAAGCATTATAAAAGAAGAGTAGAGATTTAGGTCAGGGCTTTCTATGAAAAAAAAGTAAAAACCCTAAGCAGATGGAAAAAGTTTAAGCGACACAGTATGGTAGATTCCACTGATGAGTTTAATAGGCAGCCATTTTAGTGGCAGAGAGAGTAGACTGAAAAGTGAGGAGAAGTTTGGAAAATTCAAGGGACAAGAGCGAGAAAAGCAAGGGGTCCCATCCTGCCCTGAGGATTCTTTTGTTCTGAAGTGTGTTAGCCCAGCTGAGTGAAGACCTGGGGAGGATGTTGTAGGTCCTCTAAAAGGGGCATCCATCAGCTGCAGGAAGATGTGCCATCTCTCCCCAAAGCTCATTAGCAGATTGGAAGTGGGATGCTGCATTACTCTGATTAGCATTAATTTTATAATTCTAGGCATAGAACTTTCCTCCACATGAGTCAGCCTTCACACAAAAACACAGACTCACATGGTGTGGATAAAACACAAGTAACCTTACTGCTGCTTCCCATCTTCCAAGGACCCAGTGGGAAGGAAAACGTGGTTCCCTAGCAAAGAGGGGAGTTAAGGGCTGGAGTTTCCCAGCTCTCCAAGCTGGGTGCAGGTCCCACAAATCGGGGAGAAGTGCAATGCCATCTTTCTGGCAGACCAAGACTTTGGGAAAACTGGGTCCTTCTGATCTGGTTAGGGAAGATGCAGTACTTCCAACAGCCACTGCAGCAGGGCAACAGCAGCATTACAAGTGAGATGAGGAACGTTACCTCAGAGCCTCCCAGGGAGAGAGCATTTAGGCCCCTACCGTTTATTGGGATAACTGGTTCCTGGTCCTTTGGAAAATACCCAGTCATCCCAGGGCTAGACTTCTCAGGAAAAGTAACTTGCCAATCACTTTAAAATTTGCAGCTAAAACCTATCTACACTTTTATTTGTTACATATATTGTTGGGGCTTCATTTCAAACTGCTATATTACAAAACTGTTTCGGATAACTTTAAATCCATGGCAGTGACTTTCAAATTCTTTCGATGGCAACTCACAAAATAAATCTATAAATTATTTTTTATCGTAAATCAGTATATACGCACACACACCAAAAGAATATAAAAATTTTATGAAACTGTTCTTACCTTTTTACGTGTAATACACTCTAATATTATCTATTCCATTTTGTTTCATTGTTTTTTAAGTGCTTGTCACACCCTCTAGAATTATTTTATAATCCACTAGTGGGTCAGGACCTGCAGTTTGAAAAGCATTATTTTAAAATTATTGCTTCCAGGTACCCTAGCCGGTAGTCTGGTATCCAGATTTTTAAAAGGCTTATTAAAATGCGTGATCAAAAAGCAATATTTGCTAAAGGACCCTCAGTCTCTATAAAGAGCACTCTCTTGGGGATTCCAACCACAAGTTACCAGATAAATAACCAGCTTTCCTTTGCAGAACTGAGATATGAGCTCAACACCAAGTAAAAATGACATAAAATCAGAACAAAGTTGGAGAAGGAGGACCACCTCCAAATGCAATATGTGGTCCTTCTGGGAAACATGAAGCAGCCTAGAGTGAGGTGAGGGGGACAAAACAGAAAAAAAACATTAATGGAGAAAAAATCAAGCTTGTAACTTCTGTCTCCAGGCTTCACAAGGTGCACTGGTTTTTTCAACCCCAAGAGACAGAGTGATGTTCAGCATGACTCCATAATCCTGTGGCCTTGAGAACCTCAGCAGACATCAGTTAAGTCATTTAAGGATAACTGCAAATTAAATTAGTTCATCCTAATTACGCAAAAATGATAAATTCAAATAAGCAAGGTAATTCAATTCTGAATTAAAAATTTTTTCAATCACTTGACATCTCAAATCAAAGCAAATGGGTAATGTTACCAATTATATCAATTCGACTCTATATTTCAATACATAAACATATGATGAACAATTAAAATTCTTATGTGATATGCATTTAACTTGTTAACATTTATGCTACAGTAGGGAACCACACTCGAGAAACAGGGTCATGTCCTTGAAAACCAAAGAAGGTTATCACAAAAGAGTCTTTGTAAGAATCCAGCAACAGGATGAGTCCCCAAAATCTATTAAGTAAACTATCCCACAGGAAAAGTGAGGCAGATCACACTAGTAAAGGCAACACTATGGAAGCTTATGAAATAGTTATCAAGGGAAACCTTTGATACATAATAAAAATATTTAGTTTTAGGAAGCAGTATGATAGGCTCTGATATGGTTGCACTTATGAGTACAGGACTTTCATAGGAAGGAAAGAAATGGAAATTCACTGAATGTCTGTGTTTTGTCATGCATCACTAAATACCTTCGATTACATTATAGCATTGGAAACTAGGAAGCAGAAATGTTAAATAACTTGTTGTAGGCCACACAGTAATAAATGACAGAACTAGGACTTAAACTCCATCTTCTAATTACACATCCATTATTCTTGTCACATCAATACCACTTTATCCTGAACTAGTACTCAAAATATGATAGTGCTTAAAATATTTGCTTAAGCATTTCTTAGGATTTCTGATCAAGGTCAATTCAAATTCCAATTTCAAGGCTAATGAATAAGAAAGTGACCTTTAAAAGGAAAAAAATACGTAAAAAATATACATGCATTCCGGGTGGCATTATGAATCTTCAAACTTTCGATATTCTTTGTGTCTCGTGTAAGGATGAAAAAAGTTATCTATTGCTGTATAACAAACCACAACAAAGTGGAGTAGCTTGAAACAGTAACTTGTTCTTGTCTCTTATTGTTCTGTGGATTGGCTGGGATTCGCTGGGCAGTTCTTGCTTGGGGTCTCCTAGGAAGTACAGTCAGATGTCAGCTTGGGCTGAAATCCTCTTTGCCTCTATTGTGCTGGATGTCAAGATGGTTCATTTCTGTGTTTGCTGAGGATGCTGGCTATTATCTTATTCGCGGCTGCCAACTGGAGGGCCTGCATGTGGCCTCTTCATGTGACTTGGGCATCTCTCAAAGTGGTGGCTGGGTTCCAAAAGAAAGCATCCCAAGAGGAAATATTCCAAAAGACCAGGCTTCTTACAGCCTAGCCTCAGAAGTCCCAGAAAGTCACCTCCACAGCATCCTATTGGTTGAGCCAGTCACTGAGGCCTAGGGGGAGGGATGTAGACTCCATCTTTTGATATGAGAAGCAGCAGGCAATAAGGGAGGGAGGGAGACTGCCCATCTCACCTTAGTCTTTAGCCTCCCATCTGGCATCTCTACTTTACCCAACTGAGTTAGAAGGGGAAATAGATGATACAACTACAATAACACAAATTATTGTGTGGTGTTTTCTCTATCTCTTTGGCACTCTCTCTTTCTCTGGAAACACAGCACTTCTTGAATGAATGGATAAATGAGTCTCTCCCTTTTCCTCTCTACTCCTTTTTTGCCTCCTCACCTTTCTTTTCTTCTTTTTAACTGCAGATGAAAGGTTAAAAAAAATGTTTTAAGCAGTAACATACTCTAATTAGTAAATCTTATAGTTAGTTTCTACTCATATCTCCCATTTGATCTCTACCTGCCTGATTCGGTCATCGTCCTATAAGGGAAGGTGATAAGAATGCAAGCAGAGGAGAGAAGAGAGGGAAAAATGGGAAAGCGAAAGTAGATTATCAAGGGAAGAAGGAAAATATAAATGGGAAGGGAAATAAATCGGGAGCACTGAACACCGTTAAGCCCAAATGGCTGAAAAGACAAAGGGAAAGAAGCAAATTTTTCCCTTATGATGCTGCAGCCATCCTTCCTTCCTTTCCAACCCATGGCCGCCATCGCCAGCCTAGTCTAACCTTATTTCTTAATGCCTGAATTTTTGCTATATCATCTTACCTAATCTCCCTGCCTAGTTTTTACCCCTTAGAAATCATCAAAAATGGGGCCAGCCCGGTGGTGTAGTGGTTAAGTTTGTGTGCTCCTCTTTGGCGGCCTGGGGTTTGTAGGTTCCCATTCTGGCACAGACCTACACACTGCTAATCAGGCCATGCTGTGGCAGGCGAGCCCCGGATGAAATGGAGGAAGATGGGCACGGATGTTAGCTCAGGGCCAATCTTCCTCCAAGAAAAGAGAAAGAAATAAAATAGATCATCAAAAACACTCCTTTCCTCATGGTGCTCTCAATTACAAAAAAAGAAAAGAGAACACTAAATGACTTCTGAAGGATTAAGTCCAATATAAACATTTTAAGAATTTTCATAATCTGACCTAACTTTCCTTGCCTCTCTTGTTTCTCCAGTCTCCCATATGTGAAACTCTTTACTCAGCCAGAGCACTCTACTCAATGTATCCAAATACACAGAAAAATGAGACTAGATGTCACTATTACATCATGAAAAATACAAAACCTGAATCAAGGAAAATAACAGACAACAAAAATATTACATTACAGAAAGCAGTGTGGTGACATTATAAGCTTCTAATTATAGCGCTTATGGTCCAGCTCACTTCTCACGAATACAGCCTTCTCCTTTTGTCTTCTGTCCTTTGCTCTAAGGATCCTATCACCAGGAGCATTCCCCACCGCTCTCTGCCTTCCTAAATCCTGTCTCATCAGGACCCACAACATTAACTGACTAATTTGGAAGACGTGTGATTAACAGAATCATTCTGGACCTGAAGTCCCTTGTTAACACTACAGCATCAGATTTGATTCTCGATGGACACCAAGTCACTCAAATTCCATCTCAGTTTTTACTCTGTAGATTTGTTCAGTATACGGTTGATTAAAAGACCATTCACCCCAGTTTGGTAGATAATTCAACCAGCCTCCAATCCAAAGTTTGTACAACTTTGATTTGTAGTAATTACAAACAGTAATTACAGAAACAGTTAAAACATTCATTGCTAATATTGTAACTCTTTGGGAACCTGATATAAATGCAGTTTTAAAAAAACAGGATATTTGAAGATAGTAACGTACACCGTGATTAACAAGATTTTGTGGTGAGAGTAGTTTATTGTCAGGTATAATTAAAGCTGTAGATGCTATTCTGAAAGTACAGACTTTAGGGGGCAAGGGAAGAGAGTTTTTGAAGCAAAGTACAAATTAGGAATAATTACAGTGATGGTTATGGAATGTCAACATCCATTTCATCATGATGAGCTCAGTCTCCTTCAAAATTCACTTGAGTCCGGGAAAGCATTAGTGTAAGACAAAAGGCAGCTTTGGGAAAAATACCTTTGAAGTATTAAGGAGTAGAGTGATTGGCAGTCAGCAAACATAAAAATGGACGAAAGAGTAAATGTCTTGATCACCTACGGAAAGTGTACACTTCAAGTATCTTATTAAAAAACCAGTTTTCTTTTTCATGTCCAATGTTGAATGCACCTGCAATTGTTGTTTTTTAATCTATTTTGATCCCCAAACTGGATATAACTAAATGTTTTATGGGAGTCTATAAAGGTGATGAAATTATAAAGAAAAGTAAGTGAAAGATTATCAGACAGGAGAGTGGAGGCTTCTGGGGTGATATCAGCATTGTATGATTTGACATGAGTGGTGGGTCTGTGGGTGCTCACTTCATTCTCCTTGTTTATGGTTTATGCGTGTTGCTGTTTACAACGCAGTTATGTAGAGAATCCGCTGACACTAATACCTTCGACAGTTCATTAGCCCAAGGGTGTCTGTTATGCTTTAACCAGGGCTTTGCTCACGTTCCCTTTTGCCCACATGAAGCCAGTTGTGCATTAAGAGATGACACAAACATCTCTTGAAACAAGAGATTTCTTCTTGTTTTCTAGAAGAAATAGCGAAGCTGGTCTAGCGCTTGGTGATATTTCCAAACAGTCCTTTTGTGAATGGCCGTGAGAAGATGTCCTTCTTCAGCCAAGGATGAAGCCTTGTACTTTGTATTATTTAAAGTACCTGATGCCATGCTACACAACTAGTGTGTGTGCATCCATCCATCTGACAGATATTTATTGACTCACCTACCAGCTGACTCCCTGGGAAGCCAGAGCAGTTTGCCAACTAATATGGTTAATTGGGATTTGATAAGTGCTATAAAGACACCAGAGATTCAGCAGTTTCTCCCAGCTATCGAACTTATTTTGGCTAATGGGTATCACTCCCACTGCCATTTCAATCTTACAAAGAAGAGGATTGAGCAGTCAGAAGGTGGAAACTTAATAAAAATTGAAAGTCAGAGATGGGAGGGAATGAAAGCAGCAGAGGAAGGAGGAGGCAGAGACTGGATGGCCAGCAAGGCCTCAGTGCCCTGCACAGTTTAAGCTGAGCCAGGTATTCTTCCTGTTTCCTTGCTTGATCTTTGCTTGATCCACCCTCTTGCCGACGCCCTCACCTGGAGGAGTCAAGCCCAGCACAGATGCCACTGAGACAGGTCAAAGCCAGGGAAAGGTCCTGGGATCAAAACTTGGCTAAGTATGATCCAAACTTCCAAGCAGTCAGAAGTAGAAAGAGCCAGAAGATAAACCTAACCCATTTTTGAAGGGGTGCCAAAGGTGAAAAGCAGGAAAACCAAAATTACTCATCAAGTCTAAAGGGGGAGCACAGAGCCAGAAGCTGAGAGGAGAAGAGGAGTCAAGCAAGTCAGTGCCAGGTAAAAACAGAAATAGAGAGTTGAAAAAAAAAAAAAAAAACCAAAGCAAAGCGAAATGAAGGGTCCAAGACAATAATTGGGAGCATTCCTTGGGGTTTGATAATGGATTTTATGGGTTAGCTTAAGTTAAAAGCAAAAGATGTGAGCGGGTACCTTCCTTCCTTCTGACATTATCTCCCACCTTGTCAACAGTCCATTGTTACCAAGGCATTAACAACACTTACCAAACAAAGTCTAGAAGCCCTTTGGGCAGTCTTGCTAAGAACCAGCTTAGTCTAGACTGATTTGGCCTTGAGGATGACCACATCTCCTCAGGACAGTTCTCCCTGGATTCCTCCATTGGCTATTTTGGGAAATGACGCACTTGGACAAATGGTCTACCTAAATGAATGGTTCAGGTCTGAGCAGCATGAGACACTGGCAGATAGGAATGCCTCCCTTAGCAGCAGGAAATTCAGCACTTAGCATGTCCCATGCGGCATGGTCTCCCAGAATACTTTTAATATGATATCCCAGTGTATTTAACATTTTAAAATTACTCCATTTGGTTAAAATCAATCAGATTTTTTTGAGGATCTTGGTCTTTCTCCAGCCCAGTTTAAACCAGGATTATCTCGCCATGTTCTTTTTCACGTCCCCGTCGTTTCTAGTCAAGCCTCAAAACGTGAAGTCTGCACTGTGGGTTCATAGCACCTCAGAGATCATCTCGATTCTCCCCATCCCACAGTGGGAAAGTGACCTCAGTCAACGTGGAGTAGAGTGTTTAGTATCAGCCTTAAAATAAGTGTTTTCTTTTTTATTGTCTTTTCTTCCTGTCTGCTTTTCAGAGTAGAAGCAACAGTAATTTAAACTTTTCTACTATGTGACCTACACTCCACAGGTACCTTATAATAGCTGAGCCAGGGCTTAACAAAGGAATTGGGTGTGTGTGGTATTTGTGTGAGCATGTGCTTGTGTGTGTGTGTGTGTGTCACAATCTGATTGCCGATGTGGGATGGGAGATGGGAAAGAATGTTTAGGCACTTGTGTATTTATATCAAAGAGATGGTAGGACCCACAAAAAAGAATTCATTTTTTGTGATGTTAATGTTATATTTTGGGGGGAGGTTTTGGGGGAGGAAGATTTGCTTCTAAGGGGTGGACTCATACCTCTGTGTGGGGAGGCTCAGTTATAACGACAACTGAAGTCTCTCCTGGCGTTGGGATATTTCATTCTCGTAGGGAGAAATGCAATGCTCATCCCTCCTCCCTCACACCCCCCACCACTTCCTTGGTGCCCTTCCAAGGTAGGGCCCTTGGTGCTGGCTGCTCATTCCTCCCCCAGGGGTGGCTTTCCAAGGCCAAGAGGGCCAGAGAGGGCTGCTGCCAGAGATGCTTCTGTTCTGGCTCCTTCTCACTCCCCTTCCTGTCTGCTGGGGCTTTTGGTGGCAGCACCTAGTCCTGACGGGGTTAGAGTACCACCCTGGAGCGGATGGTGTGTGCACCAGCAAGCATCCAGTCAATTCATGAGTTATCCTCTGCGTGAGCTGGGCTGTGATGTGCCGTTATTTTCCTGCTCCCATTTTACACTTCACACACCAGCTTTCTCTCCAGACAGTTGTTTGATCACTAACTACTTCGAATATCATGACCATAGGCTCATTTATTTTTTTCTGTTTTAAAGGATGGTGCTGGTGTGCACAGGGAGCAGCCACGTCAATTTACACATTTGCCAAGGTATCCGATTGTGAGCTGCCTATCAAGGTGCTGACTTTAATAAAAGCTTATTACCATGAGCATTATTTAGCATTTATGTGGCTCCTCACAAGTGTTTACCCATTATTTCTCAGCGCTCCCCTGTCCAGGTGATCAGTGTTAGCAACCCGCATTGTAGAGGCAATAAATCCGGGGTCCTGGAGAGGTTTTAGTAATATCCCCAAAAGGACACAAAGTGAATAACCACAGAACAGTGACTTTCCTGGAACCCCTTGAAACTGGCCTGGACCCCTCTCCCTCTAGCATACTTGGCGAGTTCACTCATTCCATCATCTGGTTTGCAGACCTGCACAGGGTGGGCTCTTCTCACAGATTGCAGCTCCGATACCCTGAGGCCTTCCCTGGCAACCTTATCTACAACAGCATCCCTTCCCCAAGGCTCTATCACATTCCTGTGTTTATGGACTCCACAGAGCTTAGTGCCACCTGAAGTTCTCGTTTATGTGAAGTTGTGTGTCTTTGTGTTTGTTGTCTGTCTGCACCATTCAGGAAGTTCATCACTATGAAAATAGCAGTCTTGCCTGGGTTGTTCATGCTGTGTCCATCCTCTTTGTTGAAAGCACCTGTCATTACAGTAGGCACTCAGTAATGCTTGTTGAGAGAATGACAAAGACAGACCCTGTAAATACTGTTACTCACACGTCATTTCCTTTGCCTTTTCATCTCTTTCTGGATTTTCTGGCCATAGTCACACATACAGTCAGTTCTTCTCAATTACGCTGGAGCTAATGATCCAGGCTGTGGATGGCCCAGGTCCTTGGCTTCCTTCCCTCTCTGGCTTCCTCTCCTCTGGAGATTCCTCCAGATCTTTCGGTCTTTTCTGGCCTTAGTTGAGAGGGGTTGAGAGGAGAGTAGGGCAATGAAAGTCCTATTAGACAATCTTGCAAGTTCTAATAGCTTTTGACAGGTACAAAGTTGAAATTATTCATCTGAAGATTTATTTTTTACCTTATTTGTGGATTTAAAAAAATGCATCTGTTTTATATATGCAGTACAGTGAAAAGTGCTTTGAAGAAGTTAAAAGCACTGGATAAATGTAAGAGAGAATTATGTATGCATGTAGTCCCATTAACCTTGGTAATTGAGACTTGGTTGTAGATTTAAAATATAATTAGTTTTGATAGAACAGTAGCTCACACTTTTCTAATGGGTAGAGCCAGACGAGGCTTAGAAAACGTACCTTTGGTAGATTTTATTTTTGAGCCATCAAGTCAAGACAAAGCTTACAATCCCTTCAGAGGCTAAAAGGGTGGCAGTAGTGGTGATTTCTCATCAACAAGTAAGAATAGGCAAATGGTCTTAAATGATTGAGTTTTCTTGCTTCAAATTTCAGGACAATGAGAATACAGTTTCCTCCGAAAAAATCTTAGGCTGATCTTGGAAGAAAGGCCCCTGGATCATCTAAAAATAAAGTTTTCTATTTAAAGGTTGGTTTTAATGTTCATTATAGCCCTATGTGCTACCAGAAAATGGTTTGCCTTTTTGTTTTAAACATAAGGAATCAATATAACGCCTTATACCTGATAACCTGTGCTGTTGTATTTGGTCCTCCCTACAACTCTGTCCATAGATATTATTGTTGCCACTTTATAGATGAAAAAATGGAAGCAAAACCATTAAGTGCCTTCCCCAAGGTCATAAAAGAAGTCACCAAGAAGGTGGTGTGGCTCAAGTCTCCTGACTCCAGTTTACTATTCCCCACAATAATGTTGGAAAACCACATTGGAAGGGGAAGACTCATTCCAAGTACTGCTGTCACACCAGCAAGCTTCAAAGGTCAGGCAGATATTTTACTTTACGGTTAAATTGGCCACGTTTGCTCAGTGTGTACTATATCACAGGCCCTGTGCTTTGCCCTGGGAGGATTCAGAGAAAGTAAAAGACGGATTAGACTTTCCTGGCTCTTACAAGCTGGTGGGAATGGGAGACACATACATACAAACGTGGAAGGGCAAGGGGGACAGTGCACTAAGAGAGATACACAGCTCTGTGGGAGCAGGGGAGGAGCAGTCTCTGAACACGTTCCAGGAAAGGGGTCACCTTCCATGCCAAGATGAACTTTGCATGAATAAAGATTTAAGTGAGGACAGATTGAGAAGAGTGAAGAGGGGAATGGGGTATCGACCAAATTTCATCCACCTGCAATTTTACCTACTCAAATTTTATCTACCACGGCAAGAAGTTAGTGTCTAATATTTTAAAATTACTTTTAAATACAAGTATTTGCGTATTAGTTATATAAATAGAGGTAAACACCAGAACAACTATGATAGAAACGGCTCAAGTGGTTTCCATGGGGAATGGAACTGGGGGGATAGGAAGGATTGGGGTTGTGAGGTGGGGGAGGGCCTGCCATGGTTCTTTATAAAGCCTTCAGTACTATTTGGTTTTAAAGGCACAGGTATGGATTCCTTAGGTAAATATTAATTTTTAAGTGAGCCTTAAAGAATGAGTAAGGTTTCTCCAAGGAGAGGGAGGAGGGTGGGTATTTATAGCAGAAGACCCAACATTAACAGAGAGAGGCTTCAGGAGAGCAGAGGGAAGAGCAGGTAACCCATTAGGATGACTGTGGAACACACCTCCCTGCGTGGTGACACATGAGCTGGTGCTTGATTGCACAAGGCCTTGGATAGAAGGGCGCGCACAGACACACACAAACACACACACACACACACACTCATGTGGTTGTCGGCAGGAAAGCAATAAAGGGTATTGGGCAAAGGGGTGATATGCTCAGAACTGAGCTTTACGTACAGCAGTGGTTCTCACCTTGGAGATTACCTTGCTTGTTAAAATTGCTGGGCCCCACATCAAAGTTTCTTCTTGAGTAGGTCCAGAGTGAGGCCCGAGAATCTGCATTTCTAATAAGTTCCCAGGCAATGCTAATGCTGCTGGTCTGGGAACCACAATTTGAGAAGCAATAATAGAGTAATCTGGCAACAAGGAGAAGTCGAGACTAGAGTAGTGGGAGAATGAAGGTCAAGGGACTGTTCCACTAGGACAGAGCAGAAGGAAGGGGGCCCTGATGGGGAGTGACGGTGAGACAGTCCAGAACAGCAATCAAGAGAACAGACTGACTGCTTCAAAGGATAGAGGACCATTGGGCCATGTTCTGGGTCACACCAAATCACAAATCACTGTGAAATCTCCAGTGCTTGGGCCAAGTATGCCAAGAAGCACCTGAAATTCATTTTTAAAGCAGCAATCCTGTCTAGAAATTAAGCTGTCAGTTTTACCTTACTTTCCCTTTCTTCCCCATCTCTAACCTCATTCTAGTGCAATTTAGGTTACAACAGCATCTTCCAGGGAGATCATTCATATCTGCACGTGGTCAGAAAGTGTATCTGTCTGTATATATAAAATCGTATTAAAGCTGGTTTCCTTATTATTCCATTTTAGAACATCCCTGTAGCTAAATGGTGTTCAAAGTAAACATGGAGAACAGAAAGCATCCATCTCTACCTAGTGGGGCAAAAAATGACTGAATTCCCATACCATATAAATACCCCATGAAAACACAGAGGAATCCTTGATCCACCCAACATTCACTGAGTATCTGCCTCGTGGCAAGCACTGCGGATGTGCTTGGATACAAAGATAAATAAAACGTGGGCTCCACTCCCAGCAGTTCAACATCTAGCAGTCTTTGTCCCATGCTCTTAAATCTTGCTAAGGATTGGGTTTTGTTTGTAATAGAAATTCTAAAGCAGGGACAGAAGAAGTTATCTTTTCTAAATTGCCCACCTCTGTTGTCTAATTATTCCACTGAGGAAAACACTTGGTCCTGGGTTACTTCGCTGAGCTCAGATATGTTTTGCTGACACACAGAGTCTGGGCAGCATCCAGCCCCCCGTTTACTCCCTGGTCTTTAAGTCTAGTAAGTATTTTATCATTTACACCTTTCGATGTCCAAAGAGAGTGCCGCTCGGGGTTTAACACATGTAATTTCCTTTACTACCTCCCCAAATAACGGGGTCATTTCAGGACCAGGACAGTTTGGCACTGGGACGTGTTTCCCAGAAGTACTAATAGCTCGAGAGAGGAGCAAGTGTCTTCACAGCTGCAGGTCTGGGTGCCGAACTTTCTACTGTTGGTGAGAATCATGTCCCAGTGAAAATGTAGAAGTGAACCAACCCTGAAAGGGATAAGGTGACAGGGAGTGGTGTTTACTTGAGTCAGAGAGTAACTGAAAATGACTTCTGCAGCTGGAATCAAACAAAGGGTTGAAGGTCAACTTCCTCTTTGATTTTGGCTAGTCAGCAGTTCAAGCAGCCTTTTCAAATGTTTCGTGTCTGCTGACTTGTCCAACTCTATAAAAGACCCCACATCTTGCACCGACCTGCACCTCTTGGGCACTGGAGCGAAACAAAAGGAAAAATGTTCCGTCTTATTAGAATTAATGAAGTCATGCCACTCACATCTGTCCACGTTACTCCACTTTGGTCACCACCATTGTGGTCCATGCTGACATCATTTCTCTCGTAGATTACTGCAGTGGCCTTCTCACTGGTCTCTCACATCCTGTTTACCCCATCCAAAGCATTCTTCACATTAAATCACTGTAATTCATTAATTCACAGTATTAATTCACAGTAATCTTTTGGAAACTCAAATAATACAACTAAACTCTGAATACCCTACACATATAAAGAAATCCTAACTTAAAAATTTCCCCTGGCTCCCCATTGCTCCAAAGACTTAACTAGTTGATTTGGCCCAGAGAACTCTGCTTAATCTGTGCCTCCCACGCTTTTCCCTCTTCTTGCTGCATCACGTTCCTCCCTCCTCACTCTCTCTGCTCTCATCACCCAGATTCCTCTGCCTGGAACACTTCTCCCTCCCTGCTTTGCCAAGTTGTCTCCTACTCACCTTTTACCTCTTAAGCCTTATCAGCTCCTGAGGGGTGGGTGAGGAAGACCCTCTTCTCCTTGGTTAGGCCAAATCCCCATGTTTTGAACTCCCTTGGCACCGACAACCAGCTCATGAACCCTTCATAGAATGTAACATGGGACATTTACACAATCTTGTATGATTAATTTCTGCCTGATCTCCCCTCTAGACTGTAAGATCCATGAAGGCAGAGACTCTACCTTTTTGCTTACCATTGTATTCCAGAGCCTGGCATAGTGTCTGGCACATGTTAGGTACTAAATAAATTCATTCTGAAGGAAGGAAGAATGAATGAGTGGTAAATTGATACTTCTACAATAATAAAGAGGAGGCCTAGCATTTTAAATGAGTGATAATAATGGGTAGCACATATTAAACTTCTAGTGTTAGGTAAACACTGTTCAAAACTCTTTACTCATTCATTCCAGTTCCGAGGACCAACCCTATCAGTACACGTCAGTATCTGCACATAATAGATGAGATCTGAGACTCAGGCTACTTGTGCAAGGCCAGGCAGCCAGTGTAAGGTGAAGCCTTAACAGTTGTCAATGTTGTTACTCTATTTATTACTATTCTCACCTTGGTGGAGTTCCTAAGAGTGCCATCGTCAAAGGGGGTGGTGTTGGGCAGGCACAGCCCTGCCCCCAGGCCTCTGAGCGCCTGCTAAGGCTGGGCCTGGAGTGAGAGTTTGGGGGCCCAGGGGCTGTGAGGGCCTGCCCACCGTAATGGAAATGGCAGATGGAGGAAAGGATCCTTCAGGCTGGGCAGTGGGGAAGGTCACTCAGGCATCCAGAAACCTTCCTCAGAACCTGTCTTTGAATTAAATCTCAACTCATATCTTCCAGAAGCCTGAGGTGAGATGTCTGGCCGTGTTGCTAGTGCCGTCGCCCTCAAGAAGCCAAACAGGCTCTCAGTCTCTCAGGCCCTGCCCCCGGACGTGGCCCCGCCCCAGAGCATGCTGGGCAGGACCTCCCCATAGATCCCTCCCATTGCCAATGTATTCCTCCAGAGGATTCTGAGCTCTGCTTGGTGTTTCCAGCTGTGATGAGGTAAATGTAGTCTTGGTCCTCTGGAAAAGTAGATAATTAAGGCAGATAGTCCACACATGTGAAAGTGTTGGGACTTGGAAAGGGCGGGCAGATCCCAGGTTGGGAGGATTAAGGAAAGCATTGAGGGAAACCTTTCAGGATGGTGGGAAGGAAGGAGGAAAGAAGAGATGGAGGATCTCGTTTTGGTTTTGGTTTTGTTTTGTGTTGAAGTGTTTATGAAGAAAAGTTCCCATCTGATGACTTCTCTGTTTCCCTCTGGTGGTCCAGCACATATGATCAATGAGCGAGGAGTGTGGACAAGGTGTAGGAAAGTGGAATTGTTTTGAGAACTTAGGCAAGCGAGTTGACTGAGAAAACAATCACAGAAGCTCCCCCGAGACAGGGCCTCTGTTTGTTGCCTCCACTGGGTGTCCCAAGTGCTTGGAAGAGCGTCTGGCACATGGTAACACAGGAGGAATGACTGGATTCGGAGGCAGTGGTGGAGCTGAGCAACAGATGTAGAACAGAAGTTTATGGGGCACAAACACACTTGTGTGATTTTATCCAAGAGGAAGCAGGCCCTTATTTGAAGGCAGTTCTAAAACAGGCAGAGTTGGATTTTGCTAGACAGGACGAATGAAAGAAGGGGGTAGGCTGTTTAGAGCAGAGCAGTATATTTAGGTTTAGGATTAGGTGATGCCCCATGAAGTTTTCCTTGGAGAGGGAGGAAATGAAGACAAAGGTTGTCAGGTGAGCAGGGGAAAGTATAGAGTGGCTTGTAGTTCCTGAATAGGTTGAGGCATTAGCATGTTGAGGGCATAAGCTGAGAGGATAAAGGGAGGAATGTCAGACTGTATTTTTTCAGAACACACAAGTGTTGCTGGTGATAAGTTCTAGGATATGGCCATAACTGAACTGGAATGAAGGTAAGGGACTCTAAGATGAGAAGGAGCAGACAGTGAGAGATCAGATCATTGGATGGTCTATCTGCATGGATGTTGGGGCCTCTGATTGATTCCTTCCACTTTGAGTTCCTTTCCTGTCCACAGAATTGGCATTTCCTCTACCTCTAACCTTCAGTCCATGGCATGACTCTGGACCAGAAGGCAGAAATGGGGTGGTGAGAGAGAGGGCTGAAGTAGACATCCGTTTTGTTTTTGTTTTTATTTTGACACTCAGCATTCACTCACCTTCCAAAAATAGTCCTTCTTTTGCCCTCTGGGGATCTAACCCCGTTGTCAGTTTCAGTCCATGTCAGGTGGAGTTGTTTATCACTAACGCTCTTACTTTAAAGGAGGGCATTGAAGTCAGGCTTGGCCAAAAAGATTGGTCCATGCTTTTGGCAACAGTGATTAGTCAGGGATGGGCATGTGACCCAACAGGAAACAATAAGGCACAGTGGGACTTTTGAAGGGACTAGTGGGAGAAACAACCCATTTTTAGCTGCGCTTTTAGTTTGCAAGATGTAGCTACGAACTTGCCAGACAGACTTACAAGGTAGCCAGTCCAGAATCTAGAGCAGAGAAATGGATAGAAACTGAAACTTGATGACATCAGCTGAGCCCCAATATGAATCCTCCTGCGTGAGGGCAGCCTTACTCCCAGAGCTTTTTCAGGTGCCTGAGTCAACAGATCCTGTTTTTAAAGTCAGTTGAATTGTACTTGCCATCATTTACATCCAAAGAATCCCTCACAGCGTAAGGGGGCTCTCCATCCCTGGCTCCCTCTTCTGTGCTAGCACTCTGAATATATATTACCTTCTCTGTCCTTCAGGTCGTGCCCTTCTATAAAAGAGGGTAAAGAAACCTACTTCAAAGCATTGTAAAGTTTAAATGGGATAATATACATAAAAAGCATAAATTTGTTTCACAACATTGAAGTACAATAAGCAGTACTTAATTTTTCTAAATTAAATCTGGCTCAAAGACCCCATTTTCAAGGGTAGGAAGATATACAATAGTAGTCATTAATGGGAACTTTTTGCCTATTTAGTTAAGTATTCACCATGAAATATGTAGGTAAGAGCCTGTGATCTTGAGTCCATCTTGGTTGCCCCTGGGATTTTCATTGCCCAAGCCCTTCAGGCCCATTGAAAGGCCAGTGGCTGCACAGCCTCTGTGCTAAGTGTGAGCAATGCCGTGTCTTGCGACAGCTCTCAAGATGATGGGGCTTGATGATTAGTCATCTCAGCATCATCACTTCATCCCTTAAAACATTGTGCTGTCTCCTAGAGGACTTCCACACAGAACCCGTCCACCTAAGGGACTCGTCTCTACATCCTGATTCTCAGGGTCTTGGAGCCACTGCTACCTTTAGGCAACTCTCCTTCTCTCACCCCAGCACTTGTGTCAACCCCTATCTCATCTCTCCTTGGAGCAGCCAGCTAAAGTCTCCTCCCACATGAGGGTCTGGACAGGACTGTACAACAGGTATCTCACAACTTCTGTTTGGGTTCGGCAAACATGAAAGCCATTAATAACTCCTGAACCCAGAAGCCCAGAACTTCCTGTAAGACAAATGAGGAAAGGTAACTTTTATTCCTTCTGGAGTCCCCTCAGGTGGAGGGCAGAAACAGCATTATCCTGCTTCAAATGAAGCTTGCCTCAAGCTGGGCAAGAATCCCTGCAAAGGAAAATTACCTACTCTTGTCAGCCCAACCTCCTCCCACAGTGAAGCATTGCTAAACTTGCATAATACTCAGTTCCTTCTCTACCTCCTGGCCCCCATAGAAGGAAGGAACAGACCCCGAGTCTCCTGGGAGAGATAGGGAGGCAGCCTCCACCAATCTCTGAGCTTCCACTTGGCCTCCCTAAGGAAGACCAAACGTGTCCTTGTGACCCCAGGAAAATAGCCTAAATTAGGCTCTGATCCAGGGCCAATGGAAGTTCCAGAGGAAAGGCCTCAAGAGGAGCCCCGGGGCCAGCCCCGTGGCCAAGTGGTTAAGTTCGCACGCTCCGCATTGGCTGCCCAGGGTTTCACTGGTTCGGATCCTGGGTGTGGACGTGGCACTGCTCCTCAGGCCACATTGAGGCGGCGTCCCACATGCCACAACTAGAGGGACCCACAACTGAAATATACAACTATGTACTGAGGGGATTTGGGGAGAAAAAAGAGAAAAAAAGAAGGAGAAGATTGGCAACAGTTGTTAGCTCAGGTGCCAATCTTTAAAAAAAAAAAAAAAAAGAGAGAAGAGCCCCTTCTCATAGCCTGGGCCCCTTCATTGTGGCTGCAGATTACGGCACAGTTCTGAGTGTTAATCCATGTGAAGGCTGCCTCAAGAAAGCTGATTCCCTTAGGCAGCACCTGGTACCAGAGAAATTCACAGTGCCTGAAGCTGAGATCTGGGGTTCCCATACCCAAGCCACATCAAGGTACCAGTCAATTCATGCATTTTATTCGCCCTGACATTAGGTTTGGAGTGTGGGCTTGAGGGTATAAAAATTCAGGTAACCCATTCCCATCACATTCTATGTCACTGAAAATTCTTCGGGTGCCACAGAGTACCATGTAAATGAGACCCCCACCCCCACCCCCATGCCCCCCAAGCTGCACAGCACTGATCTCTGGGTATAAGCAGCAAGCCCATGAAATCTGTTTCTGGAGAAATTCCTCCTCATCTCTCCAGTCACTGTTCAGCTAATACGTTTTCCTTCTTTTGGTAAGAGTCCTGCTTTCCCATAGGAACTGGAATCTGGGAAAAAGGAAAACAGTACTAGAAGCAGAACAAGAGTGTGGGATCACTCCTGGGTGGTACTGTCACCTCATTTGGACAGTTGACTGCCTAGATGTGCTGAGTGTGCAAATTCTGTCTCGTTGCCTCATCCAGTGTTTCTCTGAATAGAAGCAAATATCTGGGCACCAGGTATGACTTGTTTTGTGACCCCAGCCAGTAAGTCAGCCCTTTTGAGCCACCACCTCTCCCTTGGTTAGAAGCTCTTTGGCAATGGGTTCATGGAAAACATCCCAGAATGGGAGCTACATGCTGAATTCCCTAGTACTGGCTTTGCCATCGATTGTGTGATTCATTCTCTGATGTTCAAGCTGTGAGAAGCAAATTTGAAATGATGGATGTGCTATATTAACTATATCAATAAGAGCAGAAGTTAAACCTTGCAAGCTGTAGGGTTTGCTTCCTCTATAAGCCTGGCTATCTCTATGGGAACTGAAGGTTGCTTCTTTAGGCCTATAGTCGGGGAGCTAGAGCAGAGTGGAGATACGGTGGCGGAGCGAGGATGAGCCTTCTTGCACCTAATTTTTCCTCCCCTCTAAGTCTGAATACTGGCAGTGGTGAGGCAGGTGGTTCTAAGGGCTCCTTTCACTTTACCGTTCATGATGACCCCACACCGCCTTTACCTCCATGCCACCTTTCCCTCCTTCTTTGGATGCTTCAATCTCTTTGATGTTTTTCTTACCAGACGTTACTCCGCTTAGCCATTAAACAGCTTTAACTTTGATGACGTGGATATGGATGAGCACAAGGATCCACTTGGTCCCTTTGGTCACTTTTGCTTCAGTGAACTCAGTGGGATGTCCAAGAAGAAACCCTTGTGTTAGGAAGAGTTCTAAGAAGGTTCCAAAGATCCCTTCTTTTGCTAGTCACACCCTTGTATAAACTGCTCCCCTTGAGTGTAAGCTGGACCTCGTGATTTGCTTCTGACTAATAGAATAAGGGAAAGGTGATGGGATATCATTTCCCTCATTAGTTTCCAAGATTGTGACTTCTGTCTTGCTAGCAGACTCTCTCCTGGCTTTGATGAAGCAAGCTGCCATGTTGGAGAGGCCTACATGACAAGGAACTGAAGGTTGCCTCCAGCCAACTCCAGCCAACAGCCATCCAGGTATTGAGGCTCTCAGTCCAACAGGCCTTGAGGAACTGCATCCAGCCAGCAACTATAGAAGTGAGCAAAGAAGTGTGTATTTCCCCAGTCAAGCCTTCAGCTGAGACCCCAGCCCCAGCTGCCACCTTAATTGCAGCCTTGTGAGAGACCTTGGAGCAGAGAACCCAGGTAGGCCTTGCCTAGATTCCTCACCAACAGAAACTATGAATTAATAAATACTTGTTTTTTTAAGCCACTAACTTTTGGGGTATTTGTTATATAGTAACTAACACACCCCTAAATTACTGTAACCTTGGTGTAAGATGTAGCATGGATGGGAAGGCAGGCACCAAATGAGAGGACAACCTCCTTGACAACATTCCTGGAGATACTGTCTTTAATCTCGAAGACTATCCCAAGTTCTCTTAGCTGCAGTGGTATCATTGTGCTCCCCCCAGCCCTGATTAGTCTCCAGGAGGTGAGGCCTAGGTAAGGTAGTGCTGGGTGGAGTGGATGGCCAGGATGTGGGGTGTTAATCTGTCTGGAAGGGACATTTTGAGCTCAAAGTGACCCTCAGGGACCATGAGGAGTGATGATGAGGTCATTCTTCCTTTCCTCATCTTTTCCTTGCTTTTTCACTCACTCCACCATTCCTTTTTCCCTACTTGTTGTCTCCTTTTGCCCCAAGTTCTGGGTGGCTGCCCGACGACCATTCCTACAAATGATAGCCAGGTGATCTCTTGGTCTTGCAATAATTCTACCAAGCTGGGCATCCTGAGGAAGTTTCCCTCGGGAGCGGCTCTTCCCATTCCTTGAGGTGTCCTCACATGCAGGGAGACCTCATTGTTGAGCTCAGAATGTGCCTTCCAGACAGATTACCACCCCACATATAACAGATTCTTCGGCAGGACCCACCCAGTTCCTGGACCCTGCCCTGGCCACTCTAGTGTCCACAATCGCAAAACCCATCCATACACACACCTGAACTGACTGCTCACCTGTGAGATACTCAGGAATCAGCAACTTTTTCTAAATGAAGGTAAGTTACCGTTTTCAGGAAAAGATTCATATCTCTGGTCCTTTTCAGAGCTGCAAGGTCTCTCCTCCCGTCTGCTCCAGGAAGGGTAGAGGAAGGGCAAGGGTGAAGTGCCCCCCATTTTCGTTAGGGTCAGCTGAGGCGTGGGGACGCGGCCCACCACCCAGACCTCCTGAGGGAGAGAAAGGCTCTTAGGAGCAGGTGACATTCATTTCTCACCAAGAGATCCAAGAGCAACATTTCCCCCTGCCACTCACCTCAGGGCCTAAACACCCCCACACTTCCAATTCCAAAACTTTCTGAGGCAACAAGGGGAAATTCTGGCTGTATCCTTCTAGAGGAACGCATCCCACCCTGCAGCTGTGTATAGTTCAGGATAGTGAGGGAGCAGATGGAAAGACAAGTTGAGCCAAATTCTGAACTTGAAGGGTTTTTCTCATTTTGAAAAGGCCCGGAAGTTTTTAGAGTAAACTTTTTGTACTTTTTATGAATAAGTAAAGTGTTTTAAGTACAGGACATCTGAGTAAGGTCAAATACAGGACCCAAGATAAAACTGAGAAAGCCACTGTCAGGCCCTCTACAAGGGACTAGTCATCTTGCAGAAACCAAAAGAGGAGATCAGTCAGAGCTGACTTCCCTCCTTCCTTTCCCTGAGCATAAGTGCTGGGAACCCCAAACCCACTCCCCCAAAGCACCACACAGAGAACACTACTCTCTCTTGGCAGAAACATTTATTGAGGATGATCAGTATCCTTGGTTGTGCTAACTATGGTTCTCATCAGAGGATGTGTTCTCGTGAAAACGGCAATGCTTTCTCCACAAGGACTGAATGATTTCTTTGGGGACATTTTTCCTCCCTGGAAGTGTTGGAGAAGCATTTCCTGTTTGAATAGAAGAGTCAGATCTCTGAACACAGTGCTTTCATTAGAGGTGAGGGTGGCCGGAGGGACGTGGGATACATCATGCATGCAGGTGGGTCTTGGATGGGGCACAGACTCCCTGTAGGGTGGGGAAGGGGGTTGACTCTGGCATAAATGCTGGTCCTTGAAGGCCACAACTTTCCAGGGCTGTCTGATCCTGTCTCTTTTCTGTCTAACCCTTGTACAAAAACTCTTGTCAGGAGGGACAGCATCTTGGCTGCAGGATGTGGTCCTTGCCCATTCCCCTGGCTGTGGGTCAGAGAGAGCCCCGTAGTTGGAGGGATGTCCCTCGTCAGGCTCTACCTGGGCCTGCAGTTCCCCCTTCTGCTGACTTAACTCTGCAGCCTCAGGTTCGTATCTCCATGCCAGTTTCTCCTCTAGGATCTTCCCGATGGCTGCCATGAGCTCATGAGCTTCAGGAGGCCCACAGCTCACGAGAGCTGCACTTTGAGCTGGGTCTCGGAGCGGTGCAAAGGTTGACGTGAACTTGGCTTTTTGCTGGGGACTTTCCTGCCCTGTGATTTTTTCTTGGAATTAATCCACTGAAAAAACTGCCTCATTTTTTTTCTGAAGTAACTTTCAGGAGGAAACTGTTCATTCTGTGACAGATACGGGGAAGTGCCCTCTAATTCTCTGTCCTCAATAGAGTGGCTCTTCTTTCTGGCTTTAGACGTCCCAACTCCTGAATCCTCGCTTCCACATTCTCCTGCTCTGGAGTCCAGAGGTCTCACTGTCTTTGCAGCTGGTGGGAAATTCCTATCCTGGCATTTCCATGAGACATGCTTAGAGGCCCAGGGTTCCCGCCAATCCCCATTGTCCTCCAAGTGGACTTGCAGTACCTGGGAAACTCCCATGTCCCCACTGGAGACGCTCTGGGACTGAGTCAGTGAGGAGTCGGAAGGCAAGCTATCTGAAGTAAGGGATATGTCAGCGGGAGAGCCTTTAGGCTGGCTATGTTCCTTGCTCTTCAATTGCAACTTCAACTCGGTAAGGAGCTGTTTTTTAATGTCTGATGGCTTGGAATCTTGGGGAACTGGTATTTTTGGTGAGGGACATTCACTGGTCAGGGTAGTTTCTACTTTGCTCACATTGATATTTACCGTTTGGGAGCTTCCCAAGTTGTTGGTTGTCAAGATGTCACAAGATTGTGATGTAAGAACGCACAGCTCCTCAGCCTTGAATATCTCCCTGAAGTTCATGGTGGACGTGGAAAAATGTTTTCAATTCTCCTCCACCATCTTTTGGCCCTGAATCATGTCATCTCTATCACTGGAACTTACATTCTCATCCCTTGGCACATGTCCAGCCCCAGCTTGCCTTGTGGGCACCTCTCGGCTGCATCTGTTATTGTCTAGTGCAGTCTTACTCTGACTCACTTTGTCTATAAAGCTGTGTGTGAGGATCTCTGAAGTCTGTCTGCCATGCTGGATTGCCTGGATGTCCTTGGCAAGCTCCTGGTCGATATCAGAGTGGGATGGTTTTAGGGCCCCCTGTCCTTCGTTGCCCACAGATGAGGTAGCAGGGAGTGGAAGATCCAGGATGGGGACTGAATTCGTTGTTTTCACCTTATTTCCCTGAAAACTTTTAGAGCTTCCCTCAAGGGGCTTGGAAACCTCAGCTTTTGGAATCCACCCCAGAAATATAGGTGGCTGAGGAGAGAAAGTCAAATTGGGGAAGAGGCCATGTTTTGGCTTCTCTCAACTTATAGGATTTTATGGATTCAAGAACTTTGAGGGGTAGGCCCCACCTCTGACTCACGTGAAACCTTATAATATGGGCTTCTAGCACCCGTCGGGTGTTGGGATCCAGAAAAGAAAGCTCTGGAGTGGTCATCTGGGGGTGGACCCCACCTACTGTTATGTTTTTCAAATTTCTGTTTTCCATATTGTTCTGGGAACTCCCAGAAGGAGGGGATGGGTTGTCCTCAGCCAGCCATGAATGACACACCCCAAGGGGGATCCTCCCCACAGTGATCTGCCAAAACTACTGGCTTACATGTAATCTAAGAATGGTTTTCATTTCATTCTGGTCTGTGTCCTTCCTTGAGACATTTAAGAGTTGATTCCCTGAGTAATTCCTTGAGTGACACACACAGCTACTTTTTGTCTCTGAGGCAGCCCTCAGACTCTTTAGTAGGTAGCATTCTGAGACCCTTGGAGGACTATCTTCTGGGCTCTTCTCTAGGATATGTCCAAGATTCCTCTTCATGTCCTGCCTTAGTTGAAACTTTGTTGAGATCGTCTCATGGAAGCTTCCTGGGAAACTCAATTCAGTCTCTGCTAGATCCTTGCTACTCTGGCCCTGAAGCTGACGGAGCTGTGAGTGAGTGTGTCTGCCTTTTTGCTGAGATGTTTCTGTACATTTACACAGAGACTCTAGATTCCTACTGGCATGGAGGCAGCAGTGTGAGAATAGCCTCCTTGGAATGTGGAGCTCCATTTTATCCTGGGGTTCACTGGTGATATGAAAATGGCCAGGAAGGACAGAGACTGGTACATAGGCATGGGAGGACTGGCTGACCAAAGGAGGGGTGAGAGCTTGAGGACAAGTGGCTTCTTGAGATTTTTGGAATGCAGGGACTAAACCCCACAGACTTTCTTGTTGCTTCTGCAACATATGCCATTTCAGGTGTTGATTTTCAGTTGAGATATGAGAGTCTGACTCAATCTGGGATCTATGGAAAGACACTCCATGGTCCCTAATCTGGGATGGAGAAGAAGATGGTAGGATTGAGAGTGGGGATTGAAGGTGGGCATGGGGCTGGACCTGAGTGAAGGGTGGGGGCTGGGATTGGGGGTTGGTCTGAGAGAAGGGTTGCGGATGTACATCGGAGAGGGGAGGAGGGTGAGAATGGGGAAGTGGTGGAGATTCTGGATCCCACATCTTGACTGCAGAAGCATTACAGATTCCATTGAATAAGACAAAATGAGACCCTAGTGGGGCACTACTACTAGAAACCAGGAGAGTGGCCACGAGGGACTCACTGTGCAGAGAGGGAAGACCCCAAAAGAGCTGGGTATATTTCTGCTGCAAGTTTTCTCCCAAAGTCTTGACATACAGTAGCTGTTGACGAATGCTCAGCTGCTCTGGTTTGCCTGTGATGTCCCAGCCAGTTTTGGGGGCTGTGGTGTCTTGTACGTCAAGTGGCTGCAATGAATTCCCTGAAGACATCCGTTGGTTTTCTGAGCACATTTGTTTTGAAAATAGTCCTTCCTCCTTTTCTTTCTTCTCTAAAATCTGGAAATCCATTCTCTTTTTTATTTGTCTTGCCAAGAATGCCTGACCGTTAAGGCCAAGGAAAGAATGGCTGCTGGCCTCCATGTGATTGGTAGCAGAGTCTCCCCAGAGACAGGTCTCTAGTAGACAGAGGGAAACTTGCTCTCGTTGAAAATCAGAGTGTGATAATGTGGGGAGGAACATGTTCCTGGCAGGAGCCTGACAACAAGAGAATTCTGAAATTGACAGACTTGAATGGTCAGTGCCTCTGACTGTTGGGACATAAGTGGACAACCCACCAGGGCTATCTGGAGATGAGTTCTCTGGAAGAGACTTCAATAAGATGGAAACCGATTTAGACTGAGTCACAGTTAAAGGGTGGTCTGTCGGTGGTGAGACAGACAGGCTTGGTGGTCCGTGATGACAAGCTAGTGAATCAAGCTAGTGGATTCATTATCTGGGACAAATTTGGTAAGGCGTTAATATCTTGGGAAAGGGTGCGGTCAAGAGAGAAGATCGTATTCAGAGACAGAGTGGCCTCTGGTTGGAGAATAGGATCCATTGCCTGGGTGTCATGTGGTGGGAGAGGGGGAAGGGCAAGGGGTTGGGGTGGGGAATGGTCTGCTGGGAATTTGGACTCCAAGGGAGGAAAAGGCTCTGGTGGCATAGAGTGACCCGGTGGTGAGGGTGAAAGAAAGTCAGCTAAGGGTGTCATTGGGTTAGGTGAGAGAACAGAGGGGGGCGGTGGGGATGGGTCAGGTGGTGGGGATGGTGTTAGGTCTCCTGGAGGGACTTCTGAGAAGGCGGAGGACAGAGTAAATGATGACTCAGTCCCAGAAGCTATGGAAGCCAGAGAGGACACAGAGGCAGTATCATCTTCCAGGTCCTCCAGGAACAGCAGCCAATTGACCTCCACGGTTGTGCTATTACACACCTCCCAGGAGGGGTCTGGACATAGCAGTTGACGAAAGCAGATGGTATCGCGATGCTGGCCCCGGGGACTGAAGGAGACAGGACATACACAGCTGCAGCCAGGACCAGAACAAATATATGGGGCCCTGGCAGGTCTGACAGAGGTAGGGGCACCCATTGCATACTGTCCTTTCACATCCCCCCACTTCCTTGAGCTCACAATCTATGTTGTTTCCTTCTCCCCAAGACTTTCACAATCTGGATTTCAAAATCTGAGGATTTTCCCTCCCTTAGCAATCTCACGTTTCACTGAGGCCCTAGAAATTCTGAGACCCTACTAAGAAGCAGGATACAGGAAAGAAGGATTGTGTTTAGTCACCTTTGCAGCAGAGAAAGCACCTTCCTTGCCTCCTCTGCTTCGCGCTGGCAAGCTCTCCCACCTGGGAAACCAGAAAAGTGATGAAGACAGAAGCAAAGAGATCTTTTAGGAGGCAGAGTAGAATGTCCTTTATGGTACCCTTGGTAGATTGGACTTGGAGAGCTCCAAGAATTAGGATTCAAGATCGCACGGTTAATGATAATAATAAAGCTCACGTATGTATGTTGCTTTATCATTCACAAAGGGCTTTCATTCATATATGTATGTCATCCCATGTGAGGCTCAAAAACACCATGTGAGGAACATAGGTCACTGGTTACTCCAAGGAAGAATCTGATCATCCAGGAAGTCAAAGTACTTTCACAAGGTCAGGAGACAGAAGTTCTGACTCTTGACATCTCATATGGCCACTTATTGGGCAAAGCCCATTGCCCAGGTCCATCACTGCTTCATGCCCAGAGCTGGGCAGAGCAGGAATCTGAGAAATGTTTCAGGTTCTGACTGCTTTCCCATGAGCCTCTCCTCTGAGGGCTCTGTTTTCTGAGAGGGACTGTATCTAGTGACTGACATCCTCAGAGACCATGGACCTGGGACCTCATGGAAAAGACAGGAAGGGTCACCCTTGGAGAGCTCAGGTGGGATAGGTAGAACCTTACCACTTGGTGTTCCACCTTTTCTTCTCCTCTTGGCTCTGTCCTGACACTGAGAACAATGAGAAAAGAATGAGGGGCTGGGACTCATTGGTCTCACTTCTCTGTTTAGGAAAGTCAGATATTTGTTATCCAAGAATAATATGACTCTCTATTTTAATTCCTATAATTTTGCGTTCCTTCCTTTTATTAATTTTTAAAGGTGATAAAATTCTTTCAGTTTTTCCTTCTTTGAAAACCTCGAAGGAGGATTTTTGGCTATGAGGTCCACACTTGATATTCTCAGTCAGAAGTCCTCTGCTCAAGGAGGGCATAGACTCTGAGGCCCACAGTCACATCTGTGCTTCCTCAGATAGGCCCCTGTATCCTGGGACAGAGCTCTTGCTCCAGCATCTGCTCAGAGACTCAGCTCTGTTCTCCTGATCTGCCCAACACGAAGGAAGGCTTGGCAAGTGGCGCCTGACATGGCAAGATGACTCATGATCAAGTGCTGGGAACGGTGTTCTCCTACACAGATCTGAAATGCTAAATAACTGAATCAAGGACTACAGAATCACTGTTTGGGATTTTATTTGGGAACCTACCAGCACACCCAGACAGTCTTTGAGCTTTAAATGGAATCCTTAGTCCTCCCTGAAGCCCTAGTTCTGCCTGTTCTCTTCCCCTAAGAGAGCAATGGTCTGTCCTCTCCTCAGACTTCCCATTTTAGGTGTCTCTCTGGCCCAGCCAAACTCATTTAAAAATGTGAGAAAGGGAACAGGAAAATAAAGAATTATTCTTTGAGGAGTGACTTTTGGTTCCAGCTCCAACACTTAAAGAGCTTGGGAGTCTTTACTACGGTCCTTAGGAGAAGCAAAAGCTGAGCAAACTGAAAATCAGTGGCTTTTCTTGAAGTCACCAGAGAATTGAGGTTGCAGGGCAAACTACTACCCAAAATCTTCAGAGAGGGTGAATGCAGAGAATCACAGTTAAGATCAGCTTACCTGGAGCAGAAGCCACTAGAGCCATAAACTGGTAGAAACACGTAAAAGACACTGACAAACTGCTGAGGATGCATGTGGGCTAGCATGAAAGTGAGAAACTCCTGGAGGACCGTTTAAGGGGAGGCCCCACCTACTCGTGAGTTTTACTTCCAGGAACCCTACTAAGTTCTCACAGTGAAGAACCATGAAGAAACTCTGATGTTTCTGGCACGGGAGGGTGGGGGAGAAAGGTTACCATTTTGAAAGGATTTTGAAATATCCCGAATGTGCTCCATAATAGAAGCCTCCTCAACAGGGGAAAAGACTACCAAGCCTTATCCCACGTGGGTGAAGGGCAGTTACCCAACTGCAGCCCCCTGTAGCCTTCCCGTCTCATCTAAAGAGTTGAAAGAAAAGAAAAAAAAAGCTTAGAAACACTTGTGAACGTCACAACCCAGGGACACAGGCCCACTAAAAGATTTAATTATATCCCCTCCCTTAACACCTTCCCACCGCGTCCCCAGGGCTGCAGTATAGTGATGGGATCATAGCTGAAAGAGTTGCAAGGCATGGGCTCTGTTTAAGGAGGAGATTTAGGGGAACCTAAAGACACAAGAAACACAAAAACAAGGACACTAGAGGAAATGGAAGCCTCTGATACGCACAGCTACGGTAAATATTAAACACAGCCCAACACCTAGCCAGATGAGCATAAAACTTCACACTAAAGGTTTATTTATTTCAGTTCCTATTTCCTAATACAGCGTGTCTGGCTTTCAACCAAAAATTACAAGGCATCCTAAAAGGCAAGAAAAAACAGTCTAAACAGACAAAGCAAGCATCAGATCCACATTCACATTGACACAGGTTTTGGAATTATCACACATAGAATCCAAAATAACCATGATTAGTATGTTAAGGGCTCTGATGGAAAAAATAGATGGCACACAAGAACAGATGAGGAATGTCAACAGACAGAGGGAAATTCTAAGAAAGAATCAAAAGGGAATGTTAGAAACCAAAAACACTACAAGAAATGGAGAAGGCCTGTGATTGGCTCATCTGTAGATTGCATACGGCCAAGGAAGGAATATGTGAGTTTGAATATATGTCAATAGAAACTTTGCAAACTGAAATGCACAGAGAGAAAGAAAAAAAGTTTTAAAGCCCAGAATATCCAAGAACTGTGAGACAGTTTCAAAATATGTAGCATGTGTAATTGGCATACCAGAAGGAGAAAAGAGAAAGAACAGAGTAGAAAAATATTTGAAGTAATGATGGCCAAGGATTTTCCAAAATTAATGACAGGTTAACCATAGATTGTAGAAGCTCAGAAAAGACCCCAACAAGATAAATACTAAAAAAGTCTATACTTGGACATATCGTCTTCAAACTGTAGGAAACCAAAAGATAAATCTTGAAAGAATCCAGAGGAAAATAAACACCCTACATCTAGAGGAACAAGGATGAGAATTGTGGGATTCTCATCATAAACCACGCAAGCAAGAAGAGAGTGAAGTGAAATATTTAAAGTGTTGAAAGAAGAAAAAACACCACCCACCTAGAATTTTCTATCTAGTGAGATTATCATTCAAAAGTGAAGGAGAAATAAAACCTTTCTCAGACAAACAAAAACTGAGGGAATTCATCAGCAGCAGACCTGCTCTGCAATAAATATTTTTTAAAAGTTCCTCAGGGAGAAGGAAAATGATAACTTGGATCCTCATTAAAAAGAGGAAGAGAAGGAATAAATTAAGGTAAAATGAAACTTTTTTTTTTCTTATTCTCAATTGAGCTAATAATAATAGTGACAATGTATTGGGTGATTATAGTATATGGATAAGTGAAAGGAATGAAAACACTGATACAGAGGACTTACATTAGTTATAAATGTATATTACAAACTCTACAGCAACCACTGAAATTTTTTTTAAAGAACAATTGATATAGTAAGAGATGAGAGAAAATGGAATCATATAAAATGCTTATGTAAAACCAGAAAACGCAGAAAAAGAGAAGAAAAAAGAATAGATATAATGAATAGTAAACAGTTATAGACATTGTAGATATGAGTCCTACCGTATTTTTAAAAAATCACTAAATATAAATCGTGTAAATTCACCAGTTAAAAAACAGAGACTGTCAGTGCATAAGAAAACAAGACCCAATTAAATATTGTATACAAAATGCCCGCTTTAAAAATAAAGATACAGATAGATTACAAATAAAGACAGAGAAAAATGTACCATGCTAACACTAACCAAAAGAAAACAGGAGTAGCTATATTAATTTCAGACAAAGCAGACTTCAGAACAAGGAAAACTATCAGGGATAAAGAGGGGTATTACATAACCATAAAGGGTCCATGCTCCAACGAGACACACAGTCCTCAACATGTATACATCTAACAACATAGTGTCAAAATATGAGGCAAAAACTGGTAGAACTGCAAAGAGAAATAGTTGAATCCATTGTTATGTTTGGAGATTTCACCCTCTCCCTCAGAAATGGACAGATTCAGCAGGCAGAAAATCAGTATAGATGCAGTTGACCTGAACAGCACCATCAGTCAACGTGATCTAATTGACATTTTTCAGAGTACTTCATCCGATAATACACATTCTTCTCAAACTCTCATGGAACATTCACCAAGATAGACCACGTTCTTGGCCACAAAACACACTTTAACAAAAATAAATAGAGATTGTACAAAGTATGTTTTCAGACCATAATGGAATTAAACTAGGAATCAATTACAGAAGGATAGCTGGAAATCCTAAAATGTTTGGAGATTAAACAACACGCTACTAAACACATTGGTCAAGGAAGAAGTCTCAAAGTATTTTAAACAAAATGAAAATTAAAATAGAACTTAGTAAAATTTATAAGGTATAGCAAAAGCAGTACTTAGTGGGAAATTGATAGCATTGAATGCATCTATTTGAAAAGAAAGATTTGATATTTCTGAGGGACCTGATTTACTTACCTGATTGATGTCTCTCTCTGTCCGAAATATTGGGAAACATGGACTCCTCTTTAGGTAGCAGAGTGACAGAAGAAGGAGCCCCACCCCACACAGGAAGGCAGGGATGGGAATACCTAGGAACTCAAGCTGGAGCTCAGCCATGGTGCATTAACATTCCTCAGACAAAGAGGGTGATCTGCATCACCAGAAGTGCACTGCCACCTCAGGCAGCTGGGCATTAAGAGTGCACATTCTAGACTAGAGTTCCAGGCCCGCATCACAGAGCTTTAGCATAGACACCAAAGGTCCTTGAAGGTCGGGGAGGGGAAAACACAGAAGTGATGAACCCACAACCCTTCCCCCACCATCCAGGCCAGCAAATCAGTCCACCCCTCTGAGGCCCTTTAGATACTTCCAACTTACCTTCCAACTCCACATATTCACCATAGCATATATTTCACCTTGGTGAAATTTTCTATTTATTCTGTTACCCAGCTATTACCTAAGAGCCTTTTATTGCTTGGCGATCTCCTTTTGGACCCCCACGTCATCTTTGAAAGTCGGTCCTGTGCCCAGGGATTTACATCCCCAAGATCTACTCGGCCTTCAACTAAAACTTCCCCTCATACATAATGTGTTTTTACCTGTATGAAACCAGAAATACACTCAGCAGCAGCCCCACCTCCCATTATCTCCTCAAAAGAATCCACTATCACCAAAAAGCATGAGAGAACAGAGTAGCCTGTATCAACCAACAGAAAGCATGAGAAAGAGGGCCACAAGGGCGTGGCGCATCCGTGGACCCAGGGCAAACAACTTGAAAATGTTTGGTAGTTCTTCTTTTCCCCGAATCCCTCTTAGGCTAGTCAGCCTCTAAAGGTTCTCAAATCTGGCCTCCTCCACCCATACGGTGTCTCACCCTGCTGCTCCCTCTTTTTCTCTGCCAAATCCCCTCCTCCCAGCAAAATTTTAAACTTTTCCATTATTTTACAGAGCAATTGTGCTGGACCATGACCTGCAGAGTCAAACTCATCTTGATTTAGGGACTAGGCTTCTCTTTAGCATAACTTCTAGTGAGCACAGTTGTAATCATATTTGACAGTACCTTTAGATTTTGTTTGAATCACACCTATGGTTAATTCTTCCATGAAAGGTTTTATGATTTTTTCCCCATCTACTTTCTATCTTTTCCCCAAAATTCCCATTGACATCTCTGTACCTTTTTAAACAATAATGTCATTATTGTTGATGGTGTATATATATTTATTTCATCTCCCCCCACGCTAGCTAGTCATTTAATAGTTATAACTTTTACAGCTTCATTGTTTAGTGCTAAACTGCTGGAATGAAGCCCTGTGTCATGTCCTCCCTTTGCGTGCCCACATTCCCTCGCTGAGTCTGATGAACCTATCTTGGCCGCAGACACCCAATCCTTTCCCTCCCATGTGAGAGGGTTTACCAGTAATGACAGCTCCTTTCTTTCCCTGTCTTCTCCCTCATCCACAGCTTCACCATCGTCTCTACCCAAAAGGAAGGTACACTTCAAGCCCACCCCTCTCATGTACCCTCCCTCGACTGCAGAAGGTCTCTGTTCAGACAAATCCCTCTATGTATCTTTTCTTCTCTGGCATTGCTTTTTTATAGCAAGTCTGGTCCTGACTGCCCCTAAGGTCCCCAGGACTGATGATTGTAAAATCATCCTTTAAAGTCTGAGCAAGATAAGCTCCACCAACAATAGTTTCAGGTCGGGCCGGCCCCATGGTCGAGTGGTTAAGTTTGCACACTCTGCTTTGGTGGCCCAGCGTTTCGCCGGTTTGGATCCTGGGCGCGGACATGGCACATTCATGGACATTCGTGTGTGTGTGTGTGTGTGTGTGTGTGTGTGTGTGTGTGCTGATAGAGAAAGAGGAGGGAGGGAGCGGAGACAGAGACAAAGTGGAGAGATATCGAAAATGGGTCAAAATACTAATGGGTACACCTGGATAAAGGGTATATGGTTGTTTACCATCCATGCAACTTTTCCACAAGTTTATCTTTAAATAAATACATTTTAAAAATGGACCGTTGGCTGTTGTCCCAAATTTTGCCTAACCTTTGAGATTTCTGGCTTTGATTCCCACAGCTGCCATCACTAGCGTACCCAAACCCCAGAAGTGTGCAATGGTGACTTTAAAACAGTTGTCGCAGGTTCTGTCCCAGGCAAGAAACCCTGGATCCTCTTCGCACATTTAAAGTGTGCTAACATTCCAACAGGGTTTCACAAAATACTGGAAAAGAGCATCCCCCCCAAAATTTTTTTTAAAAAAATTATGCATAATATAAAACAAAAACCAAAGCAAAGAACAAAATATTCAACATGTGTACAGCATGAAACCCTTAATTTCTTCCTTATCTGGTGCCACTGGGTCGTCCGTCTTCTGGGGTTTTGTGGTGTGAGTTGGTTTGCCGGCACTTCCTCTGCTCTGCTAGTCAGTTACCACTCCTGCACCGGATTTCCGTCTTCAAAAAATGTGTTGACATCTTTTGTCATATCTTCTCCCCTTCTTGTCATCCTCAAGGGCCTTATTCTTTTTAAATCCTTTACTTGTTTTAGCAGCTTTATTGAAATAGAGTTCACATACTATACAACTTACCCATTTAAAGTGTATAATTCCATGATTTTTAGTATATTCACAGATGGGTAACCATCACCACAGTCAATTTTAAAGCATTTTCATGACTTCAAAAAGAAACTTCATAACCTTTAGCTGTCATGCCCCTGTCCTCTCATCCCCCCAGCCCTAAGCGACCACTAGTCTACTTCCTCTCTCTCTAGATTTCCCTGTTCTGGACAATTTCGTATGAATGGAATCATATGAGGTTATTTGTGACTGGCCTCTTTCACTTCTGCGTAATGTTGTCAGGGTTTGTGCATATTGTAGCATGTATCAGTACTTTTTATTGCCAAAAAATATTACATTGTGTGGATATACCGTAATTTATTTACCCATTCGTCAGTTGATGGACGTTTAGGTTGTTTCTGTCTTTTGACCGTTATGAATAATACTGCTATGGACATTTGTGTACAAGTTTTTGTGTGGACGTATGTTTTCATTTCTCTTGAGTGTATAGCTAGAAGTGGAATTTCTAGGTAATATGGTAATTCTGTGTTTAACTTTTGAGGAACTGCCAGACGGTTTTCCAAAACAGCTGCACCATTTTTCATACCCACCAGCAGCGTAGAAGGGTTTCAGTTTCTCGGCCTTCTAACACTTGCTATTATCTAACTTTTTGATTCTAGCCATCCTGTGTGTGAAGTGCTATCTCACAGTGGTTTTGATTTGCATTTCCCTGGTGACTAATGATGTGGAGCATCTTTTCATGTAATATTTTACTTTTGGGGAAGGAGAGGAGATAAAAAAGTGTTTGATCTCCTGTGTTTAACTCATCATACAGTAGCTTGTTTTAAATGTATTACAGGAAAAAACTTTCTTCTAAATCTTTGAAAACACTTGCATGGTGATGTGAAGTCCTTATCACATGTACCGTTTTCTCCTTCTGTGCTCTCTACGTGCTGCAGTCACTGTGTGACTGAGGGACTGCAACACCGTGCACTGCATTTGCTTAGGAAGATTCCTTTCTGCGTGGGGTGGAGGGAGGAGTTAACTCAGTGACTTCTCAGGCTTGACTACAGGGCTGAGCAGAACTGATGGCCAGAGCATCTAAAGCTCAGTGCGTTTCCTCCCCATGGCTCTGTCCATCTGTTTTGGGTCAGTGAGCTCCACAGGTAGTAAATGTCAAAGAAACATGAGAGCTGTGACATGGGCACAAAGCATACACCTGAGAGACGGACGGCAGGATGTTCCCATGGGCTTTTGCCCCTTAACCGTAGTGTAGGAGACGGGCCGTATCACACATGCCAGATGATAACAGTGAAAGTGGGGTCAGGGGTACATGGGAAGTTCCACTGCTCTTGTGCGTGTTTAAACATTTCTGTAATAGAAGCTTAAAATAATGAAAGAAGCTGGGTGCCTCCTAAAGAGAGGGAGGGGACGAGAGGATACCTGGCAAGGGGGCTCAGTCCGTCAAGATGAGGGTTCAGCTCTCTCAATAAGGACATTTCAGGAAGTGTAATCATTGAGGTTAGGAAGGAAACCTCTTTTCATATAACAGGAAAGAAGGAAAGGAGGAACGGGAAAAGGTTTTTGTGAAGCTTTATTGACGGAAAGTTCCTGTCTCCTGACTTCTAGTTCCTCTGTGATCAGTGGTCCAGCACATCTACTGAGCAAATGGAGACAGCCTAAATTTGAGGAAAGTGAAGGAGATTTGAAATAAATTTGAGTGTCCCTGGAGAGAGAATGGAGTAAGGAAACAGCGACCTAAGCTCCATTTGTTTTGTTCTCATGTTAGTAAGCATGGGATAATTCTTTGTGGAATGAGTGAGTGATTTCCAGCTAGTGTTGGGGCTGAATTTACTGTGGCATCGGTAGACTCCATTGTGAGATTTAATCCAATAGTGATCAATTAGATATAGGAAGGCATTTCTGGGAAAGGCAGAGAGATGGGATTTTGCCAGACAGGAAGGATTAAAAGGGATTGGATGGGGCCCATTAGTAGCGGAGCTTTTTAAATGTTGGTTACCTGACAGACCATCAAGTCTACCCCGGAGAGGGAGGAAATGTAAACAAGAGCTTGACGGACAGACAAGGAGTAAGTGGAAAAATGAATGGCCTGGAGTTGAAAAGTTAACAAGGGGCATGTGAATCAGAAGAATGAGAGACGAGGCCAAAGGGTGGAATGTCCGACTGTAATAATCTGGATGGCTGAAGTGTTCCTGGTGATAAGCTCTGGAGTGTGGCAGTAACTACACTGGAATGGAAGGAAAGGACCCTAAGATGAGATGATGTAGAAACTGAGAGGCTGGTCTTTGGCTGGTCTATCCACATCGATGGTAGAGCCCTCCGTGGCCTCCTCACCTCTTCAAGTCTCCTGCCCTGGGCCCCATCCCCTTCCCAGGACCTCCACAGAATCTGCATTCTTTCTTTGACCTCAAGTTTCAGACATTGTGGGGTCAATGGCATAACTCTGGACAAGAAGATACAAGTGTGGAGTGAGAGAGGCTGTAGTGGACACAGGTTTTGTTTTTGGTTTTTGTTTTAACACCTAGCGTTCACAAGTCTTTCTGGGAAAACTACCTCCAGTGCCCTCTGGGATACTCACCCCATTTGTGTAGAGTGTGCCTGCGTGCGTGTGCGGTTTTGTTACAATAGTTACCATTATACTTGTATCTTTTCTAATGCCCTCAAATTCCTTTCCCTTACTTGGAGTCTTATTTCGTTTGTCACCTATATCTTGACCCCCTCTTTTTACTTACAGAACAATCATTTTATTCTATTTTTCCCTTTTTCTCCTCCCTTCCATTTTTAAAATCATGTTGTTTTTAGAAAACAAAATTGGTATTTTATTTTTCCACCCTTGTAACCATCTTTATTTTACTTAGACATCTACAACTTAATGTATTTAACGCTCACCATCATAATGCTTTTTGAATTTTGCCCCAGTTGACACTCAGCCAATTTTTGAGTCCCAGTCTGTCTAAGTGGAGTGGCCTTTCCTCCCAACCCCTATTGTAAGGGTGGGTATGTGTGCAGTCCATGGTGAGACCCCCATATATCTGTAACCTGGTGCATAGTCTGGGACTCATCTCTGGTTCATGAGCTGCAGGTGTTCTGGGGGAGACCAATTCAAGGCCGTGAATATCAGAGGCAGCACTTCCATCCCGACAGGTGAACTGTACACACTAAGGGCAAGATCTTGTATATTCTTATTAAGCATAGATGGAAGGAAGGCAGCAAGATCACCTTCCCCAAAGAGGGGGATGCCATGCCTCATGACCTCCCTGCAGATATTGTTTAGTATTCAAAGAACAGCCCAGTGCCTTTTTGGAATAAGGCATCAGTGTGCTGTGCAGTGCCTGGATCAGCCTCAAGGTGGTGATGCCTGGATCAGATTGAGGAGGGGGCGGGGGGAACAGGAAACAGGACAGGGTCACCATATGGATGATGAGGCATAAAGCTTTGTTCTACCAGCAAGGTCCTTCTTTCCCCTCTTCATTTTTTCTTCCCTCCTCGCTTACTCCAAGTCATCTTTTCCTTACTCTCAGCTTTATTTTATCCTGGGAGGTAGGTGGCTACCTGGTCAACATTGTTACTACTGGCAGCTGAGTGATGCTTTTGCTCTGCAACAAAATGTCATTGGGCAGTCTGAAGAAATACCTACAGAGGGGAACCACTTCCCCCAGGTGCCTTTCCAGTAGGGAAACCTCAATGTAAAGTTTAAAGTATTCTTCCCTAACACTTTAATATGACTCACATGACAGATTCTTAAGGAGTGTCTGTGCTGTTCCTAGCCCCTCCCCCACCAGCCCAGGATGCACTGCAGCAATACCCTCCCCCACCCCCCAAATCCCATTCAGGGTTCACCCACCTGTGGGGTCCTCTGGTCACTGACCTCTAAATCATGATGAAGCCACTGTTTTATCTTCATTGTTGTTTTATGAACTGCATACCTATTCTTGACCCTCTTCGGATAGAGAAGACCTGTCTTCCCTACTCTCTGAAGGATGTAAAACATTCAGTGAGCGGAAGGTGTGGGCTGCTCTACACTTTCGTTAAGGCTAAGCGAAGAGGCAGGAGGCAGAACCCACCTCCTCAAACTTCATCAGGGAGGAAATGGGCTTTTGGGGGCACGTGATATCTCTTTGTCAACAAGAGCTCCAGAGCACTGGTGACCTTTCAGAAGCCAGAGGAAGCAATCAGTAAGAGCTGAACTCACTCCTCCTTTTCCCTAAGCACAAGCCCTGAGTTACCTGAAACCCATGCCCCCAACACAGGACGCAGAAAAGACATCACTATTATTAGAGAATCATTTATTGGGGAGAATTAATATTCTCCACGAGAAGGAATTATTTTGCGGTGGGAAATTTTCTGCTCTCGAAACGCTGGAAAAGCGTTTTCTGTTGACATAGAGACGGATCCCTAAACATAGTGCCTTTAGCAGTGGTGAGAACAGCTGGAGGCCCCTGGGCCGGCTTGACGCCTGCAGCTGGAGCTTGGATGGGGCACATGCTCCCTGCGGGGCACAGATAAGGGACGCTTCTGATCCAATAGCTGATCTTTAAGCGCCACGACTTTCTGAGGGTGTCTGTTCTGGTCTCTGATCCGTCTAGAACATGTAGGATAATTCTGGCCAGCAAAGACAACTTCTTGGTGGCAGGACTTGGCCTTTGGCACTTTACAGGAGGGAGCCCTGTAGTTGGAAGGATGCCCCTGGAGGGGCTCTGCCTGGGCCTGCTCTTCTGCCTTCTGCTCAGTTTTCACAAACTTCCTCAGGGAAGGAAGGGGCTCTTGAGGGCGAGTGACCTCTGTTGCACACCGCTGCCCCAGTTTCTCCACTGGGAACTTCCCAGGGACCGTCCTGGTCTTCTGAGCCGTGGTGGTCCCAGTAACGGCAGCTCTCCCTTTAACCAGGCCTCTGCTCTGTGCAGATGATATGGGGCGGCCCTTTTCCTGGGGATGTTCTTGCTTTTTGCCTTTTGTCCCAGGACGAAGCCATTGAAAAATGTGGTTCATCTTTTTTCTGAACAGACTTTCAGGAGGAGGCTGTGCCTTCTGTGATGAGGTCTGGGAAGACTTGCTCCCAAGCGTCTCCTCTGATGCTGTGATCTGAGTAGGGAAACTCTTTCTTGTAGGCTGGGATGTCCCCAACCCTGCATCCCCTCCACCAAGCTCTTCTTTGTTGGGGCCCGGAGGGCTCAGTCTCATTGTAGCTGGTGGGAATTTCTTATCCTCGGACCTCTTTAGGTCTTTCTTAGGGACCCAAGGCTCCTTCCGCTGCTGCCTGCTGATCCCACTGTCCTCCAGATGGACATGCAGCACCTGGGAAGCTCCCATGTCCCCACTGGAGACACCGTGGGCATGAGTCAGTGAGGCCTTGTAAGTCAAGCTCTCTGAGGCAGGGGCCCTGTCAGTGTGTTGGCCTTGGACCTGGCTCTGATTCCTCTTCTCTAGTTTCGACTTTAATTCCCCAAACAGATGTTCCTTAAGATCCGATGACTTTGGGTCTTGGGGAACTTGTCTTTTTGGTGCAGGGCTTTCAATGGTCCCAGTAATTTCTATTTTACTGTGATTCTCACATATCATTTGGGAGCTTCCTGGCTTGCTGGTTGTCAACACATTACCAGTTTTTGACTGCACAGCGTTGAGCTCCTTGGCCCTGAATATGTCCCTGGTCGTGTTGTGCCCGGAAATGGGTTCCGACTTCATCTTTTTGTCCTGTCGCCCTTCTCTTCTATCACTGGAACTCACTCTCTCATCTTTTGTCTCATGTTTGGCACCAGCTTGCCTTGCAGGCAGCTCTGGGGGGCATCTGTTGCCTAGCTGAGTAAATTTCTGACTCGCTTTGCCTGTGATGCCACATGTGACAGGCAGATGAGTCTGCCTGGCACCCTTACTCCTCTGAACAACCTCTGCAATCTCTTGCTTGATACCAGAGGGTGATTGTCTCGGCACCCCTTGTCCTTCCCTGCCCATAGGTGAAGTAGCAGGGCAAAGACGATCCAGGACCAGGGCTGAATTTGTTGTTTCCGCTTTTTCTTGAAGAACAGATTTAGAGCTTCCTCTATGGGGCTCGAAGCCCTCGGATTTGGAGTCGACTTCCAAAGTTGGGTTATTTGAGGGGGGACATTAGAAATAGGGCAAGGACTGGGATGCAGCATCTTCCAATTTAAACGCCTGTATGGATTCAAGGACCCTGCAGGGAAGGCCCCACTCCATCCTCATACGGAAACTTTTAATATGGGTTTCCATCATCTGTTGTGCACTGGAATCAATGAAGCAAAGCTCCTGGAAGGTATTCAGGGAGGAGTCCCCACCCACTGAAGGTGGCAAACTCCTCTGTATTATTTGGGTGCGGGATTTGTCAGAAAGCAGCAATGTCTGCTTGCTAGCATGCCATGAACTGCGCACCGTCCCAGGGAGCCGAGCCTCACTGATTTCCTCAAACTTCTTGCTCAAATGTGCTTTCAGGACATTTTCAAGTTGTTTCTGATCTAGACTTTCCTCCAAGGCCCTTGAAGTTTTCCCTGACAGACTTGCCTTGTGACTATTTAGGTCCTTCTCAGAGTCATCTGCCGGATCTTTATCTGAAGAGCTCTCTGGGTCACTCAACAGATGAGCTTTTGGGCCGTTCTCTGGGCTGTGCCCCTGATCCTTCCCCATCTCCTTCTCTACCTGAAGCAGTTCTGAACCCCTCTCATGGAAGCTTTTGGATTGGCTCAATCCAAAATTTAGATCTTTGTTCACCGAGATCCATGAGAGTCCACGATTGCTCTCTGACTTAGCTATCTCTGAGAAATCTCTTGGAGGCATCATCAGTGACAGACACTCACAGATCCTGCGGGGCAGGCCCCACCGGTGTTGGATGAGCCTCTTTCGAAGGTGATGTTCCAGTTTCTTCCTCAGCTCATCACTGAGAGGAAACTCTACGGGAAGGGTAGAGATGGAGGCATGGGCCTGGGAGGCCTGATGGTAAGGAAAGTTGGGAGCTGAAGAACAAAATTCTTCCTGAGATCTTTGGACTACAGAGGGGGAACCCCACAAACTTTCCTGTTGCTTCTGCAACACTTTCCATTCCAGTTGTTGAATTTCAGATGAGGTGAGAGACTCTGATTCATCCTGGGGTCTATGGTAACACACTCCACAGATCCTTATCTGGGGTAGAGGACCAGATGGTAGGATTGGGAGTGGGGATTTAAGGTGGGCCTGGGACTTGACCTGAGTGAGAGGTAGGGGCTGGGATTGGGGCAGGGTTTGAGGCAAGGGTTGGGGCTGGATCTCAGGCAAGGATGGAGGTGGGCGATGGAGAGGTACTGGGGATTCTTGGCCCATGGAGGCATTTGAGATGGTATTGAAAAGGAAGATTGTGGTGCAGTCACTTGAGTCACGGATAGCAGAGGGCAAGGACTCGCTGTGCAGAGATGGGAGACCCCAGAAGAGCTGCATACATTTTTCCTGTAAATGGTCCTCCAAGATTTTAGGATATGGGGGCTGCTCATGCATGTGCAGCTCCTTTGGTTTGCCTGCACTGCTCCAGAAAGGAAGGGAGAATGCTGAGTCACACTCATCAGCATTTGACTCTGACATTTTCCCCGAAGGATTTAGTTGGTGGCCTGGCCTAAGTTTTTTTGGAAAAGAACCCTTCTCCTTCTCCTTTTCCTTCCACATCAGGAAATCACTCCTCTTTTGGACTTGTCTCTCCAGGAGTGCCAGGACATGAGGGCTGAGAAATGAGAGGTTACCAGGCTCTATAAGGTTAGCTGTAGGGTGTCTCTCCAGAGAGGACTCTGGAGAATGGAGGGCAAGAAACTCTCGATTAAAATCACGTGGTGCCAAGGTGGAAGGTGCTAAGAACAAGTCTTTGGCACAAGCTTGCCACCAGGATAAGTCTGAAATTGACAGGCTTGAATGGTCAGTGCCTCTGATTGTTGGGACATAAGTGGACAACCCACCAGGGCTATCTGGAGATGAGTTCTCTGGAACAGACTTCAATAAGATGGAAACCGATTTAGATTGAGTCACAGTTAAAGGGTGGTCTGTCGGTGGTGAGACAGACAGGCTTGGTGGTCCGTGATGACAAGCCAGTGAGTCATTGGGATTCATTATCTGGGACAAATTTGGTAAGGGGTTAATATCTTGGGAAAGGGTGCGGTCAAGAGAGAAGATCGTATTCAGAGACAGAGTGGCCTCTGGTTGGAGAATAGGATCCATTGCCTGGGTGTCATGTGGTGGGAGAGGGGGAAGGGCAATGGGTTGGGGTGGGGAATGGTCTGCTGGGAATTTGGACTCCAAGGGAGGAATAGGCTCTGGTGGCATAGAGTGACCCGGTGGTGAGGGTGAAAGAAAGTCAGCTAAGGGTGTCATTGGGTTAGGTGAGAGAACGGAGGGGAGCGGTGGGGAAGGGTCAGGTGGTGGGGATGGTGTTAGGTCTCCTGGAGGGACTTCTGAGAAGGCAGAGGACAGAGTGAATGATGACTCAGTCCCAGAAGCTATGGAAGCCATAGAGGACACAGAGGCAGTATCATCTTCCAGGTCCTCCAGGAACAGCAGCCGATTGATCTCAGCAGTTGTGCTATTACACACCTCACAGGAGGGGTCTGGGCATAATAGTTGACGAATGCGGGTGGGATCGAGAGGCCGGCCTAGGGGCCTGCGGGAGACAGAAATTAGAAAACTGTAGCCAGGAGCAGAACAAGGAAAGGAGGACCTGCTGGCCTGTCAGGGGAGGGGCCACCTGAAGCCTGCTGCCCCTTCACAATGCCCCACATCTATGACTTCACCATACACCCAGCAGCCCTCACCCCAAGGCCTTCATTCACATACCCGTTCCTATGGCAAACCCCTCCCATGACTACTGCAGGCTGTACTGAATCCCTGGAATTGCAGAGAACATGTCAAAGAGGGATCAGGAAAGAAAAGACTAGTCACCTTTTCAGAATAGAAATTAGCCTCCTTTTCTCCTCTGTTTCCCTCTGGTAGTTTCTCCAACCTGGGAAACCAGAAGAGCGAATTACATGTAATAAAGGTAGAAGCATAGGTGTTACACAGGAGTCCCTTTATGGGAGACCCTTGGGATATTAACGGGATATTAACTCTGAAAGCCCCAAGAATCAGTAGATGTGGTCAAACGGTCAATGATAATATTAATAAGGTTCACATGTGTTTGTTGCTTCATTTATAAAGTACTGTCACATACATTATCCCATGGGATGTTCAAAACCACCATGTGAGGAACATAGGTCAATGGTTACCTCAAAGAGGAGTCTGATCATCCAGGAAGTCAACGTAGTTTCACAAGGTCAGAAGACAGAAGTTCTGACTCTTGGCGTCTCCCACGGCAACCCACTGGGCAACACCCATTGTCCAGGCCCATCACTGCTTCATGCCCAGAGCTGGGCAGAGCAGGAATCTGAGAAATGTCTCGGGTTCTGACTACCTTCCCATGAACCTTTCCTCTGAGGCCTCTATTTTCTGAGAGGGACTCTATCTAGCGGCTGACATCCTCAGAGACCATGGACCTGGGACCTCATGGAGAGGACAGGATGGGTCACCCTTGGAGAGCTCAGGTGGGATAGGTGGAACCTTACCACTTGATGTTCCACCTTTTCTTCTCCTCTTGGCTCTGCCCTGACGCTGAGAACAAAAAGAAAAGAATGAGGAGCGAGGACTTAGTTGGCTTGCTCCTCTCTCTAGGAAACTCAGATATTCATCCAAGATTAATGTCACTCTCTATTTTTATTACTAGCACTTTGTGTTCTTTCCCTTTCTGAATTTCTAAAGGTGATAAGATACTTTCAATTTTTCCTTCTTTGAAAAACTCGAAGGAGGATTTTTGGCTAGAGTCCACACTTGATATTCTCAGTCAGAAGTCCTCTGCTCAAGGAGGGCATAGACTCTGAGGCCCACAGTCACATCTGTGCTTCCTCAGATGGGACCCTGTATCCTGGAACAGAGCTCACACTCCAGTGTCTGCTCAGAGGCTCAGCCCTGCTCTCCTGATCTGCCCAATACAAAGGACGGTTTGGTCGAATGACGCCCGTCATGGAAATGTGACTCATGATCCAGTGCTGGGAACAGTGTTCTCCTACACAGATCCCAAACTCTCTAAATAACCTAATGCAGGGCCGTGAAATCACTGATGGGATTTTATCCGGGAATCCTCCACCACACCCAGATGGTCTGTGAGTTTTAAATGGGAAACAGTCCCAGCTGAACCCCTAGTCCTGCCTGGCCTATTCCCTTAGAAGGATGATGTTCTATCCTCTATTCAGACTTGCCATCTTAGGAGTCTCTCTGGACCAACTCATTTAAAAATGTGGGACTAGAAATGGAAACAACAATAAAAAATGCCTGTTGGTGGCTTGCCCAGGGATCCTTACCTTTTGGTAGATTTTGGTTTTCCAGAAGGTTGGTAAAGATGGAATCCCCACCAGGAAGCACAGGAACAGAAGAAGCAACCACAACCCACACACGATGGTGAGGTTATAGTCACTATCTAAGAATGTTGAGCAGATGCTCAAAAACAACTCAATATGGCTATTCAGAAATGAGAGAACATTCCATTGACTGAACTCCATTTTCTGAATCGCAAGCCTGCCTGAGGCAACTGAGCTCTGAGAGTGTCCGCACTTGCCTATAATCCCAGGCCTGCATCACAGAGCACTGAAGAGTCACAAAGGGTTTCAGAGGGTGGGGGAGGGGACATGAAGAGGGTGTGCCCATGGCCCCTTCCCCCCACCAGCCCAGCTGATCTCTCCATGCATCCTGGGCCCTCCAGGTCCCTCTGCCCTACCCTGCCATCCTATTTTCCAACTCTGTCCGTTCATGAAATCATACAATTACATTAATGAAATTTTCTGCCTGTTCCACCTGTACTCCAGATATTACCTGGGCCCCCTTTACTGTTTGGAGAGCTTGACTTTGGTTTCACCAATTCCACTGCCTCGAAAGTCTGAAATGCTCCCTGGAATTTTTGCTTGTACCCAGACATTTACACTCAGAATCATATATGTCCTCAAATCCATCTTTCCTTTAGAAAGTTTTTGCCTTACATGAACCCTGATATGGAACTTAAAGTTCTTCTGTACTCATTTGGTTTTGTGAATGTTGAATAACAAATTTTAGTTTTTTGCTTCAGTCAGCCTTTACCATCTTCAGCCAGTGGGGCTGACTCAAATAATTGAAATGAGTAATTCATTATTCAACACTCACAAGACTAAAATCAGTGCAGGCGTACCTCACTTAATGAAAGGGAAATGTTTAGAGAAATGCATCATTAGGCACTTTCACTGTTGTGTGAACATCACACAGTGTACTTACACAAACCTAAGTGGGAGAGCCTACTACACACCTAGGCTATGTGGTGCTACCCGTATGGGACCACTGTCATATATGTGGTCCATCAGTGACCGAAACATCGTTAATATTGTTACGTGGTGCGTGACTGTGGTGGATGACAATGACAAAATGGAGTACCATTTTCAAGGCTTCTAAAATGGAGCTGGGAGGCCATTAAGGAAGTGGGGCTTATGCTTGTACACCACATCCACCACCAGATGTTAACTGAACTTTTGAGCTTTACCTGACAGCAGAGGTCACATCTTGAAGTGTTTCCTCATTCCAAGAAGGGACAGTCTGCCTAGGACCAACTAGGTTCTGGCAAGTCAGCTCACCCCATGCCAGAACCAGTCAGTAACTGTTCACTGTAGACCTTTGTAAGCCTGTGTCCTTTCCTTTTATCTACCCCTGCCTCCTTTGTCTTCCTAGGAGCACATTTGAGCTTCTACTCGAATCTACATCTCCTGAATTGCAATTCTTGAGACCCCCAAATAAACTTTTTGGTTCTTTTGCAGTTTATGCCTCTTATTTGCTGACTTTACATGGTGACAGAAGTGGGATCCCTAGCTACTGACCTTCAATTCTGGTGCCACTTCACAGACACAAGCAAGGTGCCTGCAAAGAATCTTTTGTGCTCTGTCGTCTCCTCCTGGTGGCTCTGGTTCCTGGTGGTAAGTCCTCCTTGGCCTGGACCTCCCATTTTTGGTAGAGGTCCAGACTCTTTCTGTAGGCGTCCTTTGATACTGGTTCTGGCCATCCTTCCGTTGTCAGCTTTGTTAGAAAGGACACAGGCTTACAAAGGTCTACAGTGAACAGTTACTGACTGGTTCTGGCATGGGGTGAGCTGACTTGCCAGAACATAGTTGGTCCTAGGCAGACTGTCCCTTCTTGGAATGAGAAGTTTCTTTGTTAGAAACTTCTGTTTCTTTCACTCCTTTTTGGGGCCTTTGATCCTTTGGTAAGTTCATACAAATGAGAAATCCATTTTCTCAGAGGACCACCAAAGAACAGCCCCACTCTGGGACTCCTGCTGGTTTTGTCTTTAAAGAATACAGACCTTCTACATGTAGATTTCTGTCCCACTGGGCTCAGATTACTCAGGGTGATTTAAGGCTTCACTGGCCTAAATGGGGCTCCTTTGAAATTCCTAAATTGGTTTATCTGTGCACTCAATTGGAAAAAGCCTATCAAACCAAACAAATAAAATGGGAAACTTTTTAAAATTGGTATCTTGAGGCCTCTAAATGAAACACTGAAAAGGACACTTCCTTGCAAGCCATAACAATGTCATAACTAAGAATTTCAAATGATTAAATGTAAATGCCATCAATAAAAGAATATTAACTCCTGCTGTATTCGTCAGGGTTCTCTGGAGAACCAAGGAGATTATATAATATATATATATATATATATTAATATTGCTATATAATAGAATATATAATCCATTGTATCTATATTTAAATTCACTTATTTAGTTCTATAAATTACATATATACACACAAAATTTATATATGAAAGAAACTTTGGCCTCACCCCTAACTGCCTAAAAGAATTTAAGACAGAAGGCCTGTTCCAGGAAGGAGCTGTCAACGTAGGGAACTCTAGATGTGGTAGAGAAGAAGGTACCTAGCCGGGCCCATTTTACACAAGTTCTCTCTCATTTGTTTAGAGATGGCCCAGCAAACATTTGGTTTTCTGTCTCCTTGTGAATTGGCTTCCTCCTCTTTGAAGTCCCAAACCATGACCCCCAACCCCGCGCCTTTGTAAAATATCTAAACCCTAACCATAGGCCTGGCAGACACGCTGTGGACTGAGCAGCAGCATGAAGACCAGGGTCAACCTGATGACATTGTGGGTGGGACTACTGGCTGTTTGTCCTCCACATCCTTGTCCTGGGTGCCCAGGAAGGCAGTCACCCAGCAACTTGCAGTGAGGTGTGGCGTGTGACTATGTTTCAGCCAATGCAATGGGAGTGGAAGTGGTGTGTGCCATTTCCAGGTTGGAACTTTTGAAAGCAGGTGTGTCTTCTCCGTGTTCCTTCTTTCTCCTTGTGCAGATTGGTTGCAGACAATGCTACAGGCATCAGGAATGGCGGAGCCAAGAGACGGGAAGTCATGGGTGACTGACACACCCTGTGGAAGAGAACCACCTGCCCAACACGAAACCCACCTTGGCCTGTAAGGTAATCAGACATAAATTTCTACTCTCTGGTTATTCTTTTTAGGGATGTGCTTGTTATTTTCTTAACTATTATGGAAATATTTCAAATATGCAGAAGAGTACATAGTATGACCTCTATCTCCGGCCCCAATATCCAGAAAGAACAGACGTTCAATTCTGCCCTATTTGCTTCCGATGTTGCATTCATTTGCTGGGGCTGCCATGACAAAATGCCACACGTAGGGTGGCTTAAACAATAGAAATTTATTTTCTCACGGTTCTGGAGGCCGAAGTTCAAGATCAAGGCGTTGGCCGGTTTAGTCTCCTCTGAGGCCTCTCTCCCCGGCCGCTTCTCCCTGTGTCCTCACACGGTCTTCCCTCTGTGTGTGTCTGAGTTCTAATCTTCTCTTCTTACGTGACTATCAGTCACATTGGATTGGAGCCTACCCATGTGACCTCACTTGACCTTAATTACCTCTTTAGAGGCCCTCTCTCCAAATACAGCCCTATTTTGAGGTCCTGGAGTTAGGACTTCAACATATGAATTTTCAGGGACATGATTCAGCCCACAACGATATCTGTGTTTTTAAGAAGCAAAATGTTGCCGTCACACCTAAAATTCACATTTCCATCCCGTTCTCCTCTCTCCCTCATCATAGGTATCAATATCCTAAAATTAATTACATTCTTTATGATTCCAAGAATATCCATGTGCATGGCTCCATTAACAAAAGATTACATTTTTATGCAGAGTCAAGACATACATGTGTATGTCTCCGTTAACAAATTCTTACATTGTTATGCACTTATAAAATGTACGGGAACAGCATCACACTGCACATGTCCTTCTTTGATTGGCTTTGGGCTATAAATGGGGAAGGAAAAACAGCAGCCGAGGGTAAGAGAATAAATAAATGGCTTATGCATAAAAACCCAAAAGGACAGATTTCCAAGAGCGTCCCAGTTGGTGACCATGTGGAGGTTCTGGGAGAGAGGTGGTTCTGGGAGAGTGGTTACCTGGAGAGGGCGTGGAAGCTCAGTGCCCTTTCCCCATGTCTTGCCCTATGCGTCTGTTCCATCGAGCTATTCCCGAGTCATATCCTTTTCTAATAAACAGGTAATCTAGTAAGTAAGAGGTTTCTCTGAGTTCTGTGAGCCGCCCTAGCAAATTCGTCGAACCGGAGTAGAGAGTCTTGGGAACCTCCTTCTGACAGCCAGTTGCTCAGAAGCATAGGCGACAACCCAGACTTGCTGTTGGCACCTGCAGTGGGGGCAGTCTTGTGGGGCTGAACCCTTAACCTGTGGGGTGTGATGCTGTCTCTGGGTACATAGTGTCAGAATCGAGTCGAATTGTAGGACACCCAGCTGGTGTCCCAAGAATTGCTTGTTGGTGTGGGGGACTCCCCCGACCCCCAACCCCACACACATTGGAATTGGTACCAGAACCTAGGAACAAACTGTGAAAGATAAGCGTCTTAGCTTGGGTTCCCATAACAAAATGCCATAGCGTGGGTGACTTAAACAACAGAAATTTATTTTCTCACCATTCTGGGGGCTGGAAGCCTGAGAGCAGGATGCCAGCATGGTCAGGTTCTGGCGAGGGCTCTCTCCTCAGCTTGCATAAGGTCCCCTTCTCACTGAGTCCTCAGATGGTGGGGTGTGTGTATGCGTGTGAAGAAACAGAAAGAGAGATCTCTTCAACTTCTGATGAGGCCACAGTCCTATCTGATTTAGGTTCCACCATTATGACTTCATTTTCACCATAATTACTTCCTAAAGACCTTGTGTCTGGACATGGTCACAATGGGGGTCAGGGCTTCCATTATATGAACTGTGGGGAGACAGAATTCAGTCCATAGCAATAAATAGAGAGCAAATAAATAGAAACAAAGGTTTGGCATTTCTCTTTATCATTTCCTTTCTTCCTGACTTTACTGTCTCGCTCTTTGTCTAGCTTCTTGAGCAAGCAGCTCGTTGGTTTCTAATTTTTCTTTTTAGATAAGTATATTGAAGGTATCTTTCTTCGAAGTATTGTTTAATTCCATCCACCAGATTTTGTCACGTAGTGCTTACAGCTATAATATTTCCTAAGTTCCATATGAGATGCCTTTCAACGCAAGGTTCTGTAAGTTCCCGGCCATTATTATTATTTTCTCATCTGTCGCTCCTTTTACAAGTATGTAATGTTCCTCCTTGTCACCATGTTGGTTTTGTCTGGAGCCTTACCTCCAGATTTCTATAGATATACTTGTTTATTGACAAGTAAAGGACAAAATGAGGAAATATCTTTGCTATATATAAGCGTGGTATCAGTCTACACTCCTGGGACAGTGTAGACTTCTAATCTGTCACTTATCCACCTTTGTGAAAAGGAATTCTAATATTGGCTCACTGAAGTCATTTTGGTCAACAGCAGAGGAAATTGATAATATATATGTTTTCATCAGTCAGATAGTCCACGTTGTGCTGTATTCACAACAAACTCCTAAGTCTCAGCTAAAAATAACCAAGGTTTATTTCTCGAACATGCTCCATGTCATCAGGGGCTGGCTCTGTATTATCCTTGCTCAGTCTGGAGGATTGAGTAGATGGCAGCTAAAAGATGCTCGATCCAACTTCTTGCACAACTGCCAGGCAGGAAAAACACACTCCCACTGTTTGCCAAAGGTTCTGTCTGGAAGAGACAACCTCACTTTTGCTCAAGTTTCATTCGCCAAAGGCTCACAGAGTCACCTCTGACTTTAAGGGGCCAAGAAGATACATCCCTTCTGTGGGCCAGAGAAGAGCCGACAATGTCTGGTGAACAGCAGTAATAATAACTATACACTGTGCTCTATTGTGCCTTCCAAAGCTTATTTTTGCTTTTTGTTTGTTGATTTTTCAAAAATTCCCTTCAGTTATGTGAGTTACCATAAATCCTTCTAGTCAATTTCTTTAATAAGAAAACTGAAGTTAGCCAGAGTTAGCTTCTTTCGCTTAAAAAAAAAAAAAAACTATCTAAGGCATTATATTTGGCGTTATAAATGTCACTGAGCGGCTTAGGAAAGTGAACTTCAGTTTTTACACCTTGGGCTGGTTTTGAAGAAAGGGTACACACCGATTTTTCAAGGATAAGGTTTTAATAGGAAAAGAAGCAGGGCATGGCATGAGCCAATATTTAGGTCCGAATAATTATTGGTGGCTGCAGCATGTCAGGCAGGGAGCCAGCTGTTTTTGCATATGCTCTCTAAGTCAATTTAATTCTTTATAAAAACAATATGAGGTGAGTCTTACTATTCATCACTTACATATGCAGAAACTGAGGGTCAGGGAGGTGAAATTACCTGTCCGAAAGTCACTTAACTAGCAAATGATGGCTTTGTTTCAACTCCATCATCTGATCAGGCAGAGGTGAAAGAGAAGAATGCAATGTGTGCTTTTGGGTAGTGGGTACTGTTCGGTTTGGCAGGACTGTGGGATACATGCAAGGCGGAGGGGCCCTTGAGTGCTAAGGCAGAGAGTTGGAGTCTATCAGGTAGGCAGTGAGAGGAAGGTTTCTGCATCAGAGAGGGCACTGGTGGAGCCATGCCTCAGAAACATTGATCTGCTATTGTCCTCTACGATGAAGAGAAATGAGGCACGCTGGAGGCCTGGAGACCAGTTGGAGGAGCATTGTAAAAACTCTCGTAGGCCTGAATGGGCATGGCTGTTGGCAGTGGAAAAAGAAAAAAGTATTCTATCGAGTCTCCAGACGCCCAGGGAATTGCTGAACGAAGTCTGAGTTCTCCCTATGTAGATAGCTCGTACTTTTCATTATAGGTTTCTCAAGAACTTGCTCCCAGAAAAAACCTGGATGGAGAACAAAACAGGTAAGTGCCCAAGTGAGAAATCTACAAAGCTCCTCTCCCCAAAAATCACCTCTTCCCCATCAGTTGTGGGACCTATCATTTCACCAACGGGGTTCCGTTCTTTCAAGAGTCTCTTATTTAAGTAGGACTATCTGTGGACGAGAGGGAGAAGGGACACTGGGAAGTGTCCTCATTAGCAGCATCCAGGCAAGTAACATAAATGTATGAGGGCACTCTGGGGGGGCACCGTGACGAACAGGGCACATGCTCCATGTCAGGGGGGCCTCTCGGTTCTGGCTGAGGGGCCCAAAGTTGCTGGATCTACTATTTCAGCAGAAACCTCATAGCCAAATTTTTTGGGAAAGTCCTCAATTTTACACCACTGCAACCAGTTTCAACTTTTTAATATCACTGCGCTGGCCACATTCAGCTCTTAATTTGTTAGCAGTTTGCCACCTCTAGGTTAAATGTTAGTACCATTTCATCAAAACCTTTCCAAATTTGAAAGCACATCTTTAGTAAAACTAGCTACAGAGCAAGTTCATTTGGATTGCCCAGAGCGGGGATAGAGAAGTCCGGGAGCTGGGCAGGGACTGTCGGGAGGCCCCTGGACCACGTGCTGGGCATCCTGGTGCCTTAGCTTTGAAAGGGAGATGGAAGACAGCAGTGACAATATTTGCTGCAACCGGGCCCTCCTGGGCGACCACCCAGAGCTGGGCTTGGAGCCGAAGGAGGGATGGGCAAGCTGTGCTGCTCCCAGCTCCAGTTGGCCCCTTCCCATTAACATTACAGGAGTGCAGTTGCGTGGTGTTTGAAAAAGCATCCCTAGTTCCACGAAACGATTTACAGGACACCAGACTCTGCATTTCAGAGGTCTCCGGTGTACCATAAAAAATATATTCTAAAGGAATAATCTTTATCTGAGCTGAAGCTGCAGTGAAGGAAGCTCACGTCCAGCTGAGAGCAGCCGTGAGCTTCTGTTCACTCAGGGAAAAGTCTGTGTTCATGTTATTGGAGCAACAGTTTTTTCTCTCTTTGGCACTAGGTATCTAGTTAATATTTAGACACTATATACATTTTCTTTCAACTGTTGTCCCTTGCCAGGGTCCTGCCCCGGCGGAGTCCAGGTTCCTGAGGGATGGACGGCGTCGGCACGATGAGGGAGGGGGCAAATAAAGGGGACGTGAGACTTGGGTTGGTGTTAGCAAGTCCGACTTTACTGTGCACAAGTGTCGTTTATATATTTTTCAGGATTAGTACAGAAATAGTTTTACAAATATTCTCAGAGAGATAAGGAAGTAAGAAACGAGCACAAGAATATTTATTAGCATTCCATTCTATAGAGCATAAGGTTAATGATCGTCTTCTCTGCAATTAACTAGTGTTTGTTGTCTCTAAGCTAAAGGAGATAGGTACCTAGGCATCTGTTGTAATTCATGGTAAAGTTAAATCAAAGAGAGACGGTCCAGGCCTCCGGACAGGACAGCAGTCCGTCTGGTTACATCCTGGTGGAGCCATCCCTGCCTCCCTCAATCATTTATGCCATTAGTGTAGATGGTTAATGGGAACAAAAGGCGACTCCAGGGTGTCTTATCCCCAGGGCTATCTGCATTCTCAGCGGGCAGTTAAACATCTTTACTTTTTCGCGCCCTTTAGGGGGTGGAAGCATTCCTTTGTCTTTTAGATTGTAGAGCTAATGGTCCCTTAAGTACACTGCCGGAGAAAGTATCATATTGTTAGTAAAATAAAGGGCTGAAAAGCTAAACTAAACTATATATCTTCAAGAATAAAAAAGAGAAATAAGTATACACATAACCTTGATAGAAAGCATGCATATAATTCAGAAAATATCGGGGGTGTTGGCCGGCCATCCTTCACCGAGGGGCATTCTTGCACCCCTCGGCCCTTCTACTCACCAATTATTTATTATTTATTGCTTTTAGGAGAAAACCTCTATAACATTTTAACAGAAAGCAGAAGGTCAAGAATAATATATAGATACTTCTTGATCAACCAATTAACCAACAAACTTAGAAGGACGATGCATATGTATATTTAGAGAAAGAACTGGAGGGAGAAGGAAACATTAACCAGATGGAGGCCATAAACCTAATTCGACATCTTATCTGGGCAGGATTCCTTTCTGATTGTCTCAAATGGGACTGTGTGCTCCTCCATTAATTAACTGAAAAATATCTTGAAAGTTACCTGCAGGTGGTCACATTCTCTTACTATATCTAATTTTCCCAGGAGGTAGTGCCTCCCAAGCAGCCACCCAAAGGAGTGAAAACTGGAGGTTAAGAAAGGAAAAGGAATGAAGGGCAATTAGAAGCAGCACAGGTTTCAGAACTATGTGAGGGGCTGGCCGGTTATTCTTCACCAAGGGGCGACCCTGCACCCCTCGGCGTTAATCGGCTGGACCCTGTCAAACAGCCGATCAAATGATGTAGCCACGGCTCCCAGCAGTCCCTGTTATGTGATCAAACAAAACTGGAGATGCCAACCACATCAGCCCTGTAGGTGAAAGCAGACCCTCCAGGCACCCAGCTGTGGCTAGCAGGGTAAACAGGACTCACTGGAGCCAGCCTCTGGGAAAGACTGGCGCCATGTGCGTGCAGGGCCAGCCCCTGCCCCCAGGAAGCAGAGTTCGCTGGAGTGCCTCAGTTGACCGCTCTGCCTCTTCCTGCCATTCCAGCCTCGCGTTTCCTCTACCTCCCTGAGCAAAAGGAAACAGGAAGCAAAGTCTAGTCTTGAATGTTCCAAAGCCTTATGATGTTTACCATTCCCCCCAGGAGAGGAAGGTGAGGGCCGGAAATCTCTCTGCAAAGAAGATACTTTTTTTTTTTTAATTCAATGAAGTGACGCACAGACACAGCAACACAACTTCTCTCTGCTTATAAGTTGTTAAGAGTGATGATAGTCTCAGTCTATTTTAGTCCAGGGAAATCCGAACTCCTTTAGCCGCAATGGCCCCCAAGGGGCGCATGTGCATCTGTGGTTCAGGGTGTCCAGGAGGAGACAGCCTCTCCTTTTGGAGCAAAAAGCATAGTCAACCGGTGGCGGGACAGAGGCAAAAGCTCTAGGGCAAGGAAATCTGGGGGTTTGTGTCAAAGCTCCACCAATCAGGAGCTTCAAGCTAAGATGGGGAGGCTGGAAAGATGGAAGTTGGCATGGGAATCCTGGTATGGACAAGAAATTCCTCCTGGGTCAAAGGCAGGAGGATGTCCAGGAAGGGAGAAGGGCGGGTCATGGATGGACCGAGTTTGCTTGGAGTCCCATGAGAAAAGGGGAAGCGAGAGCTCACCACCTTGTGGCCCCCAGCTTCCTGGTGTGCGGCTCTGGCGGCAGGTGTGGGGCTCTAGTCTCTGAAAGTATTGGGAGAGGGAAGGAGAAACTGGCGTCCCAGGCTCCCAGGGGAGGGGAAGCACGCGGGGTTGGGCGGCAAACCCCTCCAGCGTGAATGCGTTGCGGGGCGGGGGGCGGGAGGGGGGGCACGATCTCCGCTTTGCCAGGTGCCCCAGCCCTAGCGCACGCCTCCGTTCCGCGTCCCAATCCGCAGGCGCGCGCGAGGCGCACTCACCCTTCTCTGGGCGACGCGCGGGGCGCGGCGCGCGGCGCGCGCACGGGCCCCTCCGCCTCCCCTCCGCGCCTCTCCTCTCTTCCGGCAGGAAGTTAGCAGTGGGGAAGGAACTCGGGGCTGCAACAGCGCGCGGCTGCAGAGGCTGAAGCAGGAGCCGCGGCGGAGCCGGGAAGCGGGGGCGCTGCAGACGGAACAGGTGCAGCCGACGGGTCAGTGCGCCCCCCTCGGGGGTGGTGTAGGGCCACCCGGACTCCGCGGGAAGAGTGGGGAGTGGGGCCATGCAGCCGGGCTCTCCCCTGGCGCAGCAGCGGGACAGCGGCCAGGGCCGGGGGTGCATTGGCGTCGCTTCATGCAGCCGGGGCGCCTGGGCGGCGGCGGCGGCTGAAACCATGTCCGGGCAGCGCCGGGGGCTGCTGCCGCGAGCCGGGAGCCGCGGTGGCCCCGTGGCCCGCACCTCCTCCGCCTCCGCCTCCAACTCTCACCGCGCCGCTGCCGCCCGGCGCCTCTGCTAAGTGGCCGCCGGCGAGCAAGTTGCTTTTTCTGTGCACCTTGTCCCTGTCCGTCACCTACCTGTGCTACAGCCTCCTGGGCGGCTCGCGCTCCCTGCAGTTCACCCTGGCGCTGCAGGAGCCGCCGCGAGCCGCCGCGCGCCGCCGCCGAGCCCCCGCCGAGCCCGCCGCCACCCTCTCTGCTGCCGCCCCCCGTGCACCTCGGCACCCCCTCGCAGCCGCCCGCGCCGACGCCGGTCAACGCGAGCCGCGGGGAGCCCCCGGAGCCCTCCGAGCAGCCCGCTGCCCCCGGGGCCGACGGCTGGGTGTTGGCAATCGGCGGCGGGGGCGCTCGGGACACCTGGCTCCGGACCCCGCTGGCCCCTGGCGAGATGATGACTGCGCCGAGCGCGCTGCTGGAGTGTGAAGCGCAGGAGACCAGCACCACCGACGAGGAGCTCGCAGGCCTGAGAGCGGCCAACGGGAGCATCGAGAGGCGCGGCGCCCTCAGCACCCCCGACTATGGGGAGAAGAAGCTGCCACACGCGCTCGTCATCGGGGTCAAGAAAGGAGGCACCCGCGAGCTGCTGGAGGCGATCCGAGTCCACCCGGACGTGCGGGCCTGCGGACCGTGGGCATAGAGCCACACTTCTTCGACAGGAACTACGAAAAGGGGCTGGAGTGGTACAGGTAGGACTCTGGGCTTGGCGCAGGGGATAGATGGGTGGGGAAGACCCAGAGGGAAAGCTGCGGCTTCCCACGCCCTTGGATATCCAGGCACCTCCCCGAGAACCCTTCGCCCCACGAGGGCTCTGCGGACCCTGGCGGGCCTGCTCGGGGGAGCGCGGAGAGGACTGGAGGCTGGCCAGGGATTGCTGTATTTCAGGGTTAGGGGAGCTGGTGTCACACTGCCCTGCCTGCCTCAGGCTCCTCACCCAGGGAGGTGCTTTCTGAAGCTGCCTAGCTCCACGCCTGGGAATCCCCAGCCCAGGTGCCCGCGGGGTGTTTCCCAGCCTGGGCTCTTGTGGGGCTCTGCGCTGCTGCGTTGGGGACGCTAAGGCATGAAGCAGGATAGCTAGATTGACTGAAGGGCTTTGAGATCTCCTGGAATCTCTCAAAATCGCCCTCAAACGTATTTGCGTGTCTGGAATCCGACTTTAGTATTTTCAGGTTAGAGCAAAATGAACAGGGAACAGTTAAAAAGATGATGCTGGCGAGTTTTGGCTTGCTAGAAAAGACTGAGGATGTTCCCCATCTCCAGCAACCCTGGGTTGCTTTGGCATCAGGAGCATCAAGGTCTGCACGACAGTCGGTGCCCTAAGAGTTTTTACATCCTGCACCCCTGCCCTTTCTTACCGTCGCCTCCTTGGCAACAGATTAGAGCTTCTGTCTTGTGAGATGTTCATCTCCCTTGTCTTCCACCGTCTCCCAGCGGTGAGGGAAAGGAGAGGAGAGTAGAAAGTTAAGTGCAGGTAAAATAACTTAGTGATCCGGCTTTCTTGCCCGCCATAACATTTAAAAAACACTGGAGCAGATGCCCAAAAGGCAAACCTCCTTTACTCCCCACCCCTTTTTAGCTCTTTCTGAAAAACATCTGGATGGCTGGTCCCATCTCTGTTGCGTCTCAGTAATTAATTGGAATTGTCAGACAAACACAGGCTTTGTCAGCTAAAGTGGTATTATCATCTTCACAAGGCCAATAGGTAAAATAAGGATTGTTTCCTGACGAGTTGCCTTGCTGTTGAAGAGATGTGCTTTCTAAGTTTAAATTGCAGCCTGCGACAGTTTTAGAAATAACCTGACTTCAGAAATATATAGTAAATGTGTATTATATAATAATACATATTGCTGTATGTGTGTATTATATAACATCTATTATATATGAATATATAATATGTATTGATTGATTTCTTCCGCTTTAGAAAATACGCCTTATGCTTTCAAAGCTTGAGAAAAAGTACACTTAGGCATAAACATTCCAGCAGGTTAAATGGAAACAGCAAACGTGTCTGTTAATGTCTCGTCTGTTTCAACAGACGAGTTGCAACATTTTAGGAGGCTTCAAACAGCCCCTTCCTATCAAAACAGAAACCAGTCAATGCCTGCTTGAACTGGAAAATCAGTATTTATAACATTGCAAGTCATGGCTTCGAGTTTGCGATTATAATTAAAAAGGTGTCAGGATGATTAATGCAACAACAGCAAACCAGAGAAGGAAGGGGATGTTTGGGAAGGTTTCGGTTGTTTAATTGTTGGTTGTAGGAATGTTCTGATTTCTGCTGTGGGGCAGCTTCAGCCCTATGAGGGTCACTGTGGTCTTTTCCAGTTCTACCTTTAAAGCTGTGTATCTTGTGAGAAGTGTCAGATGCCATTTGGGGGAAAGGAAGGCCTGAAGATCAGACCTTTCCAACGTGTGTTGTGTTGCTTTGTGGCAGCTGGAAATAGAGATGGGGGTGTTTGACTCAGGTGACTTAAAATAACGTTGATGACGTGTGCGTGGTGGAGTGCGTGTCAGGAAGTCCCATCGTAGGGTCTGGAGAATTTTCTGAATGAAAGGATAGAAGATGCCAGATTTTCTCATGTTGTTTTACACTGTGGCTGGGAAAGGAAGGTATGAACCGGCCTCGCTGTCATGACATGGCTACTGACGATGTCATTCCAGCTCGGTGGTACTCTCAGCCATCACTTGTGGTATTTGGACCTTGTGGTATTGCGTGTCAGTATTTGGTAGCCACCTGTAGAACTGTTCCACTGGAGAGGTGTGGACAGAACTGGATCCTCTTGATCCTCACTTCAGAGGACCATGCGGTGTCTCTGTGTCCTCGATCTGCTACGCCAGTGACTTGCCTGTGGGAGACCCTTATGCTCAGTGGTGCCGATTGGAAGTGCGGGAGGAGAATCTGTCTAACATAGAGGTAATCATTAGCCACCCAAACCTGGCTGTTGAGAAGACTCCCAGAAACCCGTTGGACCTGCAGGAGCCGAGTGGGCTGGCACTGGCCTTGGACCGCTCTCCAGCCTTATGAGGGACAGCAGTGCTTTGAGGACATTTGTGGGAATTTTACTTGCTGCACCTCTTCAGGCTCCTCTCTCTCCCATGTAGGAAGAGGGGATGACAACCTCACTCTATTGTAGAAAAGGAAACAGTGGCATTGATTGAAACCAGTAACAGAAACCCTTCCTCTTGGTTCCCTGGTGCAACTGCGTCTTTTCAGTGGTGGCATCGCTACTTAAATGGTTATACCACGTATTCTGCCTGAAATCTTACTCTACTGTTTAACTGGTTAGAGATCCACAGGTTAATTAAAGGCTTTGATTTCCCCCCATATATTTATTTTGTTTTTGTTTTTCTTTTCAGCGTGTTTCCCAATAGCCTACTAATTCTGCTAGTGTTTCTGTTCTGGTTGTGTTTTCAGCAAGAGGGAGAGCGAGAAGAAATTGGGGCTGCTCTCGGCACAGCTGGCTTGGGGTTTCCTCATATCCAACTAGGCAGCCCTAGCAGTTTTATTTCTGGTGTTCCTCAGGCTGTATCTAAATCTGGGTTTTGCTTTCTCCTGTGCTGTTGATCTAACGTGAGTCAAAGACACATCTGAGATGAGAACATGTGCATTGGATTTTCAGGGCAGGGTGGACTGATGGATTAGGATGTGTGTGTTAAAGCTATGGAGAAGCAAGCCTCACTTGGTGGATGGACAGAGGCCAGTGATTAATAAGTGGGAGTAGATTAAACCCTCCACTCCTTCCTCTGTCCACCCCCCAAATAAAAGGGTAAAGCCAGAACACACCTTTCAGTATGAGCTGATACACTCTGGCTGGGCAGAGACCTGAACTCTCCTAAGGGATGGGACCTTGTGGCAGGCCAACTGGCTGCCACAGCAGAACTCATCAAAGTGACAGAGACGACTCGAGCTGTGGCCTCCCTCGTGGTTTACAGACTGAACAGTAACCGTGACCACTTTGCTCTGGGAGCCACTCAGCTCCAGGGTGCTGAGAAGGGACCCTCCACGGTTTCCAGTTGTCTGCAGTGGTAGCAGTTAATAGGCAGGTCCCATTGGCTGGGGGAAAATAACTCAGGAAAACAGCTTCAGTCATGCTCATGCCACACAGAGGAAAGTGGTCAGCAGCGTTATTCGCATGTGGTATTTGGAGAGAATGAAAGAGGACAATGGAAAGGCACTGGCATTGATTGAATGCCTGTGATTGTGGTGGTTGGTGCTTCACAGACATGTTATCACATCGGGGTGTCATGATGAGGCTGTGAGTTAAACAGCAACATTCCTGGTTAACACTCCAGGTGGCTCCCAGAGGGTGAACCACTGGCTGAAGGTTGCTCAGCTGGTCAGTGGTTGAGTTGACCACATCTGTCCAATTTCAGAGTGCTGGTTTCTTTCCCTGTGCCACGCTGCCGCACAGAAAGTACTAGAATGTGTTTTCCTTCTTTCATTCAACAAACACTTAATAACGTTTACCATGTGCCCAGTACTGTTTTAGGTACTGGGGATAAAGTGGAGAAGAAGACAGAGGGAGGACCTGTTCTTGTGGAAATGGCATCTTTTAGTAGGGCGTTAGGGGAGACAGCAAACAAACGAGTCGTTCTTTTAACCTTTTTAATGTGGCTGTGGAAAACTTAAAATGACACTTGTGACTCCCATTGCATTTCCACTGGGCAGGGCTCCTGTAGAGCAGTGCTTTTTAAACTTGAAATGCACATGTTAACATGCAGATTCTGATTCAGCAGGTCTGGGGAGGGACCTCAGACTCTGCATTTCTAACTTCCCAGTTGATGCTGATGCTGCTGATCCCTGAACCTCACTTTGAGAAGCAGGAGTCTAGAGAGTAATTGGGGGGTGTATGTGTGCATGCACAGATATTATTTTGAGTCAAATGGTTAAGGGAAACCTCTCTGGGGAGGGGATGTAAATGAAGTGAAAGAGTAAGATCCTTCCATGTGGAGATCTAGGTGGAGAGGTTTCCAATAGAGGGAACAGCAGGTACAAAGGCCCTGAGGTGGAAACAGGCCTTATGGCCTTAGAGAGTGTTCTTTCATTATTTCAAAAGCAAGGTGTTTGTAGCTGGACAAAATTGGGTTTTGCAACTTACTAGTTAGATGATCCTGGTTGGATAACTGATTTAACATCACTCATTTCAGTTTGTTTATCTGAGAATAATTCCTTCCTTGCAGGACTGTTGAGAGGAATAAATGAAATAATAAAAGTGAATGTATTTTCTAAGCAAAAAGTGACTATCCTAGACCAAAAATCCGAATGGACTCAACTGCTAGGTTTTTCCATTTCTCAAATCCTTTTGGTCTCATATGCCTTACCTTCTGTCACAGCTGTCTTAATACTGAGAGAAGAGTCTGTTATTGGGGGTGTTTTTAGGAAAAGTCTAATAATGATTGGCTTTGCAGTCTACATCTGCTTAACCTCTTAAACCAAGGGTCACCAACTCACATGCCTTCTGGGCCCACAGCGATTGTATAAATGAGTGAAATAGACCAGGTGGGGAGAAACTGGGACGCACATGCTCTGTCTAAAGGGGCAGCTACTCTTTTCCACGTGCAAATGTGGCATCAGGGTTATCAGATCTTCCACTTGGTGAGAGAAACTGGAAATCCAGTTTTTGATGTGAAATTATCTGGTGTTTAATGTTGGCAACAGATGGAAATTTCTTCCGAGCGCAGTGTGGGCTAGCACTGCGGACAAACAAAACCCACCTGTGGGCTGGGTACAGCCAGCCGGCTACCAGTCTGTGACTCTGGCTTAAACTCATTTCGGAAAGTAACTGGCACACCCGTACCCTTTGTGGTTGTCAGAATTGTGGCTTCTGTGTGCTATTTTAGGTTAGAGTTTTCCTCCTTTGCAGATTTTGCAAGAGCGTGGGGCAAATACCTGCCCGATACATTGCAACAACAGCAAAAGGAGCTGGGTAGAAAGAGGAACATTGAGGCAGAAAAGGACAATTCCCCCCAAAATTTCCCATTTGTTCCCAATGAACATTTTCCAGAAGTTGAGAAAATTCTCAGCTTTTCACTCATTAATGAGGCAGTCCCCTATTTGATCCATATTGATAAACTATACTTATATAATAGGTTCTGGTCAGGTGGAGAGTGAGAAAAATTGGATTCTGGCTTTGCCTTGCCCCATCCTAGTTCTGTTGGGCATCGGGTTACTTATATTAAATTGTTTCTTTCTCTCCTTTTCTTTTCTTTTCTTTTTTTCTAAATTCCTGTTTCTTTTCTGATGAGGTTCTATTGTCTCCGTAGGGCCCATTGGCCCACTAGAATGCTTTGGTTCTGGAGCAGACGTCTGTGTTAGACCCTTCAGAGGAAGCACGAGAGCACTGTAGGAGGAACATTATTTGGAGCCTGTTTTTGTATCTCTGAGTCAGAATCTACTGCATCCTCCTTGTGTGACCTTAGACAAGTTACTTAATATCACCAAGCCTCCAGTTTTTTGTCTGCAGAATGGGCTCAATCTTACTTACTTGCAAGTGATTATGTGAGGGTGAAATGAAGCGGCCCTTAAAAAGTGCCCCCACGCAGAGTGTGTGACATGATGAATTTCTTCTTCTCCTTCTCTCCTCTCTCTCCTAATTATCCTTTTCCTTTGCTTTTCTCCTTCATTTTCCTTCAATTCCTTCCTTTTATCCTGCCTATCAGTATGGAGGGCCCTACAAGGAAAGCTGTAATGCATTTTTCATTAACAAATCGTCTTTCATTTCAAGATTATGTCTGAATGAGGGATTTCAAACCCTGAAGCGGCTCTTAAGTAGCTCTCCAGAGAATAATCCAAACCAATTCCAGAATTTGGTCTACCGTGACATGAGCCGAAGGAGGAGAAGAGTCTGATTTCCTGGGGTACCTGCAGCCAGCCTTCTCCACTAAGCGGACGCCGTATGGAAGGGGGCAGGCTCTCGGGGCTTTCCTGCTCACATGTTCTTGAGCCCACTGTAGGAAGGAGGCCGCTTGCAGTGGAGAGGGACTGAGGCATTTAGAATGCCGAGGGAATGCTTTGCCTTCCATTTTTCTGCAGAGCTGAAGGCACTGGAGAAGGCAGGACTGTTCTGGCAGACCCCGCCAAACTCCCTACGTTGCGATTTGGCCACTTTCCCTGGAGTTCTCTGGCCATCACAACATGATTTAATTATTTTAACTTTTGTAAATCATACCAGGCATTTTTAGTTTTAAATTGAGTCAGGAGAGGGGCCTTGAGACTTTAGGTGAATGAGAGATTGCTAGGGTTGTGCGTTAGAAAGTTTTAAAGGTTTTGGGTTTGCATAATGGATGCTATTTCTGAAACTGATTGAAACACTGATCTTTCAAGTCATCTCTTGATTCCATTGGTTTCTGCGGCTTGACAAGCTCCTCTATAACTGTTTTGGGAATTTCAGTCTGAAATTATAATTCACTAAGGGAGCTTTTCAGCCCATCTTGCCATTAATTAAAAGCAAGCGGTTGATGATTTTTTTCTTAACACTCACTAGTTAGGCTTGCCTGCCTTTACTTTTTTTTTTTTTAATCTTTATTTAAGAATGTGTAAAGCATATTTACAGGGAAACAAAGCAACACATCAATTAGGCAATACTTTTTTGGTTGTGAATGATAGAAATTGAGCTTAAATTATTATAAACGAAAAAAGATGCTTTATTGGCTTAGGTAATTAGGAAGTCTGTGGGGTAAGTGGCTTCAGGAAAAGCTGAATCCAGGGGCTTGAATGATTTGACAAGGTCTCTGTCTCTTTCCATTCTTTGCCAGGTTTGTCTCTACCTTGCCTCATTCTCAGATAGGTTATCTCACTACATTTTAGGCAAGATGGTAAGCAGGAACCCATACAAACATTATATGTTTATTTAATTCTTTTGGAAGTAATATATATTTTTTAAATTGAGAGGTTTATACTTTCCCCCAAATTACAGAATTGTTAAACCTCATTATGGAAGTCTCTAGTGTATTGTTTTCTTCTGCATTGTGTTGAATTGTAAATGCTATTGAAAATTCCAGAAATATAAAATTTTCTAAATTTTATAGTCTCTTTTCTTGGTCTCTTGAAAATTTTCAGCTAGCTCTATTCACATAAAAATACCCTCAACCAAAAGCAGTAGTAAACCATAGAGAAGGAAATAACTTCTCCATTAAAAGACAGACGGCTCCACCACAAAGGCCCATATGAAATGACCACACATTCAAGCAAAGCTGAGTTCCCGAAGGCCAAGAAGATTCCGTGATGGATTGCCTCTAAAGGAGAAGCGTAGACCCATATTTTCATGAGTACAGTTTTGCTGATCTAAAGATGTCTGGGCACACTGAACAAAGTACTTTACTTATAAATGTAAGTTCACATTTGTGATGTCTGATCACTGAGATAATTAATAATGAGGCTACATGAAACTTAGGGTAGATAAGTGATTTGGAAAAAATTTTTCTTAAGAGTTTCTGCAAGAAATTCCTGGAGATGCCTGTGGTCCAGGTTGGGTCATGTGCTCCTTCCTAAAGCTGTCGTTGTGTAGTACCCTGATCGGGCCTGGCTGATGTAGCCACCCCTTTGGCCTGGAGTGGTGGGGGGAGTAAGCAACCAGGGCTAGTCCCATTGAGACCATAGGGAATAGTTTCCCCATGAAGATGAGGTGTTCGAGGGTTCTGTTGCTAGAAGAAGTGGGGACCAGTCTAGCCACATGTTTATTAAACCTATAAAGATCTACTTGGGACAGGTGTATGATCTCTCTGAGTATTTTAACCCGGAAAGAGGGACAAAGGGTTAATTTTGGGAGGTTCCATGCACTTGTTATTTTAGTTATTCATTCATTTATTTATTCATTAAACATGTATTGACTTCCAACTTTGTGCTGGGGCAGACATGAATCAGTCATGGCCAGTGATCTGAAAGAGCCTGCAGAGTGGAGAAACGGACAAGTGAATGGTTAGCTCACAAAGTAATAAAAGTCCTGACACAGTGGGGTTTATTCCAGGAATGGAAGAATGGTTCAATCTTAGGAAATCTAATAATTTGACTTATAATTTGACTTATTCTTAATACGGGTAAATGAGAAAAATTCTGTGAATTATTTGATGGATGCTAAAAGGCAAGTGATTAAATTAGCATCTATTTCTAATTTTTAGAACAACTCCTAATAAAGTGGGATCTTACCCAAAGCCAGCATCATCTTTTTTTTTTTATTAATGTTATGGTAGATTACAACCTTGTGAGATTTCAGTTGTACGTTATTGTTAGTCATGTTGTGGGTACACCTCTTCCCCCTTTGTGCCCTCCCCCCACCCCCCCCTTTTCCCTGGTAACCACCGATCACATCTCCTTGTCAATATGTTAACTTCCACCTATGAGTGGATTCATATAGAGTTCATCTAAGCCAGCATCATCTTTAATGGTGTAATACTAGAAACATTCCCATTAAATCCAGAGCAAGACTAGAATGCCCATTATCATCACTATTATTTACCATTGCTCAGTAATTAATAGATGATGCAGTTAGATACAAAAAAGAATAAGAAAGGGGGAGGTAGAATTATCACCATTTGCCAGTAATTTCATTTCTTTTGGAAAATCTAAGATAACCAATCCCCCCATGAATCTATTAGAAACAATAATAGGGTTCATTAAGGACACTGATGAGGAAATTACTATGCAAAATCTGTAGTTTTCCTACATGCCTACCCCAACCGTTTTGAAAATATAATGAGAGAAAATATTCTATTTATAGAACCAGCCAACCAAACAGAATAACTTGAAATATATTTAGCAAAAGTTGCAAGGGACTTGTAAGAACCAAATTTTAGTACTTTATGGAGGGGCATCAAAGAAAGAGGAGTAAATGGAAAGTGACCTCTTTCTCTTGGCTGGCATGTCTTTTTTCCATCCCTCCCCCCCCATCTTGTCCCTGGCTCTTCCCTCCTCCCTCCCCCCTCCCTCCTCCTTTGATTAGAGTTCTTTGCTGCTAAGTTGAGGGTGTGTTTGAGAGTGGTCTGAAAGTATTGGTTATATGAACGTGGCGAAAATGTTGTACTTCATGTATAGAATTCCCTTACTTTCCACATTACAGAGAAGATGGTAAGACAGCTGTTACTGTTTAGATTCATAAACAGTGGGGTGGGTGCTGATTGTTTTCTATCCCAATTCAGGGGTGGTAGGACTGTGCCAAGGTGTGGATTAATAGTTGAATTGGTGTAAATCAGTAAATTTACATGCACTCCTGTTGTTGCAAAGCAAAAGTCCAGTCAGGGACAAATGATGGTTATTCTCAATGGGACAGGGAGATGACGGTGTGGATGGGAAAGAATAATGGTGGCGGTGGTAGTGACAGCAGTGGTGATAGACACATATTGTATTCCTGTGCGTGTGCCAGGCTCTGCTCCAAGCAGTGGAGTCATTGAGTCTTCAGAGGACCTGGCAAGATAGGCGCTGTGATTTTACAGGCGAGGGAGCGGAGGCACAGAGAGGTCAAGTAACTTGCTCGAAATGTGGAGTTGGGATTCAGACCCAGGTGTTTGGCCACAAACATGCAGCATTTCCTTTTATTTGTTACAAATCTCTTTCCCACTGGAGGTGGTGTCTTTCAGCATCACGGGAGTGAATAATCACTGCTGGCGTTCCCTTCTAGGAGCTTGTGATTTTCTGCATGCAGATGGACTGCTTGCCTACCAGATGGGCTAATTGAGGTGGTCTCGGCCCAGCAGCAAACTGTGGCAGTGGCTTCCATTCTGGGACCAGGCTCATTCCCACTGTTCCCTTCTCCTGAAATACTCGGCCCCAGATCCTTAAACTACCATCGGGTCCTTATCTGTCCTTCAGGTGTCGGCTCAAATTTCAGCTCCTGGAAAATACCTCTCCCAGTTACCTAATTTAAAGACCCTTTTCCACGTCTGAGCTTGTGACGCTGTTTTATTTTCTTCAGAGCATTTACTACTTTCCAAAATCATGCTACTTAGTTACTTCTTCCTCACCAGAAGGCAGATTACATGAGAGTGGGGGTCTTGTCCATCTCGTTCCTTGCCGGTGCCCAGAACAGTGCTTAGCACCCAGCAGGCACTCCGTCATGGTAGTTTATTAATCACTAATTCTGAATCAATGAATTAATGAATGGAAGGAGGGCCTGCTGTGTGCTAACTTTTCTTGCAAAACTCCAGGCTTCTGAAAAGAAATGACACTCACGTTTCTTGGGAACTCTGGCTAAGAATTGTTGTCAGCTCTTTCACGTACTATTTTTGCAAGACTATTTTGGGTACAAGAAAGAGAAACCCAGGGGCTGGCCCCGTGGCCGAGTGGTTGAGTTCGCGCACTCCGCAGCAGGCGGCCCAGTGTTTCGTTAGTTCGAATCCTGGGCGCGGACATGGCACTGCTCATCGGACCACGCTGAGGCGGCGTCCCACATGCCACAACTAGAAGAGCCCACAACGAAGAATACACAACTATGTACCGGGGGGCTTTGGGGAGAAAAAGGAAAAAATAAAATCTTTAAAAAAAAAAAAAAAAAGAAAGAGAAACCCACTCAAACAAACCATGTGGGCTCAACAGTCTCCCACAAGCTGCCTACCGCACAGGACATCACCTCCTTTATTCCTCACTGCAGCCTCATGAAGTCGAGACTTTCTTATCCCAGTGTTACACAGAAAGTGAATGTGACCTGGAAGGGAGGGCAGGAGTCCCAGGGTCACACAGCAGGCTGGCACAAGCCAGGTGTCTTCACTGTAACGTGGCTTTTGGTTCCTGGCCTTTGTTGCTGATGCTGCCGAAGTTTTAGAAGAGTTCAATTACTCCCGATAGACCATTATGCTCTAAGAGTGGATTATGTTTCTCTAAATGCGTTATCGAAATTACATAGTTGGCATTTAACAATCAAAACATTACGCTGAGGCCCGTGTTCGATATGTCACTCACTGTAGGTACAGGGGCACCCTTCCCGGTGCCTCCTGGCTGAGCCTTCTGCAGGGGGCTGGAGGGTTGGGTGTCGCTAGAGCTGAGGAAGTATTTGAGCCTAACTGCCTGAGCGCCTGTGTCACAGGGCAGTTGGACTGTTTGGAGCCATGTTGTGTTTTGAAAGAAAAAGCTGAACCTGAAGTCAGAATTAAGGCTTTGAGTCTGAGTTCTGTGTCTACCTTGCCTTGTGCACATAGGTAAGTGTTCAGCCTTTGAGCTTCTGTTTTCTTATCTCTCAAACGGGAGTACCAGTCTCTAATAATTCCGTGGTGCTTTTGCAAGGATAGAATGATGATGCTGTGCTGGGATCTGCTTTGTCTACGTCTGTTAGTTGTTATTAATCCATGCACGTTTTCGTGAATTCCCCCAGGTAACTGGTTTTCTGGAATATTGCCCTCCAGGGAGTACCTGAAATACAGGACGAGCATTCTTATCATAAAGTTAGATTAAGAAATTTAATTTACAGAAACTATTACACACCATGGATATCAAACATCGTGAGGGCAGACTGCATAAAGATCCCGGAATTCTGGAGAACCTCTGTCTGCATCACTCTTTCACCCAGCTCAGGACCACTGATGCATCATTCTTTTGTACTGAAAACGTACAGAGCGGTGGGGTTTCTCATGTATGCCTCCAAAAAGAAATTCTTATTTTAAACAGTGCAAGATGTATTTTAGATCCTGTCTATCTTTCCATTGTCTGTGGCCGTGGGTCCTCTGATTCTCTCAGAAGGAGGACGGATGCAGGAACCGTGCATTGCACAATTTTCAGGACAGATTTCATTTCCAATGCTCACGTTCGCCGTAGGCTCACTTAGATTTCTTCTTGGTACCTTTACTTTTGAGTTGGAGGGTACCATCTATGTAAGAACACGTACATACCACGGTTAGAGCAATCCTACCTTCCCTTCAGTTTGCAGAAATCTCAGCTGTCTAGCAAAAAGGCATATGCAAATTGTGTTTTATTTTCAATGGCTAAAGATTGGAAACCAACTCAGTATATATCAGTATGAGACTGGTTAAATAAATTATGGCATGTCCACAGAAGGGTTGCAATGCACTGTTCCAAAGAATGGGACAGCACTGTGCTGATAGACATGAAGCCATCTCCGGGGTCCATTGTGGATGACAAAACCAGGGCGCAGAGCAGAGAGTGGTGTAAATCCTTTACACCGTGAACTTCTCTTTTTAAAAAATCATATGAGTGTATTTCTTCAATTGAAAATAGGTAATGGAGGGGCCGGCTCCGTGGCCGACTGGTTAAATTCCTGTGCTCCGCTTCAGCAGCCCGGGTTTTCGCCAGTGTGGATCCCGGGCGCAGACACGGCACCGTTGATCAAGCCGTGCTGAGACGGTGTCGCACGTAGCAGGACTAGAGGGACCTACAGCTAGAATATACAACTATGTACTGGGGGTCTTTGGGGAGAGGAAGAAGAGAAAAAACAAGATTGGCAACAGATGTTAGCTCAGGTGCCAAGCTTTAGGGAAAAAAAGTAAAAAAATAAAAATAGGTAATGGAAAAGAGTGAAGATTTGTAAGCGTCTAAGATATTTTAGCAAAAACGTCCACCAGGAAAACTCGGTTGTCTAATGTTGATACTGTGTTGGTTTTGCTTGAGAATTGCGTGCTGAGCTCTCCCAGGGTGGAGGGAACCCTTGGGGATCAAATAGGCACTTGGAAAGAGTTCACCTCTGAGAATGTCCACTTCCGCCCTGTCTACACCTAGGGAGGACCTGCGTCATTCAGTCATACTTAACCCATTTAGAGGCAGCCTCTTTAAAGCTGAGTTATGCCAGTCGGTACATCTCATGACTAGAATTATGATCGGCTTCTAGGGTTGCTGATCATTCAAGTGTTTTATGGAAGACTAAAACTGGGGAGAAACACATGCACACTCTCACACACCCGTGCACACACTTTAAAATGATAAAGTCAGTATTTATGACTTCAACATTATGGACCTCGTGGAAGAGCCGGGGTGGGCTTAAAGAGAGGGGGTTTGGCTCAGCGTGGAGACCCTGGAAATGTGTATTAGACACTTCACAGCACTTGTCACCTGTATTTAATCCTACTCTTCTATTCTGATTGGATTTTCAGTAGGTTTATGTTCAGGTTTTAGCATCATTCTGACCCAGGCTCAAATCTCAGATCTGCTAAATCCTAACTCTGTGACCTTGGGCTAATTGCTTGGCTTCTCTGAACTTTATTTTGTGATCTTGCAAAGTAGACAGTGTAATACCTTTGCTATAAGGCTGTTGATTGGGTTAAGGGAGATGAATTATACAAAGTGCCTAGCCTCATGGCAGCCCCTGGTAGATACTGATTAATTGATAAGTGTGTCTCGTTATGATGATGTTCTGGGAAGAGAGGCCTTCTGTTAGGAAGGTGTTAGTGGGAATTAAAGAAGATCTCTGCAAGGCTGAGAGGGCCAGAGCAACAACACTTTCAGGAACAAGGAATCAGAGACCCAGTGGGGGAAGCAGCTGTACAAACCAAGATTCCAGAAGAATTTCTCACATCTGTTTCTCAGTAATGATAATTAAATTTAAAATCCTTGAAATGTCCTATGGAGTTTGGGAGGGCATCAAGGAAGAATCTGGAGAGATGGGGCCCCACTGAGGAGCCAGGCTGGGAGCAGCAAATCAAGGAATTCAGTGGCGACAATAGGAGTTCCTTTCTGGGATCTCCCTGAAAAAGTATCGGGACACAGTACTTGGAAAATGAACCCATACATCTAATGGTGTGAAAATCCTGTGGTTTCTTTTATTGGGCACAACTTCTGTACGTATGCATATCAGCCCTCCCAAATCCCAGGCTTCCTATACACTTCATAGCACACCTGCCTCATTCTGATCCAGGAGATGCAGAAGGCATGGAACACATTCAGCTTCCCTCATGGGGCCAGGAGTCCCAGCCCATCCTCGTTTGATGAGGTGTAGTTCGGTTTAACAACGCCACCCGGGCATACAGGGAAGCGATAGAGAGGAAGTTCCTTTCTGGGATTTCAAACCCAAAGACAGATTTCCAAGTACAAATTAGGGATATCTCGTATTGTAAGAGACTTGAGGCTTCAGATTCTCACTCATCTCCTTTCCCTTCCTGTTGTCATGGGGACTTCTTTTCCCTGAGTGATTACATCTTGCACTTTGTGTATTGCTTCGGGACCATCGAGTCTCACGTGGGACGTTTTTCACCGCTCGTGGTGTAATACACAGAGGTAATTTCTTTCAAATGATCTTTGCTTGAAGTGGTTTTCAATGAATTCAGAAGAGTCAGAGAATGAATGGAGGACCGACTTTCGAGCCTCGGGTCCAGGCATGGAGCATCTCCCCTCAGCCTTGCCAGAGTGTTAAATGTGGGCTGTTCAGTTGCACTGATGGCACAGAAATAGACAGCTATCCATTTTATTCTCTTGTTTGACCATGAAAGAAAACATTATGTAATGCTATAATCTGTTTAAGTCTCTTCCAGATCACTTTTGAATGTTTTATTTTATTTCTGAAATGGAATGTTGGGATGTTTTCATCAGAAGGGAATAGCTATTATTTCTCCAAGGTGGAGGTTAGTTGTTGCACTGGGGAAACGGTTAGACAAAGCAATCTCGAGGACAGCGTGGTGGAGTCTAAAATTATGCCCTGTGTGTTGCACAGGCAGCCTCTAATAGTTATCTATTTTCAGTATTTTTCAAGGCTCTTGCATACATGGTGTTTTCTTTCCTCTTGTTACTTTGAGCTCAAACAGTGAGAAATTTGACACTAGAACACTTTCTTGGGTTCTTTGCTTCTTGTTTCATTTTATTCCTATTCTTTTCTTTCCCTCTCTTCCTCTTTCCTTCTTCCTGTCCCCCCTTCATCCCTCCCTCCCTCCCTCCCTTTCCCCTCCTCCATTCCTCTCAGGATGGGGCCTCCAAAACCAGCTTCAGGTTCAGTAATTCACTAGAAGGACTCACAGAACTCAGAAAGGCTGTTATAGTTATGGTTTATTACAGTGAAAGGATACACACTAAAATCAGCAAAGGAAGAGGACACGCTGGCCAGAGGCCAGGAGAAACCAGACCCGAGCTTCCAGTTGTGCCATCCCAGTGGACTGGCACAGACAGTGCTAATTCTCCCAGCAGTGGTGTGTGACAAACGTGCTGAGTGTTGCCAATCAGGGAAGCTCTCTGAGGCTTGGAGTCCAGGAATTGTGTTGAAGGTCACTTGTGTAGGCCTGGAGTGCCCACATGACTGACCTTAGGCACTCGGACTCCAGGTCCTCCACCCTCCAGAGGTCAAGCTGATATGGGCTGGCCCAGGGTCCCAGGAAAACAGAAACAGCTTCTCATTGTCAAACACATTGTTTGCATAAACTATTTGGTGCGGTCCAGTGTCCCAGTATACAGAGACACTCTTATCAGGCAGCATATTCCAAGGGCTCAGAGGTTATCTTCCAGCACATGGTCAAGGGCCAGTCCTTTCTTTGGAATGTGCAGGGTTTGGGCACCCCACGCCTGCTGAGCAGACCCTTTAACGTGTGCTGCCATCCCAACACGACTCAAGGTCAGGCAAGTCCAAGCTGCTGGGAACGTAAAGATGCTTCCTTGTATTATATGCAAATCTGAGAACTTCCTTGGGACTAATAGAAGATTTACTCTTCTCTCTTGGCCGTCCCACAGTGAGTAAACAATGTTTTTAGGACCTACTTTGGAGGGAGAAACCTTTTCATAATGTTTCAAAGGAGCAGGGAGTGTAATCATTTTGCTGCACTTCCAATTGGCCTCTCCTGATCCAAGATTGGGATAGAGAAACGTCACAGAATCCTTAAGCGATGTGACTGGAGATGGCCTGCCTTCTCTCGGAATCCAGGGAACATTTCAGTCACAGCAACTGGATCAGGCTTTCTGTTTTTCAAACTTATGTCTTTCAAACAAATATTGTAGTTTCCCCCCTCCTTTGGTCTTCCTCTCACTCCTCTCCCTGCCCTCCCAAACCCTGGGGACCAGGTGAGCATCAGGAAAAATTGCCAAGTGGGCCGCGCTTTTTGGAGGCGCTTTACTTCGGCTACCTTTTTACATTGTATGAGTCCTTTCGACACATGTCTGCTCAAATCAATTGATATTCTCATCCCGACCGACTCATTTGATGAGCCACACTGATATGCCATCTCTTAGGCTGACCCTTGTAACTCTGCCACCAAACCATAGGAAATGCATGATTATTTTCATGCTAACAAGCCCCGGAGAGCAACAGGTGTTTCCTTTTCTAGCTTTTCACAGTGGCACCCATTGACCTTCAGCTGACATTCTGGGTGTCACAAAGGATGGTCAGAACCTGGGTGATCCCATGGATCTCTTGACACCCTGAAGAAGCCTCAAGAAATGGCTTTGCCAATAGTCTTGTGCAGTCTCAACCGATCTAACAATAACAACAACAAAACCTCAAAGGCACCCCCCTGCTTGAGTGGGATCAGTTAGATTTCTGGAGAGAGGCAGTGTAGCTGGGTTATCAGAAGCCGTGTGTTTTAATTGGTGGTCTTGCTCCTGCTCCTTTCTAGCTGTGAGACCTTGGGCCTGTCATCTACCCTCTCAGGCTTTCCGTTTTCTCATCAGTGACACGAGGGTAGCAATAGTACCTACTTCCTGGCATAGTGATGCTGATTAGGAGGATAGAGCACGTAAGGCTTTTAGCAAGGTGGTTAGCACACGGTAAACAGCCATACAATGGCAGCGTTATTGTTGGCAACATTCATAGTAATAATAAAAGTAATACATTCTGATGCAGCCATGGATCACCACACCTACCTTGTAAATTTATGGGTGAAAGGTGCCTTCCCAATAGATGGTCTCTGAGCTCCATCCCATGTAGGGAATTTCTAGAACCTTCTACCTCGGCTTCCTCTTCCTCTAGGATATGGGGAAATGGAGACAGTGGATGACGTTTTTTAGAGTTTATCAAGATGGAAGCACTGCATCTTATTATTAAAAAAAATGGTGATGTGAGATACACTTTTTTTATCTTTGGTTATTCTTCTTATTATTTTTGAGGAAGATTGGCCCTGAGCTAACATCCGTGTCCGCCTTCCTCTACTTTATACGTGGCATGCCTGCCGCCGCAGGGCCTGGCAAACGGTGTGTAGGTCTGTGCCTGGGATCCGAGCTGGTGAGCCCCAGGCTGCCGAAGCAGAATGTGCGAACTTAACCTCTGTGCCACTGGGCTGGCCCCTCTTTGGTTATTATTTAACTGAGTAATCTTGACTCTCTCCATCCTGAACCTGGGTTCAGATAACTGGACTTGTTGGATAGTCTCCTCATCAAGCATCTTGGTGCAGGGTGACAGGGGAGTCACCTGTGTAGTGAACAGGTGAGGGCAGCAGTCTGCGTGTGAGTTAGGCTGGGCTCTTTGAGCTCAGAAGCACTGGGCAGTGGTGTGTAATGGGTTCTTGCAGGTTGCCTAAGTTCTAATCCTAGCTTGGCTGCTTACTGGCTGTGTGACCTTGGACAAATTACTTAACCTTTCTCTGCCTCAGTTTCCTCTTTTTTGAAATCTAGATACTCATAGTACCTATCTCATAGGGTTACTCTGAAGATTGAATGTGTTAAACAAATGTACTGTGCTTAGAATGATAGCTGGCATGTATAATAGATGCTGCATGGATGATAGATGGTATTATTAATTGTGTGAAGATTAAGTTCACTCCTACAAAAAAATGTGCTCTCTCTCAAAATTTTTTAAACCGTGACTCTCTTGGTATGTCTTTATAGATGTTTATTTACTAAAAGAAAAGACATAGGGCCATGTAATCATAAATGGCAGCCGACATATGGTGCTGGTGCAGGACTGTGATGGGACTGTGGCTGCTGGGAGATTTGGGGCCTCACCCAAAGCTACAGCCCTGATTCCTTTCTAGCCCGTTGCTGCCCTTTGCACTGTGGGCTCAGTGTTGTCAGAGCTTATGTCTTGCAAGAAAAACCAGAGATAGGAATTTTTCTATGAAATCTCCCAGGTCTTTTTTTTTTTTTTTTGGTGCAGAAGATTAGCCCTGAGCTACCAGCTGTGCCAGTCCTCCTCTATTTTGTATGTGATTCGCTGCCTCAGCATGGCTGATGATTGGTGTAGGTCCGTGCCCAGGATCCAAACCTGTGAACCTGGGCCACTGAAGTGGAGTGTGTGGAACTTTAATCACTGTGCCCCGGAAGTGGTCCCCTCCCCGTTTTTTAGATTGTTACAAATGTATAAAATCAGAGGATAGGCCAAAGAAACCCATCTGTGCAGGATTCCCAGCCAGGTCTCAGAGGCCTTCCTCCTCGTTTGTTTGAATGAGGACCCAGGCCCTCAGAGGGGCACAGCATGACTGTGAGTGTGTTGGCTTGGGGGAGAGCGAGGACTGGAAACCAGGCCCCTAACTCCCAACCCCAGGGCTGCTTGCCATACAACCATTTACTCAACACATGCGGATTGTGTGCTTCTGTTCCCGGCACTGTATGAGGTACCAGGGTACAGCGGGGCCCAGGAAAGACACAACTCTGCCCTCTGAAGGAATTTACAGTATGGTGGAGCACTCAGCCAGAAGCAAGTGAACCATCCCAGGCCTTTCTGGTTTCCCTAGGAGGCCGCAGCGAGTGTCACGAGCAGACCTGCGTGATCAGGACAGGTGAGGTAGTGAGTTGAGGTGGCCTTTCCCGTGTGACACAGATGTATACCAACAGAAGTCTTTGAGAGAGAGAGAGAGAGTGCTAGAAGCTGAAGGGGTCACCTGATGGTGGGGATTTCAGGCTTTGTTATGGGCGGGTGAGGGGGCCAATGGCTACTTTGGCCCAGTGGAATTTTCTTGTGCATCTTACATCATTGCCCCTGGGACACCCACGCCAGGCTATGGAGGGCTGACCCTACCAAGAGCCTGTCTACAATGCAGTGTGCTTTGCGGATTCTGAACGAGCCGTTGGTTTAGAAAACCCTCAGCAGAGTATTGCAATGAGTGCACTCCCGATGTCCGTGCACTGAAGAACTTGGCCACCAGCCCCTTGAGCTCTTGCAGAAGAAGTCTCATTCCAAGCCTAGATAAGAAGCCAGCATGCTCCACCTGCCCCAACATTTAGGCCATCAGCATTATAGGGCATAGTAGTCTATAGTGTTTAGATTAAGTCAGGACTCTGTCTGTTGCAAGTGACATCCCCTTTACCCAGAAAGGAATTTATTTCCTCAACTAAGTGAAAAACCAACATTGTCCAGAGGTTTCACGCCAAGCTGCACCCAGAGCCTCAAAACCATCAGTGTTCCGTCTCTCTCCAGTTCTTTGCTGTGCTCTCTGTTGGCTTCATTCACAGGCAGGTGTCCCTTACGTGTGGCTGCCAATAGTTCCAGGCTTACTTCGAAATGGCCTGCTCACAGCAGAGGAAAGGGAATGCTTCTTTCTCAGTAGACTCAGTGGACGTTCCAAGACTGATTCTCATCGGCCCCAGTTGGGCTGCATCCCACAGACCTGGGTCTCCTGCCGCCCCTGGAGCTAGCGTGAAGGTGGACTGCCCCAAACAACACAGACTAAGAAGAGGGAGGGATGTCCCCAAAGGAAAACTGGGGTACTGATTACTACAACATGGAAGAATAAAAGTTAGGCAGAGAGGCTCTGATGGGTCAAAGTCTCTGCCTAAGATCTTGGACCAGTTTAATTTCCTTAGTCACTAAGTTCAACTTCGCAGTGCTTCTCACAAAGGCCCCTCCGTCTCTCCTAGTCTAGGCTTTCATCCCTTCGTGCCTCAGAGTTGTCTCCAAATAGGCCTCCTCATGGTGTCTGAGCAGAAGTCACAAGATATTTTCCAAGGCTGTCATGGTCACAGTTCTCCAGAGAAACAGAAACAATAGGAGACAGAGAGAGAAAGCTAATGACTGATTATAAAGAATTGGCTCATGTGATTATGGAGGCCAGGAAGTCCCACAGGCTGCCATCTGCAAGCTGAAGAACCAGGAAAGCTGATGGTGTAGTTCATTCTGAGCTTGAAGGCCCAAGAACCGGGAGTGCTGCGGTCCGAGGGCAGGAGAAGATGGATGTCCCAGCTCAAGCAGAGAGAGTAAATTTGCCCTTCCTCCATCTTTTTGTTCTATTCAAGCCTTCAACAGATTGGATGACGCCCACCCACACTGGTGAGGGCAGATCTTCTCTACTCACTCTACTGATTCAAATGCTCTTCTCTTCTGGAAACACCATCACAGACTCACCCAGCACTGTTGTACCAGCTATCTGGGCATCCCTTAGCCCAGTCGAGTTGACCCCTAAAATTAACCATCGCAAAGGCATAGTAAGGGAGCTAACTGGAGCGGTGGTCCAGAACAGTGTTAGAAGAGCATGTCGTTGAGGATGTGACCACTCTTGGTCATAATGTCCTTACAGAATGACCTTGGCTCTTTAAATGTTGCGTATGATTCATTTGAAGGGAGAAAAGAAACTGCGCTATATGAAGTCGCCTATTAACATGTATGAGGTAGAATTCATCATATGAATTTTGAGGATGTTGCTGTGAGATTACTTGCTGTACTGCACATATGAGATTCCTAGCACTCACTGGATACTCAGTAAGTGTTCTCAGATTGCCTCGAATCTAGACAGTGCACTCTTGTTTGTGTGATCCCTAGGAATAAAGCATTGCCAATTAAACCATAACAATCCTTTTGCATTTAGAATTTTCACATTTTGCATTTACTGAAAGAGCCTTCCTATGCTTGGACATTATCTTCTATCACTCTTGTGATTCATGTATTGGAAAAAGTAAATGCAATTAGTTGGTTCATGTATTCCTCAAATTTCCTTTTCGGCGTTCGACTCTCTAAGTCACCCCCAGGTTGCAGTGTCCTTCCCTGGCATGCTCTTCATAGTACTGTTCATAGTTCCATCAAGGCCATTGCTCTTGCAGCATTTTTTGCAGAGTGCTCATTATGGTCCCCGGGATTTTCTTCCAGGCTGTTACTGGTCTTGGTGCACAGGCCCAGGCAGTAACAATATGTCATGACGACTATGAGACACATTTTTATTTCAGACAGGTTGAAATGTGAATAAAAATATTCATTTGAGATTGATGAAATATGGTATCTTGCTCACTTTTCTCTGCTCTCCCATCTTTACTAATAGCAGCACCAGGGCAGCACACCTTATATTGCTCACTGAATTGTATGCCCTTTCCTGATATGTGCAGAAAGTGTGTGGGTAACTGTGCTTCTGTCCTCTGCGCATTGTGTCTCCTCCAGAAAGTCTTCCCGGCGGGCAGCAAGCAAAGTCAGTGTACAACAGCTAAGCCTTTATGACTGTCAACTCAGCTCTCCCTCTTTCCCCATCACTCATTGTGTGCCAGACACACTGGCTGTCTCTCTCTGTTAATTGAAAAGCCCACGCTCCGTTCTAACTCAGGGTCATTGTCTTTGTTCTCTCCTTCATCAGTGGTTCTCAACAGGGACAGTTATGGCCCTTCCTCTTGGGAAGTGAGTGGGAGCATTTTCAGCTGCCCCAGTGACTACAGAGGGGAGCTTCCATAGAGATAGGTGGGTGGGGTCAAGAGATACCGAATGTCCTGCAACGCTCAGCACAGACCCACATAAGAAAAAAACCCCACTCCATACGCCAATAGACCCCCTTCAAGAAAACCTGCACCTCCGTGGCTCTTGCCCTTAGCTTTGCCTGGCTGTCTCCCTCTTCTCACTCACTCACAGCATGAATGGTCTCCTCTGGAAGTGTTCAGAGCACAGCCTGCATCCACAGGCTGCAGCCCTGGTCACTTTCTATCATGCCACTTCGTTTATTACTGTTGTACACTTGCCACTGCCTGAAGTCACCTTGTTTATCTGCTTACTTCATTATCGTTTGTTTGTGTCCTTCCACTAGTGCATATACTACCAGAGAGCAAGGATCTTGCCTGTTTTGTCTACTGCTGTATCCTCAGCATCCAGGAAAGAACCTTGCACTTGATAAATATTTATTGAATAAATGAATGAACAAATGAAGACTTAGAATTGTCTGCTAGTTATCTGAAGCCTCCAATTAGACAGCAGCTATTTGCATCTGCCCACTTTCCCTGTCTCCTCTTTAGTGAGTGACATGCTTAAAAAAAATACGGAGCAAGCAACTCAAAAGACTCACCAATAGTTGGCTGTCATAGTGACTGCGATTCCTGTTCTTGTTTTCCAAGGAACTGTTGACATTGCTCATCATTGTCAAAGTGAATTGGCTGGGTGATGTCTTAAGCTGATTGTTTCCTGAAAAGAAGCAAGACTCCCTGGACATGTCTGTCTCTTTGGGATGGCAATACATGGGGGAGATTATGATGTTGGTTATTGAGAGATGTCCTTTCCACTTAAGCTTTCTCTGAGAATGCCAGTGCAGGTTCACAGACCTTTAGATTACAGGGGAACAATGTATTCCAGCTTTGGCATCTTTCTGTAGTTGAAGTGATTAAAGTAATGGTATCTCTTCAAAGCTTCCTCTGAAAAGATAGAGATAAGACTCAGGAGAGGCTGTTTAGCCAGTGCTCAGGGCTCCCTCTAAGCATAGGACATGTTTCTGTCTGTTCCCTTAATATAAATATTTGCCTGCTCTGAACAGGTCCAGTCTCTTAGATGGAATGAGCCTCAAAGATGGAATGAGCCTTAGGTTCCAGGTGACTCCTTTGACGGATGGTGAATGAACTTGGTCAAGGTGGGACAAGTAGTTAGAAGCAGAGCCACGATTAGCAACCAGGTATTCTGGTTGTGGCTCCTTTCATGTAGAAGAGTCTTGTTGATTTTGTGGTGGCTGATTCAAACCATGCAAAATGAAAGGATGGTTAAAACAATGATCACTCCTTTGTGGTAAGCACTTTCCATGCCGTTTTCTCCCTCCATCGTAGCAACCTATGAGGACACTACTATGTTACCCCTTATGTAGATGAGGAAACTGAGGCTCAGAGAGGGGGAATGACTTGCCCAAGGTCACACAGTGGCAGAACCAGGGACTCACATATTCCCTGCCCTTCCAAACCTACATTCTTAATTGCTATAGTGGGTGGGGTTCCCCCTCCCAACATTATTTACTTTTTAATCTCTCTGTTTACCAAGATCCATGGAAAGAAAGAATGTATGAGTAAATATAGTTGAAAGATATGGTGAGAGTTTCTTATTACTAGATTTTTAGTTTCTGTCTCGAATCTGTCACTATTGCATTTTTGATTATACTATACGGTTTGTGTGTGTACACACTTTACTTTTGCAAAAGGTGTTTGAATTGAAGAGATTTCTATTTTTGAATCATTTGTCTTCTTTCCTTCCCATGCAGGACTTTAGCAAATGTTGCAAAATTCATTGTACACAGACATTTTTCCGTTCCATTTTGCATTTGAACATCAGAGATCTATCATAAATTGGTTTTTTTCCCATTACTTTAAATGATGTACTCCTCAGTCTTTTTTGTTTTGTTTTGTTTTATTTCTATGTTAAGGAAAGCATTTACCTTGCCGAGATTTGATTTTAAGTACCAGCACTGCATTTCCTTAAAGGATGCATTCAAGAAAGAAGAGGAAAAAAAAAGCAATGGGTCCAGATTGGTAGGACTCTATGTAGCCAAATAAAGTCCTCAGTCATAAAGAGCTCTTCTCAGTGAACTTGAGTGAACTTCAGACTCAATCAAGTTTTAAAAATAAAAGAGGCTATTATATCATCTTTGTGTGAAATCATAGTAAAATATGCTCTGCAGCTTCTAACGTCCTCTTGCCTGTATTATTTCATTTCGTTGATTCAGCTTCGTTCAGTGAGGTTCGTTTCTACTGTGAATGTGTCTGGCCCTGTACTAGGTATTGCCATGTGGGGGAAGCACGTTTCTTGCTCTCAAGGAATTTGTGTTGTTCTAGAGAGGCGTGGATACATAAAGAAGTGCGTGTTCTGATAGAGGTGTCTCTGAAGCATGGTGGTGATATATTGGCCATCACTCTCAGTGGCAAGTGACAGAAACCAACTAAAAGGAGAATTTATTTGCCTACATAACTGGAAAATCAGGAGGTTTGTGTAAATATTCAAATAGCTGCGTCTGAGTGTTCAGATGCTCCCCCTGCCCCCCAGTCAGTCCCTTGGCTCTTCTTTCCTTCATGTTGCTTCATTTGTGGACAAGTTCTCTCATAGTGGCAAAGATGTTTCCAGCAGCTCTATGCATTCATCTTACTGGCTTAGGGACCCTGGGTGGTGAAGAGGAAGCATCTTTCCTAATAATTCTACAAAAAGTTTCAGCGTTGATTTGGATTGGACCCAGTTGGGTCTTATGTTCACCCTAAGCCAACCATGGTGATCAGGAGAATAGGCTATGCTTATTGGCCAGGTCTGAAACGTGGGTAACCTTGGGTTCTGGGGAATAGGGTCAACCACACCAGGAAAACATGACAGAGCAGGGTGGCTCCCAGAGGAAAGTAGGGTGCTGTTAGAAGAATAAGGGGGAATGGAACCTGGGCAAGTAAAAGGAACAGAGGTCTGTCATGCTTCTAAGTCATTCAGCCTTTTGAAAGGCTCATGTACTATCTTCTGTAGCATTATGCTGTTTCCATGTTTATCAGCCACTGGGTTCTCTTTCTGCTCTCTGTGTACAGTGTGTGGTTCATGGTTTGAGCCTTAGCATCTGCCTTCCTTTGTCTCTGCTTCTACCTTCTCAAATGGGAATGCTTCATGGCTTCAGTTGTCACATATGCGAAGGGTGGTTTCGAATTCTTCATCTCTAGCCTTGACCTTCCTGACAAAGATGTGCCTCTGAAATCTAACGCTTCTCTTGAACCACCTTCCAGTTGTGCTACATTCACATCAAAGTTTACATGTCACAAACCCAGGATATCAGCTGTTCCACAAAACTGGAATCCCAGTGAGCTTCCCCAAAGCCCCAGGTCATTGAAGGTACCAGAGAGGTCCACAGTTCCCAGTTGCCAGCTCAACATTCTAGACAGTTAACTCTTAAGATCTGCTCCAATAACGGGGCAATCATGGGAAGCTTGCATGTTTCAGCGTGAAAGAGACAGTGTAGCTTTCTGGTGGTGAATGCATGGGCTCCGAGCACCAGAACTCTTGTCTTTGAATCTTGGCTTTGCACTCATCCTCTCATCTGTGTGACCTCAGGCAAGTTATTTAACCTTTCTGTCTCAATTAGCTCATCCATAAAAATAGGGGTAATATTAGTAACTACTTAAGAGTGTTGTGTGAATCAAATGAATTATACATCTAAAGCACTCAGAATAGTGTTATCACATAATCCCTTTAAAAATGTTAGATATTTATTTTGGGAGCAAGATGAGGTGTAAATCAATTAATCAATCAGTGTATCAGGGAAGTTGATATCCTGTAAGACAGCTCATTCTTTGGTTTGATGGGTCTTCTTGTACTACTGACTCCCTCTGACTCTCACATCCTGCTCCACTTTCTTCTTCTGTAGCTATGCAGAATGTCTTATTGTTCTAGAACGTGATGGCTTTGCGAATATTTCCCGTCACCTGTATCATCCCATCTCAGTGTTCCCTTCTTCAGGTTAGGTAGTCTAAATTCTTTGGTTGACGTTTTCTAGGCACTTGCCCACTCTCTCTGTTCCATCCTGGATCCCTTCAATTTTGCCAGCATTCTTCTTCAAATGAAGTGTGCAGAAATGAATTCAATATTCTATCTATTGTCTGCAAAGCCTATTAGAAGGCTCATCTTCTCTGTTGTTTATAATCTACCTCCATTAATGTAATCTGACTTTGAATTGCCTTTCTTAAGTCAGCTACATCACACAGTTGACCGATATTGAGTTCTGTGGTGAGTTAAGACCCCTAGGAGACATACTTTTTCATTTGTTGAGATTTTGACCAAATGTCTTTTATGGTTGCATTTTTCAGTGGGTCTAGACATTTGCCTGAAGTTTGGTTCTGCCACCCAGCACACTGGATAAGCAACCAGCTTGATGTGAAGTGCACGATTGATAAGCTGCAGATATGAGTTAGGATTAAGTTCAGCTGCTGTATATATAACAGAAACGTTCCAAAGAACAGTGACTTAAAATAGGACAGAAGTTTATTTTTCTTTTCAATAAAAGAAATCCAGAGTTAGGCTTGGTCTAACGTAGTCCGTAATTTCTCCATGCCATTAGGGACTCAGGCTCCTTTTAGCAGGTGTTTTTCCCTCTTTAATATGTTGCCTCAGGGTTCAAGATGGCTTCTGGTATTCCAGCCATTGCATCCATATTCTAATTGAAGGAATAGAGAAGAGCCAAAGAAAGGCACATTCCTTCCTTTTAAAGGAGTTTTCCTTGAAATCTTGAAAAATGCTTCTCATTGACCAGGATTTAATCACATGGCCATGTCTAGTTGCAAAAGAGGCTGGGAAATACAGTCTTTTGGCTGAGGAACTATGCACCCAGATAAAAATAAGGGTTCTGTTACTAAAGACGAAGGTGAGTTGGGCATTGTCAGTCTTGGCCACACATGTGTTGGTGATAACATTTTGAACAGGATCAGGCATTGGCTCATGCATTGCACAGCTAGAGGTCTTCCTGAGTATGGCTCTGAGTAGATGATCAGTCCATCAGCATTTCTGAAATGTTTGTCCTCAGACCATCTGTATCCGATTTGCTAGAGATGCTTCTTGAGGATGCAGAATCCTGGGCCATGTCCTATATTTTTATACACATTAAATATTTGATTACTCCCTTTAAAATGGATTTTATCGAAGCATAATTTACATTCAATAAAATGCACAAAATTTAAGTGTGACATTGATGAGTTTAGATGAATGTATAGTCAAGTGCACCATCCAGATGTCCAGCACATGTCCATCATCCAAGAAGGTTCTTTTGTGCCCCTTACAGTCCCCTCCGTCACTGTGGCCCCAAGAAATACACTTTATGTCAGTTTATTTTTGCCTTGTGTAGAATTTTATATAAAAAGAGTCATATAATATGTAGTCTTTTGTATGCCATTAAAACTTGAGATTCACTGATCTGCATTTTTTTTGAGGACTATTAGCCCTGAGCTAACATCCACCACCAACGCTCCTCTTTTTGCTGAGAAACGTTGCTCCTGAGCTAACATCTGTGCCCATCTTCCTATCTTTTATGTGGGACCCCTGCCACACCATGGCTTGATAAGCAGTGCATATGTCCACGCCTGGGATCTGAACCAGCAAACCCTGGGTCACCGGAAGCAGAGCACATGAACTTAACTGCTATGCCACCAGGGCAGCCCTTAATCTACATGTTTTTGATAAAAATAAGCTCTGACTTCTCTTAACCATTGTTTCGTTTGGTTTTAATTTCTTCATCTGGTTTCTGTAATATCATGGGACAATTTGTCAGATGTTGTATTTGGCAAATATTGAAATATAAATTATCCACTGCATACAGCCTTTCCCCTGCATTTTCCTCTGATTAAGTCATTTCTTCGTTCCTCTTATCATGCATGAGTTGCTTATTACATAGGCTACATTGTTCAATGGACCTACCTTTTGACTCTAAGCTTACTCCATGTCTATTCCATTAGTCTGTGTGCTTCGTAAGGCCACTGCCTATTCTTTGCTCCTTATCGAATCCCCAGTGCCTCTGACAATATCTGGTTTGGTCAGAGAAAAAGTATTTTCAAGTGACTTGAACACAGAATGTTGTTACAATTGTTATAATATGATGTAAAAGTGCTATAGGGCAGCAAAAGAATGCGGCTGAGGAAATTCAGAGAAGGACTTGTGGAGGTTGTCTTCTGGACCTTGAAGGAAATTTGCTAGGCAAAGAATGGGATTAGAGCATCTTGAATAAAGCAATCATTGTGCACAAAAACGTGGAGATATGAGTGCATAGAAGTTAGGTGAGGAGGAAGGAAGAGTTGCCAGTGATCAGAGCATGTGTCGTGTAGCAAGCAAGGAGGGGATCAAGCTGTCAGTCAAAAGTTCATGTTAACCATCACCATTAATCAGAACACAGTGATAGAAATTGATGGCTGGTGTGGAAAAATACTCTCTGCATTATGCCTTGATACTAGCATTACTCCTCTTTCCATAGATTTCTGGCCAGTAGAGGCTGCGGACATGACGGTCACGTAGCCGAGAGAGCTATTTCCGAAGGCAGAGACATGGTTCATTTTCAGCACCATGGGTTGTGGACAGCACCTGTTGCATCCCTGAGCTGTTGCTGCCTTCTACAGCCCAAGACTTTTGGTTTGTCTCCATGCGGGACAGGCCTCTCAACCTGTGGTGGCAGAGTACCAATTCTTCAGAACCAAAAAATAACAAATACTCTTACTGGCACAAGGGTAGGCATAGCCTTTGCGTTTCCTCATCTAATGCTCACAGCTCTTCTCGGGCAGATGTCATTTTGGCTTTTCTTTTAGAGGAGGGAAATGAGGTATAGAGAGATGAGATGAGTGGCAGATTCAGGACTCAAGCCTGGGTCTTCCTGACACCAATATCTGCACTCTTAGCCGCTACACTTGTCTTCCAGCGGGCACTAACAGACTCTTGTGGAAGCCTTCAGCCTCCTTCAGATGCTCGAGCACGGATACGTCCTCTGCAGAGAACCAGCATTACAGGTAATTTATAGTTGGAATCTGGCTAGGGCCAGCTCAGTAATACTGGGAATGATGGGAAGAGAGAGGCTTTTCCTAGCTCGCTCCCTCGTGAGTTTGAAAGGGCACGCTCAGATAACATGTCAGCTGGCAAGCAGGTGTGTGCATCTGAAACGTTCTAGCAGTTGCACCTGTGAAAGGGAAGTTAGTAGCATCCAGGAATTGTCTCTCTCTCTCTCACACAAATAAAAGTCTTTGAAGCGCCGGTAGAAAAAAACCCTCAGCTACTTTCTCACTAATTTAATTTATAATTATACTTCCCTAATGGTTGTCTGGGAGTTGGTCGGTGGGAGCTCCATCTCCAAGTCTGTGGGAGAGATGTGTTGAGCTCTCCCCAGAGTCGCTGGTTCCTGGCTGTGCTTGGATGAGCATGCTCACATATGGCATAAGCATTTCTTTCTTAATGGTTGCATGCCACTCCTCCTCACTTTAAAATGAGCCCACCCTGTGCCCCATTAGCTGAAATTGACATGATGGTTATTTTCAATGCCATTTCTTTAAAGAACTCAGTCTCACTGTGCATTGCTAGCTTTCCCCCCTTGCTAAGCAGAATGAAGAACCCCTGGGAAAGTGTGGTGGCAGCTGTTTGGAAGCTGTGGAGCCCAGCTCCTGCCTTCCCACCTTCACATCTACAGCTCAGAGAGCATCACACGTTATACAGACATTAAAGCTTCCTCCCTCAATGCAGAATCTTCTGGAAATCTCAGAATCAAAAAGCTCCATGATAAAAATGCATGAAGTAATGTTCTTATTGGTAAACTTACATAGCCAGCTGAGATACTGCACATGATAATGCAATTTTCTATGCAAAAAGGGTTTATCTCCATCCAAATATTCTTCCAAATCATTATTCATTCTGGAGAAGTGATTGCTGTCCTAGGTTAACTGATTGAACTTTTGGAACCAAAGCTTATCTTACTGGCTATTGCCTGACTTCTCATAAATTGCCACTAGATTGGTAGGAATGAATATATGTACACTCCATTAGGAAATATTAAAGTTTTTTTATACTGGTTTAGAATAAAAACAGGATTAAAAGGGGGCATTTCTGAGATTCAGTACAGCATGAAATTGAAATCTTTTTGGCGTATGAAATATACAATATGAATATTCTTCCCATTTTCTGATAGCTGAGGGGGTTAGGAAGAGCGGAAAAACCACTCCCAAGTTCACCTGTAGATGCTGAAACTGCAGAAGTGGGAAAAACCCATTTTGGTATTCCCAAAGTCTATGTCTGTTAATCGTCAGATTCTGAAGCAACAACAACAATAATAACAATGAAACATTCTTAAGCTTAAGTGTGTGTCAGGCACTGTCTCATATGCTTGTCTGTTTATAGGCAGATTTTTAGAGTTGTTAAAAAGCTGGAGCAAGACTGCCTTGGTTTCAAATTCATCTTCTGCCTCTCACATGAGTTTTGGCAAGCTCCTGTTCTCTCTTTGCCTCAGTTTCCCACTTTTAAAAGGGATAATAACAACTGTATTACCTCATGAGCCTGTTAACAGAATTAAATTATGTCAGAGATGCAAAATGGATCCTGAAACATAAGAAGCTCTAGATAGATGTTGGTTGTTGTTATTATATTATTATTATCGTCATTATATTTTGGTGGCTTTTCAAAGACCTCTGTGAGGTAGATATTATTAATCTTAGTCCCATTTTCCAGATGCTGAAATTAAGGTTAGTAATGTAGAAATTGATCATTTCCTGAAGAAGCAGGAAAAACACATACTTTTCTGGTTTGCCTTTGTGGTGTAACAAACTCAAAAAATTTTGTACCATAGAACAAGCACTGTTTTCTTCGGCTCGTGTATTCTGTCGAGAAGGAATAGGACGGGCACAGCAACGTTGGCTTGTCTCTGCTCTACAGCTTCTGGGGCCTCAGGTGGGAGAACCCAAATGGCTGGGTGCTGGAATCCTCTGGCTGCTTCTTATTCATGTTTCTCGGGCCTGGCCGGTATGATGTGAAGGCCGGGTTCAGCTGGGATGGTTGATTAGAATGCCTCATGTGGCCCCTCCGTATGGCTTGGGCTTCCTCATAGCATGGTGACCCGGGGTAGTCACACTGCGGCTCAGGGCTCCAAGGGTGAGTGTTCTAGTGACAAGGGTAGAAGGCACATGGTCTTTAATGGCCTAGCCTTGGGAGTCACATAGCATCACTTCCTAAACTAGGGGTCAAACATGGTGAGCCTGCCTAGGTTCAAGGGAAGGGAACACAGACGTCCATTTTCCATGGAAGAAGCGTCAGAGACTTGGAGCTGTGTTTCATGGCCACCACGCTACTGTTGAGACTTGATGCTACCTTTGTGTCTCGGGATGGACCGCCATTACTCACTCCATGCGATACGTTGTAGCTCTTGAAAAGCTCAGAGTGTGAACTGCTTGAGGAACTTTCTGAGTATTGATGAGCTCAGCCCTTGGTGGTACTGCCATCTTGAAAGCTATTTGCATTCACACTTACACAATTCCTCTCCTGTGTATATTCAGGTTCCCACTCACTCGCCCTGCCCCCATGTGGGATGTGTGTGTGCGCGCGTGCACGCAAGTACAGTATCAGCCTCTCCTGTTTTCGTTATTCCATCATGTTACTTCACCCTCCTTTTCCCTTCTACTTCTTTCCAGTGGATTCAATTACTTCTCTTTGCTGCCTTAGCAATAAAACAGTTCCCTCCACAGCATTAGAATGAGTCTCTCTCATTATTTCATTTAGATTGTTGTGGTGTTTGAAAACTTGAGGACAGGGCAGGCGGGAGGAAAGGAATGTTAATTTGCAGGGAGTCCCTGTTGTGTGGTGGGAGTGCTGCCAAGAGGAGCCAAGAAGCTGCCACTTGATGTACTCATGGATACGTAAAGAATTGATGAGGGATGCTGAAAACCGCACAACCCCAGTGTCTGCTCATGCTGGGACTCATGACCTTACAGGAGGGGGTGCTGTGTAGGTCCTGGCCAAGCCCAGTTTGAAATGGCCTATTGGCACAACTCCTCTTGTCCATTTCAGAAGAGATATTTCCCCTGAAAATGTGTGTGCAGATGCGACTACATGTCTGTGTGCTCACGTGTATATGTGTGTGGCCTCATTCAGTTTTCCTCCATACTCTCCAATTATGGAAATGCTCTTTCATTGTGGTCATCACTGGGAAAATGCAGTAGGTGGCAGAGACTGAGCTGAGGATCCTTATAATTTGACTCACAGAATGTCAGAGAATGTTACACAAACCAAGGAATTAAGCTCTGTGAGTGCCAGAGTGACATTGATTATGTAGGAATGACATACGAATAATTACAAAGCACTCAGGGTTTTTGTTAGTAATCTGTGTTTAGAGTCCCCTTTCAGGAGTTTGAAATGTCATCAGGTAACTGAATAATGCTAACAGACCTGCATTACATTCCTGCTTCACACTGTGCTAAACAGGAATCATGTTTGTTACTAGACTGAAGAGCATCTCGGTGAAAAAAAGAAAAAAGGACTGGTGGGGAGTAAGCAGGACTAGATTTCAATCTAATTGTCTTTCCTGTTTTCCTCTGCTGTTTGGCTCACACACAGTGGTAGTATTGGTGGGCAATGAGGATTAGACCGTTTGCTGGAAGGCAGAGTGAGAAAGGGCTGGTTCTGCTGCCGTCGGCAGTGATCTCAGCCGAAGATGGATGGAAGGAAGTCTCAAAGTCATTATGCATTAGATGGTTAAAAAAAAAATGGCTTTCCCACTGTGTTTCTGTGAGTAGAAGTTTTAAATCTACTCCACGGCTTCCATTTACTTTTCTTTTTTCATTCTAAGATTAAATCTGGGCCTGTTTGAAAGCTTCCAAACCAGAGAATGATTCAGACCAGATTTGGGAAGACAGGTAGAGATTGGATAGGATGAGCCTTGCCAGTTCCATTTACTCTCTGAATAAATATGTCGCAAAAAGAGGAATTTCATGGAAGACTTTTGGGGTCGCAGTCACTAATTCTGCCAACTAATTATCAAATCAAGGTGTCGGGCTCTTCCCCAGCATTGCCCAGCTCACTCTAGATAGTCAAGTTCACAACTGCCAATGCTGGCTGACTGGGCCAATGGAAAGCTATCGTTAATAACCTGGAGACATAAAATGGAGGTGCTTTCGGGGGTGCAGACATGCGTGCTCGGATAAGAGAGACTATCCTGCACATGAAAAATGAGATCTTAGAGTTGTGCAAGAATGAGGGGAAAGTTTAGTCGTTAATCACATAGGTCATAATGAGGAGAGGAAATCACCGTGCTGAAAGGGTTTGTCTGAATGGATTATAGGCAAATTCAAAAGAAGGAGGACAAAAAGCAACAAAGGGCACTGCTGGTTTGGGAATTGGGCTCTTTAAAAGTCCTCAATCATTCTCACAATCAATTTTGCATTTCCTCAATAGCCATGTGAAACAGGGCTGTCTCTTCATCGTCTTAGATTAACCACTAAACTGCAAACCATACATTAAATGAAGTACCGAGTATTTGTCCTCCAGAAATACACTTGAATGTTGTTTATTTCCCCAGTAGGTCTGCTGTGATGCATTTAGGTGCCATATCGCTAAATACTTACTGTGCTTTAATATCTGCACCAGCTCGTCTCCAACTGCCTGACTTAGGAAGCAGCTGTGCGGGGGCCCCACAGTTACAGATAGAGTTTTTCTCATAAACTGTTTAATTGTTTGCTTCTGAAAACAATTCGACTGACAGTATTATAAAGTGAGTGTTGTATTGCAGCTGGCAATCCCCTTTATGAGTTTTCTTAGCAAAATACCATGTTGACATATGCTAGGCCCACACAGAAGATTCAGTTATATGGCGGCCTGATCTCCAAGGGAAATGTGCTCAGCAGAAGTTCCCCGGGGAAAATGACGCTGCCGAGGGTAAGGCGGTCTGTAAACCAGTGCTCTCCTGGCATGGGTTGCCTCTGATCAGACTGGCACTGGGTGTGGACCAGTGGTTCCTCCCCGCTCTGTTGCTGGGGGAAAACCCTGACTCCTTCTTCAGAGCTGAGTGAAAGTGCAGTGTGTGATGCTTCCCTCATGACGCTTCACTCATGACATCTGTCCAGCTCCGCAGGCTTTCACAGGGCTGCTGGTCTGCAAAGCCTGGATAGGTAAAGTGCTTTGGGAAGGAGGCAGGTGTGCTGATATCTTTGTTTCACAGACCAGGTCTCCTAACATAAGTGGCCAATGGGCGGAATGGCCTCCCAGCTCCCCAGTGAGGGTGCATTTCCTTTGGGTGTTTAGTTTCTGGCAGACTTTGTGTTTTGTGCTTTTCATGCACGATGATCTTATTTAATCCTCACAAGCACTTTATGAGTTTACACTCTTCTTATTATTTCTGTTTGACAGATGAGGACACTGTGGCTTAGCAAGTTAAGTGTTTTATCAAAGATCACTTAGCGATGATGCATGACAAGTCCTAGTCTCAAGCCCAGGTCTGTCTGGCTCTAAACCCCAGGCTTCTAGAGGAAATCTTAATAAGGACAAGAGATTTCTTATGCCTAGTATTTTTTTTTGATGCCTCAAAGGCCAATAAAAGCACCAAACAAGTGAATTCCACTCATTCATTTAATTCATATTTCCTCCTGCAGTAATCAATGTATTAAATTTTTCCATATTTATTCAGCATCTGCAATGTGTCAGACACAGTGGTAGGCATGGGTGTATAGGAATGCCTTCATGAAGCTTTCAGGTGGAGGTGAGTGGGATGCATAAAATCGACAGGAAAACAGAAATCTAGACAAAGCAATTTCAGACAGTGAGAATTACTAACAAGCACAGTAATGCAATAATTACTGACTTGATTGTCACTCTTATGATTGAGATGGTTGAGAAAGGCTTTTCTAAGGATATTTCACCTGAGTTGAAGCCTGAATCACGAGAAGGAGCTAGTCTTAGAAAGAGCTGGGGAGAGAACAAGTTCAAAATCCCTGGTAAAGGAATGAGCTTGTTGTGTGTAGGAACTTAAGTAAAGCCAGGGTGTCTGGACCAATCCTTGGCAACTATACCTAAGGCCCTGGTGAGGAACCTCCAGTCACACAGTCCACCCATCCCTGCTTCTGTCCATCCATATATCCAGTGTCCATAATCCATCCATCATACATCCATTTATGCATGGCAAAACCATCCATCCAACCATCCACCTAGCATTCATATATTCATACATTCCGTTATCCATATAGAAACTGTCCATCCATCCATCCATCCATCCATCCAACAAATATTCATGCAAGGCTGCTCCTTAAGTCCCATTGCTTGACATTGGAGCCCCAGAGATGAATAAGACATGATTCTTGCCTTTAAGAATTTCAAATACTATTAAGAGAGACAGAAATTAATACAAATAATGTAAAACGTGGGTTCAAATGTAATGTTGAGAGTACTAAAGTTGCTGAGAGAGGCAGTGATGAGCTCTGTCGGGAGTCAGGGAAGGCTTCACTGAGGAGGTGACATTCGAGGCATGTTTTGGGAAGGAGCTTTTCCAGGTAGAAAAGGAGGAAGAGGAAACGGCATGGCCAAAGGCCCAGAGGAGGGTAACCCGAAGCATGCATGCAGGGCATCTAAGGGGGAATGGAGTGAGACCGGGCAGTGCTGGGAGGGGAGGATGACCTCTGTATTCTAGGCCAGAGGTCAGGAAATGGAAGCCACAGGTTACATTGGGCTTGCAAGTCTGTGTTGTTCAGCCTGGACTGAACAAAGGTTTTAAAAAGTAAATCCATTTCTCAGTTTTTAATTTGGAGAGCTCGCACACAAAATTCCAGATTTCCAGCTTGTCTTGGAAAAATTTGGCAACACTGGACCCACCTTCCTGCAGGGTGACAGTGGGCTGGCCGTCCAGTCAAGGCTGCCCTCTTCTGTTGGGGCGTCTGTTCCCCGGGGGCCTAGGCCTGCCCTCCCCGTTTCTCCCCCTGACACTGCAGCTGAGTATCAGTTTTCCTTTGTCATCCCACTTGCGTTGTTGTTTGTCTTAGAGTAAAGAGGAAAGTAAAATACTTCTTTTCCTTCCGTCTCTATTAAAAGAAGGCAAACAAAAGGTAGACTGAGAGGTCTGTCTGTTTCAAGAAAGTGAGAGAGAAAACATATTTCTTTGTAGAAGTGAAGACTATTCCTTCATCTTTAATATGCAAAGTATGTCAGTGTGGGAAGGAAGCAACCCTAGGTGGCATTATAGAAACACACACACGCACATGCACACGCACGCGCCTGCCTCTTTCCTTCATGTGGCCTGTTTGGCCCTGAAACACTTTGGAACCTATAAGACTTACTGCCGGCCTCAGGGAGTCTGGAAGGATTTTAAGCAGAGGCGTGACATAGGTGGTGTTTGATCAGTGATTGAGTAAGACCACTCTGGTGACAGTGGGAACGCGGATGATGATGATGGTTTTGCAGTGGGAGGTGAGGGGACTGGGCAAACCCACAAATAGAAAAGCTGTGACCATTATGCAGTTGAGGAAGGGTGTCAGTCTGCATGAAAATAGGACAGTGGCAGGAGGAGTCGAGAGCAAGGGCAAGAGTGGAGGTTTAGACAGGACGTGAAAGTGATAACTCGTACGACAGCCATTTGTACCCCTTCCTCGGCTCTCATCTCGCCCCAAAGACGAAGACAGGTCTTCAGATTCAATATTGACCATAAACCTTCCCGTGGAAGAAGAGCGTCTGCAGCCCCTGGAAACCTACAGCGTATCCTCATGGTGAAACGGCTCTGTTGGTAAAAATGCTCCCGGTGTGAAACAGATGTCACTGGTGCTGGTGCAGAAAGATGAGGAAAGATAACGAATTACAATGGAGTTGAAAACACTGTTAAAAAAAAAACAAAAAAACCTAACAGCATAGCATGGCAAAGGAGCAAAACTGTTTTGAAGCTGCAAATCTTTCCTGCACCTGATGGTAAAAGCCTGTGAAACTTTCTACTTCATTGAAAGCATCCAAGCAAAATGTGTTACAGTAGCTCCCTTCAGCTCTCATCCTGTGAGTATGTCTTATATATTTAGTAAGATCAAGAACACGCTGAAGGCAGGGATCTAGCCATGTTTCCTGTATTATTTTAATTACCTGTTACTTGTGTTTTTAGTTTAATAAAATCAGTTTCCCATAGATTCAAGACTGTCATATAAGATTGAGCAGGTTGTGCACTGCACAAGTCTAGCAGGACACTATTCACATAGATCTCAATATGGATGGTGCTCTCTAGATTTATGCACTGTTCAACCTGTGCAGCTGTACTTACTGGCCCTATTAGACTGAATTAACTCCAGTTATCACACTATTTTGATTACTGTAGCTTTGCAGTACATCTGAAATCGGGGAATGTGAGTCATCTAGCTTATTCTAGTATGACTTTTTAAAACTTGGGTTCAGATCTCAGCTCTAACACTTATAGGCTATGTGACCTCAGGCCAGTTATTCAACTCCCTCGAGCCTTATGTTCCTTACCTTTTTTTTTAGGATTGGCGCCTGGGCTAACAACCGTTGCCAGTGATTTTTGTTTCTTTTGTTTTTTTTTGTTTTTCTCTGCTTTATCTCCCCAAACCCCCCCTGTACACAGTTGTATATGTTAGTTGCAGGTCCTTCTAGTTGTGGGGTGTGGGATGCCACCTCAACGTAGCCTGACGAGTGGTGCCATGTCCGCGCCCAAGATCCGAACCTTAGGCCGCCGCAGCGCAGCACATGAACTTAACGACTCAGCCACAGAGCCGGCCCCTGTTCCTTAGCTTTAAGCCAGGTCCAGTTACATCCTAGGCTCTGGAGCCAGACCACCAAGGCTTGAGCATCTCTTTCTGCCACCTCCTGGCTGAGCGACTTTCAGAAAATTCACTTAAACTGTCTCTGCCTTCCTTTATAATCCATAAACTGGGGATAATAATAGCACACATCCCATGGAATTGCTGTGAGGATTAAATGAGTTAACATGTGCAAAGTGCTTAGAACAGAACACTGCACACAGTAGGTCTTCGATAAATGCCAACTCCTACTATGATGTGCACTTGGTGCAGTGTCTGGTGTACAATAACTGCTCCGTAAAGATTATTATTTTAAATCTGCACGGACCAGGAACAGTCCCAGGGCCTGAGCACACAGTAGGTCGTCTGTTAGTTGAATGACTGCTACATGAGCCTTGCTGGTTTGGTTTTGAACAGACTAGAATGAGGGAACAGCAGATCAAGCAATTGAAGAGGAGAGTGGAAGGTTTTTCTTTGTTAGGTGGGTACTATATAAAAATAAGTTTATTTTTGTACTTTTAAATTTTGTTTTAATTCGTGTTTATTCTGTCACCTTTTTACACTTTATAGTTTATTACCATTTTTATGCCTCCCTTTTTAATAGACTATTTTTTTAGAGCCAGATTAGTTTCACAGCAAAATTGAGCAGAAGGCACAGAGATTACCTGTATACCCTCTGCCCCGACGCATGCACAGCCTCCCCCATTTTCAACCTCCCCCGCCAGAGCGGTGCCTTTGTTACAATCGATGAATCTACATCGACACGTCATTATCACCCAGAGTCCCTGGTTTATGTTAGGGTTCAGTCTTGGACCATCCGTTCTGTGGTTTTGGACAATTTATAATGACTTCTATCCACCGTTATGGTCCCACGCAGAGTGATTTCACTGCTCTGAAAACCCTCTGTTCTCTCCCCCTTCATCCTCGCCCGACTCCCCATCCCTGGAAACCGCGGATCTGTTTACTGTTTGCATAGTTTTGTCTCTTCAAGAATGTGACGTAGTTGGAATTGCATAGCATGTAGCCTTTTCAGAATGCCTCCTCTCACTCAGATAATGTGTGTTTAAAGTTCCCCCACGTCTTCTCATGGCTTGGTAGCTCATTTCTTTTCGGCCCTGAATGACGTTCCATCATCTGAAATAAACACAGTTCATTTACCCTTCACCTACTGAATGACATCTTGGTTGCTTCCAAGTTGTGGCAATTGTGAATAAAGCTGCCGTAAACATCCGTCTGCAGGCTCTCATGTGGACGTGAGTTTCAACTCCTTTGGGTAGATGCCAAGAAGCATGGTTGCTGGATCAGATAAGAGTATATTTAGTTTTGTAAGAAACTGCCAAACTGCCTTCCAGAGTAGCTGTAGCATTTTGCATTCCCGCCAGCAATGAATGAGAGCTCCTGTTGCTCCACACCATGGCCAACATTTGGTGTTGTCAGTGTTCCAGATTTTGGCCGTTCTAGAAGTTGCATAGTGCTATCTTACTGCTGTTTTACTTTGCATTTTTCTGATGACACATTATGTGGAACATCTTTATAATTTATTTTTATACTCTCTATAAAAGTAAAAAATATGTCCACCCATTACATCCTGGTCACATGTTGTGGAATTCCTGTGTCCCTTCCTTTTCTTCTCCTCAGGTGCCAAATGTAAGGGACTCTCAGACTCCACAGCCTTTCTTCCTGGACACTACAGTAGAGCCTGTCTGGTGCAGGCGTCTGCTCAGCTGGGAGCTGCTAGAGAAGCAAAACCTCTGGAGGTCAAGGACTGAGCCTGTCTTGTTGACTGTTGAGTTCCCAGCCCCTCTGGTGTCTGGAATGTTGAAGGATCCCAATAAATGTTTAACATATATGCCCCCGGGTTGGGTCATTGAATGGAAGATAACTTTTGTCCTGTAGGGCAATGTTATCTTCCAAGGGGCATGGAGTTCCTGCATACTTTCTCTCCCCTGCCTCTGACCTGAGCCCCTAGAGTAATTGAAGGCTTTCCAGTATGTTACAAAAAGATTCTTCTGGTACCCAAGGTGGGATAGTGGAGACGCCTTCCTCCTTGGGTACCCCCTTTACCCATTTCCTCCAGTTCTCCCCAACCTAAATGTGAGGGAGGAAGATGGAGTTCTGAATAGAGCAGGTACTTCCTGCTTCTTTCTTACTTATTTGAACAATGTCTTTGCTCTAGTCACTGTATCATTCCAATCCGATACCAGTAGTGATTATATCATTGATCCTCTTTTCAGTTATTTCTAATTGGTTACAGACATTAATCACGGTCTCTGCATAACAGATTGTATCTGCTGTCAATACCTGTGCTCAGATAGCCGTTGCCTTGTAGATTTAACCCACTGTCAGGATTCTTTGAGGGCACCCAAACTCATTGTCTCTTATGTTGCCATTGGGCCAAGACTGCTTCTCTTTGAGTCCTTCTTTCCATGTGGCTGTCACTGCCAGAGTCCTCAGGAGGGTTGAGACCATCCAGGGGCCTGGGCTTTCTCACTTCTCCGAACTTCAGAATGGATAATCCGTTTGCTGATCCCCCGTCCCCTCCAAGGGCATAACGACCACCTCGGCTCTGAGCACTCAGCCACCTGGGCAGCTCCTTCTTTGCCCTGTGAAGGCAGGTGGAAGAATGGCGATTGGGCGCTCACAGTTGCCTGCAGGCTCCAGATGGTCGTAGCCAGAGAGGAAGAGGGGACTTTGGTGTAAAGAAAGGTACTGAAAAGGGTCACCATGGCTCAGAGACAGCCTCCTTGGGAACAGGAAGTGAGAGGCTAACCGCAGTCACTCAGGTGCCCAGTACATGATCAGAGCACCATTGATTAAGGCGCCTCACTAAAGACCCCAACAGCTGGTGTTCGGCAAGAGCTCCCTCTGCCCCGGCCAGTGTGTTCGTGCTTTTAGGGACTGTCTGATGGAATCTTCCCTGCAGCCCTTTCCTTTCTCTCTTTGCAGCTTCTGTTGTGTTGTAGGCACAGTGCTGGTCACTGAGGATGCTGAGATGAACAAAAGAGAGCACAGCCCTGCCCTGTGGAGCTCACAGTCCCGTGGTGCAAACCGGTAGCAGTGAAATAACCACATGCGGTGACAGGTGTTGGGAAGAGAGGCTGTGGGGCCGCCTGTGCGGGTAGAGGGGCCGCATGCTTGCAACAGGCCCTTTCTGGAGGCTGGACAGGCTGGGCAGGTGGAGGTCCGAGGGACAGCAGGCTTTGGTGGCTGGAGAGTGGAGGGAAGGACCTCCTAGCGAAGGGCCAGCCATGGAGCAAGAGCAGGAGTGGAGAGTATGCACGTCCGAAGCCCTGGGAGATAGGAAGTAGGTGTTTCCATTGTTTGTAAATAGGAAAACTGAGGCTAATCCAGATTCAGAAATCTGCCTGAGGCGACGCAGTAGATGGCAGACTGTATGAGTTTGCTCCAGCTGCCGTAACAAAGTACCACAGACTAGGGGCGGAAACAGCGGGAACTCCTTGTCTCACGGCTCTGGAGGCTGGAAGCCTGACATCAAGGTGCCGGCAGGGCTGCTTTCTCCATTGGCTTGCGACCGGCCATCTTCTTGCTGTGTCCTCACCGTGGCCTTTCCTCTGTGCTTGTGCGTCTCTGGGGTGTGTCTCTCTGTGTCTTAATCTCCTCCTATAAGGACACCAGTCGTATTGGATTAGAACCCACCCTAAGGACCCCATAAGCTGAATTACTTCTTTAGAAGCTCTGTGTCCTAAGACAGTCACATTCTGATTACAGGGTGCTAGGGCTCCAGCATATGAATTTAGGGGACACATTCAGCCCCCGGCACTGACCTTCCCAAAAAGAGGGCTTGGTAGAGTCTGAGGAGGCGGGTGGGGGCAGCCCGGGGGTGCTGAGTCGGAGACGAGGGGGAAGAATTGCAGCGCCGCCCTGAGGCGGGGCTCCGAGCAGGAGTGCACAAAACGCAGAGGCTGAGCCAGGCCGGGGAGGGTGACCGCGCCTTGCCAGTGGAGTGAATGCATGTGCACTGATCTCCCCGTCAGACACCAGAGTCGGAAAGAGCCAGGTCAGAGCCGGGGCCAGCCTGGGGCGAGGCACAGATCCTGGGGAAACCAGAGTCTGGTCAGAACCCGCTTGGGTGGATTTCCTGCAGCCACATCTTGCTCTTAATTACAAGCAGGTAATCATTGTGCGTCATTCTGTAGCTACCATCAACTCAGATGCCCCGCACCCCCCACTCAATACAACTGTCTGTGATGATGGAGATGTTCTCTGTGCCCTCCAAGATGATGGCCGCTAGTCACAGGCGACTGTTGAGCGCTTGCAGTGTGTCTAGTGCATGTGGCTGAGAGCTTTTACTTTTATTTAATTTTAGAAAGTTTACTTTTAAATTTAAAATGTCACACGTGGCCACCACATTGGATAGCCTCATCCTTGACAGTGCAGCTGCAATCATACTGATTGCTAGATCAGCCAGGAGGGGTTTGGGATCTCCAGGAGCAGGGTGCGGGGATGGGGAGCCCCTCTGAGAGGTGCACTTGTCAGCTAGAGCAGTTTGTCCACGTCTGCTGGACGCGGAGACCCAGCTAGGGGTGGGAGGGAGCCAGCTCTTGTGAGCTGCCCTCCCATTTCTCATTCTAAAGAGAAGGCAGGGCTCACTCGTTCAGCAAATGTTTCTGAAGCGCCTCCTCTGTGCCTCTGACCTCACGTCACTGCGGGGCTCCACTGGGGCAGTAGTCAGTCCCCAAGTATACTGTTTAGTGCGTGGTTGCCATGTGCCAGCCACACACTCTTTCTGTTATTAATTTAATCCTCAGAGCCATCCTCTGTGGTAGATACTATCTTTCCCACTTCACAACAGAGGAAAGTGGGATTCAGAGATTTTGAGTGACCGCTTCAGCAATTGGAAGAGGCCGGATTTGAAGCCAGGTCCCTCTGACTCCAGAGTCCACACTGGTAGTGTCTGTTCTCTTTTGGAAGATCTCATTGGAGAGGGGTGCAGGTGAGGGGAGTGGGCCAGGGAGCACATCTTGTTGACTTTTGGAGATGCTGTCACTTGCAAGGCCAGCTTGTGTGAGGAGGACGCTGAGGGCGAGGCATCCACAGGCATCTGCTGAGAGACTTAACTCAAGCAAAAGCCAGGGAGGAAGCTGACTGTGAAAAATGGTGAACCAAAGGGGCAGGTCGTCTGGACACAGGGAAGGGCTAGTCTGTTGGGTCGTGAAATGCATATTGGGACAGGGACAGGCAGCTGGGTGCCCAGGAGGGAGCGTGGGAGTGGAAGGGCTTATCTCCTCCACCTGCTGTGCCCACTTCCTGCACGCTGCCCCTCTGGCCTCTGCATCACATGCATCTGAGAGCAGCAGCACGCTCGGGGTAGCAGCTGCCTGATAAGAAGGCTGCTCCGACCTTGACCTCCGGCAAGGTCATCTGAGACCTGGAAGTTAGGAGAGGAAACAGCAGGTTTAGAGGAAAAACTGGCCTTTGGGGAAGTTGCAACAACTTGTGATTTCTACAGCTGTTTTGCTTTCTGCTCAGCTGCTTCTCCAGGATGGAAGACAGCCCAGGCAATAGGAAATGCCACCTGATGGCCAGCTCTCCAGTCTCCTCCCAGCATGCTTCAAGCGGATTGTGAGGATAATCTTGGGAAGTTTAAACCCAACCAAGGCCCTCGGGGTCCAGAGCAGACATTTTCCTGCCACCTCTGGTCAGACCTTTGAGTGCCGAGTTATTCATGCATTTACCAAATATTTCTTGAGCGCCGGGCACTGTGGTGGGTCCTGGGGTACGGGCATGGACAGGACAGCACTGTCCGAGGCAATTACCAGAAGGACGCAGAGAAGTTAGCCAGATGAGGGCATGTGGCTGGGGGAGAGACATGGAGTATGCAGGCAGAGAGAAGGAATGTGGGCTCTGAAGGGTGCATTCAGGAGACAGAAAGACATTCATTGTGCCTGGATCTTAAAAGCAAGGAGGAGGAGTAAGAAGTGAGGCTGCAGGGGGATGAGGAAGATCAGACGATGAAGGGTTTCCTAAGCCGCAGTACATAAACAGATGGTCTCTTAGGTTGACGGCAGTACTGAGCCGCTGAAGATTCTAAGCAGGGGTGCGACTTGCTCAGATTGGAATGTTTATAAAAATTACTCTAGCTGTGTGGGGCTGGAGAATGGATTAGTTGGGGGCAAGAAAAGATTCAGGAAGAACAGTTTGAAAACTAGCACAGGTGATGGCCTGGATTGAATTAGAGACGCAGAAGCCGGGATGGAAAGAAGGGGAGGGGTCAAGAAATGAGGATGATTCTAAGCACTCGGTGAAGGAGAGCGCAGCTTCCAGGCTGACTTCTGGCTCAGGCGACTGGGTAGAAGGAGGTCCCAGTTAGTGATGCAGGAGACACAGAAGGATGAGCAGGTCTGTGGGGGAAGATGGTGAATTCTGTTGAGGACATGTTGGGACATGAAAGGGAGGTGCCCACTGGCAGCTGGACTCGGCGGCCTGGAGCTCAGCAGTCGACCTGGGCTGGAGGTGATTTGCAGAGCTGCAAGGCAGCGAGGGTGCGAAGGGCTTATCAGTGCCTGCTGCAGAACGGGAGTGCCTCCACGGACGAGGAGGCGGAGGCGCAGAGAGGCTGAGGACCATTCAGGGCTTCGTACCCAAGCTGAGATTTGAACCACACCCTTTGTGTGTTTGTGTGTGTGTGCGTGTGTGCACACGTGCACGTGTGTGTTTTCCCCAGTAGGCAGTCCTGTCATTACTCATGCCTGTGCCAGCCAGTGTTTGAAAATATCACAGTTGCCTTTGCCAACTTGGTGCATAGCATTGGCTTAATTCTGTGGGACATCTAGCATTGAATGCCCCTAGAATAGGGACGGCACATTGATACTGGAGCTGGGGATTCAAATTGGCATTAGCTTGGTGGACAGGCAAATGGAGGGAGCATAATGTAGCCATGCGTGGTGAATGCTAGATTCAGAGGGTTCCTCTTTTGCACCCTGCCATATGGGCAGTTTCCGTGGCCATGAGCGTAGATCTTGGTGAAATCGCTTCTCTGCTGAAGAACGAGAGATCAGAAGATAGTTCTGCTCAGTGCTGCGTGTGCATGAACTCGCCGCGGTATTATTTGAGGTCAGAGTAACCTTGTGAGAGGCCACCTTCTGATCCTGCCAGCTGTCTCCTTTACCTGGAAAAAAGCTTAGCCGTAAAAGAAGAGAAATAGCTTAAGGGGAAGGATGGAAGAGAGGGGAAGAAATAAATAGCCGAGATGGGCAGCACAGCCATACTTGTGAACACTCTGGGCTGTTGGAGCATGGCAGAGTGGAGTCTGCGTGAAATGTCTTGTGAAATAGCAGAGAGCAAGGCCATAGCCCCTGGGCTTCGGAGGCCGTAAGCTTATTAAAAGTTTTGTTTTGCTCCGTGGAAGCAGACCCTGTTTGTGTGTGCGTGTGAAAAGGAAACAAATCCTGGCATGAGATTCCGTTCCACTGAATTCATTCGGAAAGATGTTCCTGTTCGGTGGGCCAAGACGTTATGAAAAACCATAGACGCTGCTGAGAAGCTGTCCTAAGGGGTCCGGCTTGTCAAGACCCAGTTCTGAGCAGCTGATTGCTGCTTGCCATTGTTCGACCTGGACTGGGGCTGAAAATGCTGATTCCCTGAATGTCCCTAAAATAGAGGCCAGCTCAGACCGGGCTTAGAGCTGGGGTGAGAGCACATGAGCCAGATTCTAAATCAGATCGAAGCAAGAGGGGTTGTCAGTGCTTTGACCAGAGAGATTCCCTGGGTGTTAATTCCACCCTCTGTGAGTAGGACTCGGGACTGGAACGCATCCTCAGCTCAAGGTTGTGGCCATCTTCTTGTCCCTTTTAGCCCTGCGTGGGCCGTTGTCTTCTCTGCGTCTCTCAGTGAATTTACTTGGACTAGTGCAGAGAGAGCATCCTGTTGGCTTAACCAAGTACCATCGCCCCCTAGTGGGCAGAGCCCTCTGTACGAAGCCTCATGGTAATCGTTGGCCAACCTATGGAGGTATCTTCTTTGAGTCAGATGCTGTGTTCCAGTCCAGTCAGTGGCCAACTCAGACAAAGCCATGTTACTTTGCCAAGTGGGCAGTGCTGGGAGGGGGAGTTTGAAATGGCTGGACCGTGGCCGACTTGCACACTCCCAGTATCTATTGTCGGGGCAAGGGCTTGGCTCAAAGCTAAGTTACCAGACTGGTTAACGGCTGGTGTGTTAATCGGCCGCTGTGTTAGAGAGTGGGCCCAGGAAGAGCAGGTGTGTTGAGTAGCAAGTCCAAAATCCCAGAATGATGCAAAGACCTTCCCGGGCTCGTCTAGTCTATTCTGTCAGGGATGTGGGAATCTCTCTGGATTTGGGTCAGAGGGCGAGGTTGAAAACCAGACACCACCACTTAAGAGCTGCTTGGTCTTCGGAAGCTTGATTAACCAATCGGAGCCTCACCTCTCGTGCTGTGAGCTGGACCAACAACAATGCCCCCTCCCAGGGTTGTGAGGATGAGGTGAGGAAGGTACCTCCCCTAGCATCTGGTACCCGGAAGGCACGTAATGCCTTCGTCTCCTTCAGAGAAATACCAGGGACCTTTCAGCATAGGGTCACTTGCGGAAGGAGTGTGTCCACCCAGGGGCAAGAGAGTGGGATATAAGTTACATAAAGATTTTAGTTATTGCAGCCAGAAGAGTTTGGCAGACGGTGGCCAAACTTTCTAGGTCAGTGTCCGGAGAGGAGAGATATAGAGAGTGTTAGTGGTGATAATTTTGTCTGTCTGTCTTTCCTGCTCACTCACTCACTCATCTGTCACTTCTCTCTCTCTCTCATCTACTTTTTGTTCCATCTATCAGTCATCTATGTACACACACCTCATTTTTTAATTAAGAATTATTTCTTGAATGCCTAGTATCTGCCAGGCACGGGGGGTACAGTGATGAAGAAAACAAACCCATGACTTCATAGAGCCTGCATTTGAGGCGTGGGGTGCAAAAGATGATACATGAAAACTAACTCATGGCAGACGGTGACAGTCTAATGTGCTTCCGTGTGCACTGCTTCATCTTATCCTCGCAGTACCTCTGTGATGGAAGAGGGTCTCATCATCCCATTTTAAAGACAAAAAAAGTCAGACTCGGGGAGCGGGGGGTGCCTCGATTTCACCAGGTGGACACAGCCTGCCTGGGGCAGAGCTGCCTGACTCGGCATCCTGCATTCTTTTGACTTCCCCATAATGTAACTTCCTTGGAAAAGGAAGAAATATGAACTGACGGGAAAAAAGAGAAGGTTTTCAAAATAAGAGTTTGTAAATCAACCTTAAGAAGTTCCATGAGTTGCAAGGGGTAAAAAATAGCTCACTCGGTTACCTTTATTTTCCCTTCTGGTTTTAAATTCCCATAGCACACTTTCTGTGAGCGGTGCAGGGGACTTTAGCTTCTCGCATTGCCAGGCAAATATTTATCCTTATGGATAAAGCAATGCCATAGTCGTCTTCACGGCCTTATTCTAAAACGTCTTCCCTCCCTCTGGAATTTTACACTAGGCCAGCATTCTTGTTTTTGTTTGTTTTTTGGTGAGGAAGATTGGCCCTGAGCTAACATCTGTTGCCAATCTTCCTCTACTTTAGGTGGGACGCCACCACAGTGTGGCTTGATGAGCGGTGCTAGGTCTGCGCCTGGGATCTGAACCTGCGAACCCTGGGCTGCAGAAGTGGAGCACGCACACTTAACCACTTGGCCACGGGGCCAGCCCCCTAGGCTAGCATTCTTGACCGTTCCTCTCCTCTCTTTGAGGATTTGTCAGGGGCTGCAAGGCAGATGCCCAGTGGGGCCGGGCAGGTGTGACAGTGCGTGAAGGGGGCCTGGTGGGAATACTGGTGACCTTGAGAGTGAGCGTGTGTCCTCTGGGGGTGGCCGTGACTCAACGCCATCCAGTCCCCACGGGTGTTGAGGGTGCACCGTGTTGCCAGTGCTCGTCCTTTGGGAGAAACACAAGTTAAGATTTCATGCACAATATCTTCAATTTAAATTTTAGTTCAGTTTCAACAAAACAAAATAAAACCCATAGTGTGGGCCAAACCAAGCATGCCCGCGGGCCAGAGTATTTTGGGTCATAGGCTGGGTTACAACCTGCTGTCATGGGACACTTCTCAGTGGAGAGAAGGGATGTGTTTACATCAGAGATCAGATTTGATTTGTTTGGCCCGGAGAGTTTTGAGACCCATTTTGAGTTAATGGCTAATATTTTAAAAGTGGGATATTTCACCCAAAGATCTAGGTTTCTGGCTTCTTTAGAAAACAAAAATCAAAAGATGGAACAACACTGAGTCCAGTGTTACCCAGTCACAGACTCCTGGTGCTGAGTGTGGCACTTCCTTTAGACAGGGGCTGCCTAGTTTGCCACAGTCCCCATCTATTGTTGACTTCTGGCCCACTGCACTTACTAATGTGATCTCCCTGATGCCTGTAGGCATTGGAGTTTGTGCTCACAGGTTCAAATCTGTGTTTGATCAGAACGTGAAAGGGGCATTCCAACTCACCTGACATCAGTGTGGGTTGACGGTGAAAATCAGCGTGCTAGTTCTCCCCAAGCAGAAGATCGCTCCCAGGAGCAAAATCAGTCCTGCTGGATCTTCATAGACCCTTTTACTTTTTATCTGTGCCTGGGGGAAGATCTGTGTGTGTGTGTGCCTGTGCGCACACCTGCATCCATCCTGTGTGTGCACTTGTGCGTGCAGGGCATGGAGGTTTGATCTTTCTCCCGTTTCCCTCCATCTTCCCGTTTACCAAGCAGTTATCTCTGCTGTCTTCAGCTCTGGCTCTCAGGCTTGGGGAGCAACCTCTTGCTCATTGGTGCCGGGAGGACCAGGCATCCTCACTCTCGTGGTGGGCCCCTCTGAGTGGCTGGCGATCTTGCTGTTTTATGTGTTGTTCGCCTCTCACAACCCGTTTCTATCTGCGATGCTCTGAAATCCGTGGCAGTCTCCTTGAGATACGCGTGTTCAGCAGCTGAGACCACTCAAAGCTTTATCCCTCTATTCTGCCACCATTGCTCCTTCATGGAAAGGATTTGAAAAGGAAACCTTGACTTTTAGATTGATTTTTAAATAAGCACCTATTTAGCTGTTGGTGCTTGAAAAGCAGCCCGGATTATAGTCTTCCAACAAGCAAACAGTATTCTAATTGATGCCTCTCCTAGCTGATGAAAGGGGCCTCCCCCCAGCCTGGGGACAGACCTGATATTCACAGGTTGTTGACAACAGCGGGGAGTGGGGAGAGGTCAGCGAACGCGGGCACAGGCGAGTGCTTTCTCCTCTCCTCGGTCCTTCCCCCGTGGACTCTTGTCCTGCCGCTTCCTCTCCCTTCTAGTTGATTGCCGTGGTTTTGGTGGTCATGCCAAGGTTTTTTTGCTGCATTTCTAGAACAAAATGCAGACTAGGAAGTACTGTTGCATTGCTAACCCAGTGGTTTCCAGGAAAGATGATGGACAGAGTGTTTAAAATTGGATTGGAACTTAGAAGTTTCCAGATTCGTAGATGCCTCCCTCCGGGTGAATAGTCTTCTCTGCTTTTACTAGAGATGTCTAGAATCTAAAGTGCCTTTGCCAAGAGATGAATAAAAGCCTTTCCTCCTCCATCGGGCCTTCCTAGAGTGTGAGAAAGAAAACATATTCTCCTTTCACTCCAGTCATGATGGCCTTGAGGAGAAGTGAATAGCCAGCATTTATTGACCACTCCTTAGACACCAGGCTTTGGGCTGAGTGCGTCACATGATCATCTTGTCCTCACAACCAGCTTAGGAGGCTGCTCTTGTTGTCATCTCCAGTTTACAGATCAGGAGACAAAGGCACAGAGAGGTTAGGTAACCTCTCTCAGGCCACACAGCGGGGGAGGGGTGGTACCTGGGTTTGAGCTCAGCCCATTCTTTTAAGTGGAACACACTCTGCACTGCAGCCTATGTTGATACATTTCATCCGGCTGCGTGTTTCCTGATACTTTTCTCTCTGCCATTTACAGAGTCTGTGGAGGCCGAATGTTGCAATTCGTGAAGAGCGGTTAGTGTGCAGGACATTACTCATCATAAAAGTGAATAGTCAGTGTTTATGACATGGCAGGGACTGTGCTAAGTGCTTTAAATGCATTTTCACTTGGGGCTCTCATACTGACTCTGAAACGTGGGTATGGAAGTCACTGACCACGATCCTACCTCCAGGATTTGAACCAGGATTGATGCAGTTAGAAGTGAACCCACCCTTTAATTTACCATGTTGCAATTTCATCCTCTGCTGTTCTCTCTTCAGTGTCTGGTTTGCTCCAGCCACAGGATGGCTCAGTGCTGTTGGTTTAACATGCTAAATGATTTCCTACCTCAGGACCTTTGCACAACCTCAGCTCTCTGCTTGGCACACCTTTTCTCCTCTTCTCCCCTCAGCAAACCATGCTTTAGCACCCCGTTCAGGTGTCACCCTGGGAAACTTTCGGCATCTTCCATGGAAAGAGCTAGTGGCTTCTCTCTGCCTCCTCCCCTGGAACCCTGCTGTCTTTAGACTCTCTTACTGCCCTCCTTACACTGTGTTGTCATAATTTGTATACCCCATGGAGTTGTAAATCCTTTGAAGTGGAGATTATGAAGGATGCATCTCACCCGACTGTGTGGTTTGTCACTCTCCCAGAACTTACTCCAGTGGCGGGTAGTCATAGGTGCCCAGGCACCAATGATGAGTCCCTGTCTCGCTGGTGCCTAGCCTGGAGCACAGGAACAGACATACTGAGTGCATATGACAGTGCTTGTATTAGTCAGGGCTCTCCGGAGAAACAGAGCCAAGAGGATATATAGAGACATATTTAAGGGGACATTTGTCATGGGAATTGGCTCACGTGGCCATGGAGGCTGAGAAGTCCCGTGCTCTGCCACCTGCGAGCTGGAGACCCAGAAACCAGGTGGTGGAATTCAGTCTGAGTCTGAAGGCCCAAGAACCAGGAGTTCGGATGTCCGAGGGCAGGGGACGATGGACGTGCCAGCTCTGAGAGACAGACGGAATTCACCCTCCCTCCCCTTTTTCCTGTTTGGGCCCTTGACCGAGTGGAGTTGCCCAGCCGCTGTGCTGACAGCGGATCTTCTTTACTCCGTCGGCTGCTTTAGTCCCTTCCAGAAACACCTCGCGGACACACCCAAAATAGTGTTCTACAGGTATCTGGGCATCCCTTCCCCAGCCCTGTCCAGTGGACAAGATTACCCATCACCGTTCTCAGTATGGTTTTATTGATGGTTTTGTATCATTCTGACTCCCCTCCCCACCTCTTTGTTACCTTCTGGCTTCAAACAGCGTTTAGTAGACGATGGAATCATTTTTCTCGCCCAGAGGTTGGCTGACCTCTTCCTGTAAAGGGACAGAGAGCAAGTATTTTAGGTTTTTCAAGCTGTGTGGGCTCTGTCAACTACTCACTTCTGCCATTGTGGTGTGAAATCAAACTTTGTTTGCAAACATGGCAGCCGGCAGATGTGGCACACCGGCTGTCGCTTGCTGACCTGTGTTCTAGGAGATTCTTGTCGTGACAAATACTGGAAGATGATAATTGGGCTGCTCTTATCACAGTCAAGATTAGCTTAGTTGCCCAAGCCATAGTCTTAAACTGGGCCTTGAAGAAAGGATTGTGTGTTCAGTGTCATGCATAGCATCACTCCGAGTGCCTCACTGTTGGCCCATTTAGGTATCATTAAAGGGGTCTCGTAGGTTGTCGTGGAAAGGACCTATGCTTTGGAGTCAACTATTCTGGTTTGAATTCTGCATTTAAGCTGTGTGATCCTGGGTAAGTTACTGAACCCCTCTGATCCTCACTTTTCCCATCTGTGATACTTAGATCACCATCCTTACCTTGCAGCATTTTAATGGGCTGCAAATATTTAGCCTGTTTCAGGCACATAATAGGGATTGAGCAAATATTAGTTACTTTGTCTTCTTGCAGGCTTTTACCGCAAATCCCAACCTTTCAGCTGCAACATGGAAATGTAAACTGTAAAAGCCACTAGAGCCCAGGGAGGCCCAGTGTATTTGAAATTCTAGAAAGAGTCTTTGAAAAGTGAGAGACATTTAAGTCTGAGGAATTTGTCCTTTCTAACTGTCTCACCATTCTCTTTGAGACGGAGTGAGAAGAATTTGACATTTCATTTTCACACCTGAATGTTACAAGTCTAATGCAAGCTTGGGAATCAGAGGTGGCTGTGACGTCAGGGGACGGGGAACGGAGGTTGCAGACCAAAGGCAGAGATGGCCTGTTCAGCTCTGCAAGGAGGTTGATTGGATGCCTACAAGGTTATCAAAGGGACTCTTACGAACATTCTGGGACCAGGAGGAGTAAATCTTGGGATGCTCTATTGGGAAAAAGAAGTTGGATGAGACCCCTGTATCTATCTGTACGTGCCACACATCATAAGTATCTATGTCCCACAGCTCCTTGCGTATGGTGTAGGGCACCTAAATGTCACAGAGAACTGTCTGGCTCCGCGTCTGCCCACACTTCGCATTCTGTTCCCAGACGGGATCTCCGCAAGCGTTCAGAAATGCCTCTCCTTGGTCCAGGCTGACTTCTGTGCTCCTTACAGCCAGTGTCTTCGTGTTTTTACCATTGAGCTTTGGCGATGTTTCTGTCCTATTGCCTGCACGTGGGGCCTACCATGACTGGACTCCTCCTCAGGCAGACCAAAACGCTCCTTCCTGTCCAGTCCCAAGGCATTCTGTTCATAAGCCCTCAGACCACTTATAACACGGAATGGACCTTCGTCGTGCCTCTCTCTCTAATAGATTAAAAGCTCCTTGAGGACAGAGGTCACATCTTATTGATCCTTTTAGCTCCAGTACCTGGCATGGTGGCAGGTACTTATTAGAGGCTTGATAAATATTGCTGACTTTGAAAACAGGAAACTATTTTTAAATTTGGAGATATTTTCAAGCTGACAAACTGAAAATGTCTTGAAACGCTGGCTGTCCAGAAAAAATGGTTTTGTGTTGACTTTGAAGTTGAGTGGCCCGTCCTTTTAAACCAGCCCCGCTAGGCCCTCGGCGAGTCTCAGCGCATCTTGGTGACAGAACGACATCGCCCAGAGGCCTGCGGTGATTGGCTGCATCATGGGGCGCACTGTCGTTCCAGATGTCGGTCCTGCGGGGTTTTCCTGCGGGAGCAGCAGGGAGCGGAGCCACCGCTCAAGAAACACTCCAGGATCTGCAGCATTGACCCTGAGAACCGTCCACGCAGGTGGGTCAGGCGGAGGTTCAGTCCACGGTGACTGGAGGGCAGGGCAAATGGGTCAAACCAGGCATTTTGTGGGAAGTGGTTAATGTTTAGGAAGTGTGAGCACTTGAATAAGAGTAAGCAGCCACGGCGAGAGCCCTTCGGGTGGCTTCTCAACCTGGGATTTAGCAAACGTCTGCTGGCTGCCCGCCATGTGCTGGGCGCTCAGTGAGTTCAAGACCTTCTGAGAGAGGCACTAGCAATGTTTCCATTTCGCAGCTGGGAAAATCAAGTGCGGATAATAATAGTTCCTACCTCACTGTGATGATCAAATGATGTCCTATGTATAACATGCCCAAAACGGTGTCTGACATATAGCAGGCACTGCACAAGTGTTTGTCATTATTACGTAGGACCACCTCTTCCATACAAGGCGCCTACTTGGTCTGTTGCATCGTTTTGCATGAATCTTGGTGGGCATAGCGCAGCATACTCTTCACCCACTGTCCCTTTCTCGGACAGCACTGAATTTCCAGGGATATGGGGACCTTTGACGCATCTTGCCCCAGCTCGTAGCTTAAAATCTGGTGATGTTATTATTTTTCTTCTGCACGATTGTGCATCGCAGGGATTTCTCTTGTAGCACTGACTAAACAGGATGCTATTTCTGCAGGGGCCTTGGTGACTGAGCTGCTGTGGAACCCACCACGTTTATGTGTAGTTTGCGAACTGGCAGGTTGATCCATCAAGAGTTCCAGGAGCAGAAGCGCACCTCATTCTGTTTTTCTGGGAGGTCCCCTGCCACACTGTCTGTGTGATGTGCCGGAGGTTGGTTTCCTAAGGGCCTGCAGCGGGAGGGACATCAGTACTGAGGGTTCTAGAGAATGAATCTGGACAATAAGTGTTGCTGGCCTGTGTCTGCAGGGTGAGCAACTGTTGCCTGCCTCTTGCCCTCCCATAAAGGAAGGTGGCACATGTCTGCAGAATGTTCCATGGCTGAAGGGTCGCGGATTCTGTCATTAGAAAACACCAGGGCTTGTTATATGTTTAGTGGGAAAAGCCTTCCCTGCGTTGGTCCGTTCATCTCGCCTGCTGCTTGCAGACCTCCTCTGGCTGTGCATTAGGTACAGAATCAACTCCAGAGTCCTTACCATGACACACAGGCCTTACGGTTTCAGGTGCCCCAAGTCCAGCTGGGTGCAAAAAGCCACGCCCTCTCCCCCCACTTGTACCCTGTAATCACTTTCCACTGAATTTCTTGACTGGTCTCCAGATAGTTTGTACTTACTCATAGCTTTTGCCTTTGCATGTGCTCTTTCTTTTGTATGGTATGCCCTGTCTCCTCTTCTCCAATGGCAAACTCCTACTTATCCTTCAAAACCCAGCTCTGATAACGCTTCCTTTGGAGAAGGCTTCTGCAAGGCACCTAAGCCAAATTACTTGCCCTCTCTCCTGTCCTCCTCTAGCACTCTCTTCTCTGGTATGATAATGAATCCATTGACTTTTGTTATCTCTCCACCAGTGCATACTCCTTCATGGCAGAGACCGTTTATCTCTGACCTCCTTTATTTCTGATAGGAGTGAACCATGAGTTCGAAGTCCTGGCTTGCAGGAGTCTGGTTTCTGCAGGGCCGTGCCTGCTTGGCGAGTTCTCCTGATTCAATGCATTTATTTTTAGCAACAAAATTTAACGAAAATCCCCAAATATGCATGCTGTCACTACAAGGTGCGTTATTCCGTGGGTGTTGCTTAGCCAATGCTCCCTCCCCGTTTTAATCCACTTCCCCCTGATCGGTGCCGTCCTGCACCCCTTTCTCTAGTGCTGCTTCTCTGAAAGGCGTTCCGTGTCTCCGCTGCCCCCTGATGTGTGGGTGGGGAGTCTCTCTGGACTCAAGCACGTTAGCCTGTCGGCGTTGGCGAGTGAAGTCAGTCATCTTGCAACTGACCCAACCTCAGAATTAACATTTCCAGTCCCCACTTTGTCTGTTTTGTTTGTTTCTCTAAAACCTGCTGGTCTCCTTCACACCTCCATAGCTTTGCCAGGATTCAGTAATCACTCATTTTTTTCAGCAAATGGTTATTGTTTACCTTCCATGTGTCAGGCGCAGCTCTAGGCATTGGGGATGCAGCAGAAAGCACAAGAATGTAGAGCTTCTACCTTGAATATATGACTAAATTAAATATTGTGACGGAAGATGAGAGCACTGTGGAGAAGAATGGAGGTGAAAGAATAAGTCTTGTGGATACTTGGGGAAAGAGCATTCCTGGAAGGGCTAACAGCAGGTGCAAAGGCCCTGAGGTGGAGGAGTACCTACCGGGTTTGAGGAACATGGAAGATCGCTGTAGAAACTCTGACTTTTATCCTGGGTGAGGTGGGAAGACATTGGAGAGCTTTGAGTGGAGAAATGCCACTGACTTCATGTCTTCACAGCATTACTGTGGCTCTTGTGTTGAGAATCGACTGTGTGGGCCAAGGGAGGAAACAGAGAGCAGTCAGAGAGCCCCGCAGTCATCCACGTGAGAGCTGCGGCGCATCGGACAGTGGTGTTCCCAGTCCGCGAGGACACCCTTCTCTGTGCCATCAGGAGCAGTCTTTCTCCTGTAAAATCGAGGGCCGGGGCATCCTCCTGCTGTAACTCTCCCGGACTTTCTTCTCCTGCCCTCAGCACGTTTGACGTAAACTCCTGTGGTAGTGATCATCACGTGCTGTCATCCTCACTGAGCTTTTCTTCCTGCGCTGGTTTTACTTCACTTGGGAATCCTTGGGAACTTACTCATTTGTGAATTCCCAGGGACTGGCACAGAGCCTGGGACATAGTAGGCAAGTTTGGAGGGCGGGACGCACATTGCAAAGCTACCTGGTGGACACCCCAACACCCATGCTCACCGTTTCTTGGCATTCTAGAAGAGAGCTAGTCCAAGTCTTGCCTCTGCCTTGCTGGCTCGTGTGGCTGAACAATTGTGCATTCTGAGAAGAAGAGCCCTGAGGGGGATGAAAAGAGTGTAAGAAGGAACGGATTTAGATTTGCTAACACTGAGCTAAGAACTGTGTGCATGTTTCCTCATTTCATCCTCACTCGATCTCATGAAGCATCATCTCCATTTTACAGATGGGATAACTGAGGCTCCAAGGCTTTAGATCACCCGGCCAGTAAGTGGCAGACAACAGTCCAACCCAGGTCTGTGGGCTTTGAAGGCCAGCGCTCTCCCCAAAGATAGACTGTTCCACCGAACCATCGGGAACCAATTCATCCTGCCTGATCGCCTTCGTATTATAAAACCTAGTGGGGAAGGCTGCAGCTGTTAGCTCTGGGTCTTACTCCAACTGTCCACCAAGGGATGCAAGAGTTTCTTGAGTAACTCAATTCCTTAGAAAATAATTCGCCTTCTTTTCACTTTCTGCATTCTCTTCTCTAAAAATTTCACATAAATAACATAATATACCGTTATAATATTTTATAATACATAATATAAAGTATATTAAATATATATAGATATGTAAAATATAAATAGATATTATGTTATATATATATAAAGTCACCCAGGAGATACATGGACAAAACCTGAATGTCCCTTGATGGGGGGAGTTAAGAAAGGTGCAGCCCTGAAAAGAAACTGAGTGGCCCTATGACATGCCAGGACGGCGTGATTCCTAGGTGCATTTTAAGGGGAAATAATTAAAACAAAGCGTTCTGTGTATCGTGTGTTTTCGTTTGCGTAGAATGAGGCCTGTGCAGACGCACACGGGCTGAGCTGTGGGCGGTCCTGGCGGGCGGGGAAGACGTTGGCACAGTGTCTGATTCTTCGGTGGGGCCAGGTGGACGGCAGGTCACAGGTGGGAGGCAGACTGATTTTTCAATAGATTCTTCTATGCTATTTGATTTTTCAAAGAATCTAAGATGCACACATATATGTACACATACGTATAAAATATGTATTTCGATTGGTATATAAGTATAATATATATATAAATGTTGACATGTATTTTTTAAAATCTAGCTAATTTTAAGCAGGGCTTCCCCGGTGCGTGTGGTATCTCTCATACACCATCGCACAACTCTTTGGCTTCACAGACGGTCTCTGGGGACAGAGGCCCTTTGGTTGGGGACAGCCACTCTGGAGGCTGTCAGCTCCGCGTGGGCTGCCTGGCTCGCTGAGGCGGAAACCCCCTGGGGCCTGGCCTCATGCCCTCCCTTTGAGCCCTTCCCCTCCCACCCTCAGTCTGCTCCCTGCGCATCCTTCCAGGCTCAAGTCCTGCAGGATGGAGCAAGCCTGCTTCTCTTACGGCTCCAACAGGAGCTGACGTGAATCTTACTGGCTGCTGGCCTGCTTAACTTTATGTGTCAGCTTGGCTAGGCTCTGGTGCCCGGTTGTTTGGTCAAACACCAGTCTCGATGTTGCTGTGAAGGTATTTGTTTTAAATGTGATTAATATTTAAATTAGTAGATTTTGAGGAAAGCAGATTATCCTCCACAGTGTGGTGGTCCTCATCCAATCAGTTGAATCCGTCTGTCTCTATAGATCTATCTATCTGTAAATCTTTATCATACAGACATATGCCTACGTCTATATCTAGATATATCTATACTGTCTGTGTCTATGTCTATATCTGTATCCATTTTCTCTCTCTCTCCCCCGCCTTTTGGTTCTGTTTCTCTGGAGAAACCTGAGAAATATACAGCTGTGATTGGCCTAACTTGAGCCATGGTCCTGCCCCTGATGCATTACTTTCTCCATAAGAATGCAACACACTGGGCTAAAGTTAGGGGTTGCTCCCAGGGCTGTGGGGGAGTGAGATCTGCCCTAATGACCATGGTACTGAGGATGGGAGAGAGGTAGTCTGGAAACCAGAATCAGGCTGTTACAGGAAGTAGAATAAGTGGAGGCTGGAGTGAAACACAACAAAACAGAGAACAGAAGTCCATCACTGTGGCTGTTATTATCTCCTCTTGCAAATGAATTAACAGGCTCAGAATGGTTAAGAGGCGTGGTTGAAGTCACACAGGAAGTTGGTAATTGAGCAGGATTCAAGCCTAAGTGTGTATGATCTTGAAGTCTTTATTTGTTCTTTGTCCCCCATCATTTCATTCCTTCCTTCATTTATTCATTTCATCATCCAGCCAGCCAACAGTAAACTAATGTTTACCGGCTGCTCACTATTGACAGACATGGACTGTGCTGGACCCTGAGGAATCCAGATCATCTGACCTTAAAAGTGTCCCTCACATGAGAAAAAAATGTTTCCTGTGCTGCAGACCGCTTTTCAGATATTCCAAACAAAATTCACTTCTCTCGAGCTGCTCAGAGCAGGCACATTCAAATCCGGATTGGTCTTCAGAGAAAAGTACAAACTCCTTTTCCGCTGAGCCAACTCATTTTCAATTCACTCCATGAAGTCAGGCAGAGTACCAGGAGGGTAAAAACAATCGTAACGACACCACCGCCCACTGCTGTTTACAAGAAGGGGCATTCCTGGTGGGGCAGAGGAAGATGGACGGCACCCGTGTGCCAGAGCTGGCATGGCGTCCTGGCAAGTGGCAGATTTATGGCTCTGGCATCACCAAAGGAGGAGTCCCTTTCACTGATGTCCTTCCGAGCTCCCCTGGTTGGTTATTGCTCCATTTCTTCTTAGCGTGAGTGATGAGAGGGTCCTAGGAGGCAAGTGGGTGCATGCAGGCGAGCAGTTGTTCCATGGATTTATGGTTTATTCTCTGCTCGAGTCACTTTCCTGGCTGCTGCCACTGTGAATGAGTTCCTCTGTGAGAGCAGCTCCTGGCCTCGCTGTGCCCACTGCTGCCTCCGGGCCTTTGCCGGACATGCCCTGCCTGTTACTGTAGGTCAGTCCAAGCCCTTCCCCTTCCATGTGGCCAAGCTGTAATACTAGTAATCGTGGTCCCGTTTGACATTCGTGTGGCACTTTACAGTTTATAAAGTAAGGTACGGTTTATAAAGCAGTGGGTCACACTGGTTCAGAGCACGGTCTTTGGAGCCAAACTGCCCGGGTTCAGATCTCAGTTTAGCCTTCACAGGCCAGATAATCGTGGGCCACCTACTCTCTCTCCCTCGGTTTCTGCATCAGTAAAGTGTGGGCAATCAGAGGGGCTCTTGTGGAGAGTAATTTGAGCTTATCCATGTAAATCAGAGGGTAAGCCCTAAACAAATGATTATTATTTTTATTTTATTATGTAAGTCATCCTAAAAGAAGGAGGAGAAGCAAAGAATTGGCATAGTGGTTTGTAATCTCAGCTCTGCCACTAATCTGCGTGAGCTTGGGCAAGTTATCAGTTTTCTGTCATCTGTAAAATGGGGATGATGACAGTGCTCACTGCACAGGGTGGTTGTGAAGGTTAAATGAGATGTTGCCTGGTAAGTGTTGAGCACAGTCTCTGTGATGCAGTGAATGCCCAATGACAATCGTTTTTAACGGTAACTAGGCACCTTAGAAACATTTAACCACTACGTCAAGTGAGCTTGATTTGTGCGATATAATCCTAAAGGAACTTTATTTTTGTCTTCTATTGTTTCTTCAGATTTACTCAGTGGGGCTGATTCTGTTGCTGCCTCTGGATGAAAATTCTGGAAGGCCCTACTGACTTTTTGGTACCTATTCAGTAACAGAAGGTCCTACAGCCCCTGTAAGTTGCAAAACTCAGTTGCACATCAATAATTAACATATTCAGTCCAGTGCAATTGCTAAAACTTTAAACGTGGTTTCTGGGCTTGCCACATGCAGGGCAGCTTGCTGTCATGACAGGGAGGTGACCAGCTTCTATCTCCTCCCTCATCTGCTGACCACAGTTTCTGCCTTCTCCAGCGTTGGAGAGGGGACAAGGGAGAGGAGAGGGGACATGAAAGTGTTTCCTTGACTGGACTGTCGTGAGCTGGTATCAGCACACTTCCTGGAATTGGCAGATGTTTCAAGCAGGCTCTTTTGCTCGTGGTTGCTTTTGGGGTTTCTTTGGAGATTCCCATATACATCGACATCCCTAATTGCTGGAGCTCTCTCACCAGCGATTCTCTTGATGACAGAAATTTCATCGCTGTTTCTGCACTGTCACTTACAACTTCTTCTCAGCCCTTAGGAAAACGCGATTTCACTTCATCTCTTTCTGTTGAGATTCCGTTTTTCCTTCCAAGTTGTCCTCCTGGATAGAACCTTCTCTCTTACACATGGCTCACGTCTGGTTCACGGAAACATGAGCTTCCCACAAACTCATTTAATCTTCACCTGCCTTTGTGTGATGAGTGCTGTCATTATCGGCATTGACAGGGGCAGAATCTGAGACGTTGAGTGTACACGTAGCATATCCAACATCACACAGCTAGCAAGTGATGAAGTCATGCCCTTAATCCAGGTCATCTGACCCCATAGCCGAGATTTTGACCACCCACGTTGTACTTTCAACTTAAAATTGAGCATAATTGTTTTCCTTCACTGTCTGAGAAAAGATGTGTAAAAATTATGTACAATTCTCCTTCTTGTCTTTTGATTTTTGGGGGAGGTATGGGAATGAAAATGTTCTAGTCATGCTTATCTAGTGTTTTCTCCTTTCCTGCTTCTCCCTCCAGAAAAGTCTAACCGTACAGAAAAACAAAAACAAACTCAGCCACCAAATAGAAAGACCTCTGTCTTTTGCTGGTGTCCATTTGCTCAGCATCACAGAACTCAGCGCATGTGCCCTTCCCACGAGCTGTCTCTCTGCCTCCCACCTTTTCTGTGTGTTTCATACCAATTCTCTCTAGCTCACGCTTAGATTTTCTCCACTGTTGGATCTTAACAATATAGTTTGGAATTCAATTTATAAGAAGAATATATTACACTTTACCAAGTTACACTGCATACCCTCTGAATCTGATTACTGACATCTCTGGGGTCTCAGGATTGCTTCAGAGCAAACTTGATTAAACACTGTTGGATTAGTTAAAGAGGGGTGCATCTACAGCTGCCTGGATAGCCCACTGTTCTTTAAGAAAAATATTGGATAGGGGCTGGCCCGGTCGCTCACTGGTTAAGTTTGCACGTTCTGCTTCTTGGTGGCCCAGGGTTCGCCGGTTCGGATCCCGGGTGCGGACATGGCACCGCTTGGCAAGCCATGCTGTGGTAGGCGTCCCACATATAAAGTAGAGGAAGATGGGCATGGATGTGAGCTCAGGGCCAGTCTTCCTCAGCAAAAAGAGGAGAATTGGCAGCAGTTAGCTCAGGGCTAATCTTCCTCAAAAACAAAAAAAGAAATATTGGATAATCCAATGCAGGCAAATCAGACATCAGCTTGTTTTGTTAATGTTCTGACCTCATTTAAAATTAATGAGATTTTATTAAATTAGAAGATCCAGATAAGTTAAAATAAAATTGATTCATATATTTTTGCAGAGGTGAGCGTACGAAATCAAACTTCCAGTCTTATTGGCTTACTAGTTTAAAAATACTTTTCATAAATTTTAGTTCTCTTGGGGTAATAGCTTGTCTGTTTCAATGGTATTGGGTGTCCTGTCAAATGCTTTTGTTGTAATCAGCATTTTCTTTCCCCACTTCACACAAAGAAAACCTAATCTACCCCTCATTTTGCTGCTTTCTTTGAAAAAAAGAGAAGGATTGGGAGCTATTTAGCCAATCTGCCTTGCTGCAATTTCTCATATCAGAGGAATCTCGTTCTTCTTTTTTTCCTTCATATTTTGTAGATTGCAAATATGTTTGAAGATGTCATTGTCAGTGAAAGGATTCTTTTCAGTTTTCCACTGTGTTTCTTTTCATCAATCTAATTCTCTCTTTAACTCAATGCTGCTTTTATTTATAGCTTGTGACTCCTCTTCCGAACCTTCTTCTACTTTCCAGAATGGTTGCATTTTTAAAGCTACGCCTGATTGCCCATATTTCCAGTTTTTGCAGTTAGAACCATGGGGATTTGGCTTCCCTGCCCTCTGTTTTAACATCAGCTCCATTCATGGCTGTTGTCCCTGAAAATCACATATCTGCTGTCTACCAGAAAATCAAGCCAATTCTTGTTTTTTCTGCCTGTGGCGTAATGACAATTTCCTGCTTTCTAGACACTTGAGTCATTTTGGCGCTCCAGCTACTCGTGGGGAGAAATTGGTTATATTGAAGGATAGGGCAAGGTGACAGTGAAAAATATAATAAAGAATTCGTGGTAATTCAGATGCTGAGTTTACTTATTTTTTTACACTCAGAAGAAAGATATTTATGAGCATTGTTTTTGTTGTGGTAAAATATGTATAAGAAAATTTACCATTTTAACCATTTTTAAAGGTCCAATTCAGGGGCATTAAGTACATTCATAGTGTTGGGCAACCATCACCATTGTCTGTTTCCAGAACTTATATATATCTCAGAGATTTTGAAGTACTTGGGTGACCAAATCTGTTAAACATTTTTAAAGCACTTTTTACGTCATTGTGTCATTTTATTTGTTCTTTAAGGTACATCTTTTCGTTTATCTAATTTATATTTATTGAGTGTTCCTGCTAATCTGGGCACACTTCTGGGCACAGAGGACTATAGTGTTAACCAGAAAGACAGGAAGCTCGTAGCTCAGTGAATTGGCTGGAGTGATTTCCAGGTCTTCTTTAGCTAGTCAACATTTCTTCACCCGTATATGGATATGTTGTCCTTTTCAGAGCAGTCAGACCAATGTCCCTTTACTTCAGTCTTCACTTCAGGCTTCTTCTCAAACCCCATCCCAATATTATATTTGGACTTTCCCAATCCTACAAAGGACTTTCTATTCCTTCTCCTTTATAGATATGTACTTTGCGGTATTCTTTCATGGATGTTTAAATGGTATTATATTGTATGTATTTCGGAGCAATTTGCTTTCTTTTTTCCCAGTTTAATTAAGATATAATTGCCAGGCAGCACTGTGTAAGTTCAAGGTGTACAGCATACTGATTTGACTTACATATATTGTGAAATGATTACCACAAGAAAAAACTGTTTTTCTCCCTGTGATGAGAACTCTTGGAATCTGCTCTCTTAGCTACTTTCAGACCCAGCATCCAGCAGTGTTCGCTGTACTCATCATGCTGTACCTTACACCTGTAGTACTTTTTTATCTTATCCCCAGAAGTTTGTACGTTTTGATCATCTGCAATTTGCTTTTTTACACAGCAACATTGCTTGGAAATCAATGCATATTGTTGTATTTATGAGTCTCCAGCAAATGCTCGTTGAATCCTTAGCATGCGGCAGGAGCTGTGAGCTAGATGTCTTCACCTCTCTTCCGCGTGTAACCTTAACAACAGCCCGGGAACGAAGTGTCTTGGCACCATCCTCATTTTATATACAAGAAAACCGAGAATCAGGGTCTTCAGGTGTTTTGTTCAGGGTTGCACAGCTGGTTAAGTAGAGTCAGGATTTGAACTCAGCTTCCTGACCTCGGAGCATGTACAATTACCATTCCACCAAGCTGCCTCTGCCTGGTCGTTAAGTCAGAAATTTCAGTCACTCACAAAGATTTTATTTGTAGTTAGTCCAAATAAATAGCCCATTAATCATGCGGTCACACGTAAATACAACATTGCAAGTGTGGTGAGTGTTTCAAGAGAAGTGCGTTGCTCTGTGAGAGGGGTTGACCTTCACTGTCTCAGCTTCCCTGAGGAAATGGTAATGAGCTGAAATTTGAAGGATGAATAGAAGTAACCAGATGAAGAGGAAAGGAAGAGAATTCTGGGCAGAGGGAACAGCATGCACAGCAGTTGTGATCAGAGGGAGCACAGAGCTTTCAAAAAAAACGTCCAGTGTGACTGAAGCACAGACAGGAAGAGAGGAAGTGGATGAGACAAGTGGGCAGAGGTGGGGTCCTGGGCAGGCAGGGCTCAGGGCTTGTTTGCCATCTTGTGGGTTCTAGTCTTTATTCTTTATTCAAATGATTTCGAGCAAGAAGGGTGGCATTTGCGTTTCTAAAATATCACTCAGCCATACTGAGCACAAATTGGACACAGACCAGAGTGAAGGTGGAGGCTGTTCAGTATTTGGCGAGCTGGCAGCTTGGACAAGGCTGGTGGTGATGGAGATGTAGAGAGTGACTTGATACAATTGTATCAGCAGGATACAGCTGGACCAGTACAATTCTACTGCCAGAGGTACAATCAGCAGGTCTTGGCGTTGGGTTGAATTTGGCCAGGGAGGGAGGGAGGACGTGAATCAGTAACATCTCCTGGATTTCTGGCTTGAGCAGCTGAAATGGAAGGTGGCGATAGTCACTGAGCTGGGGAAGACTGGAAAATGGCCAAATATGCGGCGAAAGATCAGGAAGTTGGTATTACTGTGCAGAATGGAAGGTCGGGTAGCTGATTTCAGAAGGGCCCTCCGACTTTCTGGGCAGTGAAGCGGCTGAGAACACAGTCCCTGGCATCAGACAGCGGCTGGAGTCCCTGCTCTGAAACTTTCGGCAGCTTCCGCTTGCTCCTCTGGGCCTCAGTCTCCTCTCGGGTCCCAGGGATGTTATCAGCCCTGCCCTGATGTGCTGAGAGGATTTAGAGAAAACTGTGCACGAAGCACTCAGCCCAATCCTCCGCGCTTAGTAAGTACTCAATCTAGTTAGCTAGATCATTATCGTTATCACCATTGTTATTATTCTAAAATGATTTGTGACTAAAATATTGGAGGAGTTCGGAGTGACGGAGTAGATAACTCTTTATCTTTTCAGTTTATACCAATTAAACTTTCTTCTTGACTTAACAATGGACTCCCCAAACAATGAGATGTTGTACCTCGTAGAGGACGTTTTATTACAGGTAAATCACGCAAATGGTCGCCTTTGAATATATGTTGTACAAGAGCCAAAATACATCATTGTAAAGGTCACCGGTGTCAGTTTTTAAATTAATTTTTCCCACTCTTAATAGTTCAGATCAAATTCTTGATTATATTGAGTTATCAAAAAAAATTCCCCTGTAATTTCAGAGGCTGGTGTCAGCCTCAAGAGTGACAGCCATGTGACTGTGCTGTGAGGGATGCTGTCAGCAGCATGAATGGGAAAATTACTTTTATGAACACCAGATTCTCATGGGAGGGCCCTGCCTCTGACATGTGTCAAGAAGGAGCTGCCAAATTATTCTCTTCCCAATACTTGCTAAATTGAAACCAATTCAAACATTGCCGGTTGAGGTTGAAACTTCTAGGCTATTAAAAATGTCACATAAAATGTGAGTGTACTTATTGGAAAAGGGTAAGTCTCCTTCTAGAGATTGCATAGGTAAAGCTTTCTGATTTTCGGAACGTATAATGTAGTTTCACTAAATAAATATATGCCGAAGCTTCAATGCCTTATCTCTATTTGAAAGAAATATCTTTTATAAGAAGAAAAATACTGGGTATTTGGAGAACAGATGTTAGCAACAGTCTAAGCATTGCCCGTGGCTTAGATGGAAAACTAGAGGAATGTGTGTTCAAAATCAGAGGTGGGGACGTGGTCCTGCCTAGACCTTGTTCATCTTGCAGACGTGGTTGGCCTGCATGGGGATTAAAAAGACAGTCCCAGCTAGCCACACTCAGTGGAGCTGAGTAGCAGCTGCCCACCTTGGACTGGCTTGTGCTCACTCTGTTCTGTACTTTTCTGTCTCAGCTGTCTGATCCCTGTAGGAATTTGAGTCTGTAACCTCTTCCCTAAGTCTATTCTTTTAAACCAGGGATATGCTGCCCCCAGAAGTCCATAGCACTGGGTGAGTGACGTGGGTAACTCAGAATAATACGGCACATCTTCTTGGAATGTTGGTTTTACATGACAATTTGGAGGAAATGTTTTCATGTTAAGACAAAATATGTTGGGATAGGTTAGCAAATTCACATGACATTCTGTTTTTGAAAAAGTAATAGATGAGATTTGAACATAACCTAGAGTTTGCAGTAGCCCAGTAGTCACTAGCTGGCCATGATCCCAGATGCGAAGGAGAATCTGAAAGTTTGGGGAAAGACAGTTTCTTCCAGGTTGGAAGCATACAACAAGCCCTCCTGACCAAAAGGAGGGTCTTCTGCTGTACAAACGCAAAGTAACTAATGATTACAAGGGCCTCTATGCAGTAAAAGCAGACCAGAATAGTGCTTTAATGGAATGAGTGTTTGAAACCTGGAAAAGAGAAAATGAAGCATCTTTCATTGAAGAGGAAAATTAGGAGGATCTAGTTATTTTAAACAAGCTGCTTAGTCTTTAATGTATGCTTTTTCCCCACCCCCACATAATGTATTCCTGAAAATCTGCCTGGAAAGTAGACAGACATATAGAGAATAAATGCTCTTGTGTGTACTAAAGAAAGTTATATATGAGATTTCAAAGGAACATCAAGCTAGATAGTGGAAAGGCTTGACTCCTGAGTGTATTCTTCCTTCTCCTTGGTCCATGAAGGATGCTTAGTGGGAAAAGTTTGGAATGGGTTGCCTAAGTCATGGACTTAAAGCTGGAAGTGGTCTTGGAAATTTTAACAGCCAGGACTCTTGGCTGCAAGTGACAGAAACCCAAGTCACTGCCTCAAGCAAAACAAGGAATTATTGGCTTGCAAAATTGGAAAGTTCAAGATTGGATATGACTATATTCAAGTTCTCAAAAATATGTCATCACAAGTCAATCTCTGTGAAGGATCTCTTTATCCCCCCTCTTTCTCTCTTTCTATCCATGTATCATTTATGTATTGTCTGTCTGTAGCTCCATCTATAATCTGTTTTCTCTTTTTTTATCTATCATCATCATTTCTACTTTTCTCTGTTTCTTCTTTATTCTCAGGCAGAGACCTACAGTGCGATAATGATGCCAAGGATTGTATTCATGAGTTAGTTATCAATCTCAATGGCAAAGTTTGCTGTTCTTGTCACATCATTCTACCAAAAAGCTGTGCTAAAATCGTTGGTTCTGTTTGGGTTCCATGCTCATTCTTAATCAGTCGATGATGTGGCCAGGAAATGGAATAATCTGATTGGCTGGGCCTGGGTCACGTGGGCTTGGGGGTCAGTTCCACCTGAAATTCCTAGTCATGAGCGTTTCTTACTGGAAGAAATTGACGTGACAGCTACAAAAGATCTTATTTAGTTCTGATTTCTCACCTTACTCATAAAAGAACTCAGGTGCAAACAGATTTTTTTTTTATTGTTTCATGAAAAGATAATAATGAGTAGAACTAGATTTTTTAAAGTGATTTTTTAATGGAAATATAACACATACAGGAATGTGCACAAATCCTAACTGTACAGCATGATGAGTTGTCATAAAGTGAATATACTCATGTAACCACCACCTAGATCAAGAAATAGAATACTACCCAGAAGGCCCTCTCTTGTGTCCCTCACCATCACTACCATCCAACCACTGGGCCTATCTGGACTTCTATCACCACAGATTAATTTTGCCCATTTGAACTTTACATATATGGTGTCATAAAGTGTATAGTTTTTGTGTCTGGTTTCATCAGCCCCACATTGTTTGTGAGATCCATCCATGTTGTGGTTCATTCTTTTTCATCACTATGGGGTATTCCATTGTATGAGTCTGCTGAAAATAATGTATCTATTTTACTATTGATGAATGTTTAGAATGATTCTGCGTTTTGTTTATTATAAACAGTACTACCATGAGCATCCTTGAACCTTCCTTTGGTGGGGGCATATATTTTGTGTTGAGTATATTCCAAATAGTAGAATTCCTTTGTCATAATGTCAAGTTAACTTACAATTTGGGTGATAATTATAAACAGTTTTCTAAAACTTGCCACTGACAATTTTAATTCCCACAGCAGTGTTTGAGAGTTCGAGATACTCCACATCTTCATCAGCACTTGGTATTGTCAGTTGTTTTAATTTTAGCTTTTTTGGTGGTTGTGATGTAACTTATTGTGGTTTGAGTTAGCATTTTTCTGATGACTAACAGGACTGAGCACTGTTTCATGTGCTAATTGAACACTTGCCTATACTCTTTTGTGAGGTGCATCTTCAAGGTTTTGGCCCATTGGTTTTAATGGTTTGCTTTTTTTTCTTAGTGATTTATGGGCGTTCTTTATATTTGCTGGATAAAAGTCCTTTGTTGTATATATGTTGTAAAAGTATCTTCAACCCGTCTGAGACAGGCCTTTTTGCTCTCTTCATGTTGTCTTTGTAAAGAGGAATTCTTGGTTTTCATAGAGCCTAGTTTATCAGTATCTTTCATTATAGTAAGTGCTTTTTTCACCCTGCTTAAAAATTAAGACTTCATCTCAGGGTCTTGAAGATAGTCTAAGTCTTGTTCTTAAAAGATTAGTATTAAATTTTTCAAACTTAGATCTACAATCTATATGAGATTGATGTTTTTGGTAAGACGTGCAGTAGAGGTAAAGATTCGTTCTTTTTCTTCTCCTTTTTTCTGATGGGGTGTCCAAATGACACAGAACCATTTGTTAAAAAGTCCACTCCCCTCTGCCCCCACTGCAATGTAGTGTCACTTTAGTCACAAATAAGTGACTGTATCTTTGTGGGTCTATTTCTGTGCTCTCTATTCTGTTTTGCTGGCCTATATGTCTATCTTTGAGCCAATTTCACACGATTTTGGCTCTTGTAGCTTTATAATAACTCTTGATATCTGAAAGTCTAAACCCTTCAGGCTTGTTTTTTCTTCATGATTGTCTTGTCTTGTCTGGGCCCTCTGTGTTTCCATATATATTTTAGAATCATCATCTCAATTTCTGCAAAAATAATTTATTGGAGTTTGGTTGCAATTACATCAAAACTATAGCCTAAGTTGTGGGACAGTTGGCATTTTTATTTAATTGCTCTTTTAACCTATGAATGTGGTATATCCTTCCATTTATTAAGGTGTCAGTTTATCTCAATAATGTTTTCTAGTTTTCTGGTCTTGAACATCTTTTCTTAGATTTAGTCCTTAGTATCTGATAATGTTGCAAATGGTGTGTTTTAAAATTTTTTATTTTCTAATCATCTGTTACTAGTATATAGAAATACAATAGATTTTTTTTTAGATATTGTCCAAATGCACTTTCATCCTTAGTCATTTGACTGTATATTCTTTTGGGTTTTATGTATGTATAAGCCAGTGCGCTGTGAATAATGGCAGTTTTATTTCTTCCTTTCTAATCCTCTTATTTCATTTTGGTGTCTTATGGAAGTTTAGCTCCGATATATTCTTGGATAACGGTAGAAATAGCATCTTTGTCTTGTTCCTTATTTCAGAGGGGAGACATTCAACATTTCACATTTAATTATGATAATTGCTCCAGGGTTTTTAGGTTGCTCTTTGTCAGATAAAGGAAATATCATTTTATCAAAATTTGCTTATAAATGATCATGAATGGGTATTGTGTCTTATCAAATGACTTTTATACATCTGTTGGTACGATGTTTTCCTCTTTTTTTCTGTTAATATGGGGAGTTATGTTAGTTTTTCAAAAAAAATATTGAGATATATTATTATATTAATTGACAAGATATCTTTGGTAATTTTTATTTGGCATATTCACGTCCATGTTTATTAGAGAGAGTGTGCTGTAATTTTCCTTTCTTGTATAGTCATGTCAGATTTGGGTTGTTGTTTAAGGTAATGTTGGCCTCACCGAACAGGTTGGGAAATATTGCTGCTGTTGTTTTCTCTGTTTATTCTCAGGAAGGTTTTGGGTAAGACTAGTGTTAATTGTAACTTGAATGTTGGAAGAGTTCACTGGTAATGCTCTCAGGGCCTGGAGATTTCTGTGTTTGGAAATTTTTATTTGCATTTAACTTTCCTAACTGTTATAGAGTTATTCAGGTTTACCACTTCTACCAATTTTCTAAATTATGTTTTTCTAGGAATTTTTCCATTAATGTGAATTTTCAAATGTGTTGGCCTAAATTTGTTCCTAATTTCTTACGCTGTTTTTCAAATGTTGGTAGGATTTGTAATGATGTTGCTCCTTTCACTCTTGATATTGTGATTTATGCTGTTTCTCTTTTTTCTTGACCATCTTGCTGGGTGTTTATCAATTTTGTATGTCTTTTCAAAGAACCAACTTCTACTTCTTTGATTTTCTCTATTTTCATATTAAATTTGTCCTTACGTTTATTATTTCTTTCCTTCTCCTTTTTTGGTTTATTTGGCTCTTTTCTTAAGTTCGTGCATTAGATTAGTAGATAATTGTTTTCAGCTTTTCTTATTTTCTAATAGATGCATTTAAGGTTATAAATTTCCCTCTAATTACAACTTTAGCTATATTCTACCAATTGTATTTCTTTTGTTTGTTTGTTTTGCTTGAGGAAGATTGTCCCTCAGCTAACATCTGTGCCAATCTTTCTCTATTTTGTATGTGGGACATGCAGCGTGGCTAATGAGCGGCATGTAGGTCTGCACGCAGGATCCAAACTCGTAAACCCTGGGCCGCCGGAGTGGAGTGCGTGAACTTAACCACCATGCCACTGGGCTGGCCCCTACCGATTGTATTTTTATTAATATTCAGAAGAAAATATTTTCTAACTTCCATGTTAATATGTTCTTCCACTCATGGTTATTAACAATTATATTGCTTAGCTTCTGAACATTTTTGATTTCCTAGTTTTTCTTTCATTATTGATTTGTTGCAGAATTGTAAGGTAGTTGAATGATGTACTCTGAATGATATTTGTTGGAACTTACTTTATGATCCAGAATATGATAGATTTTAATAAACATCCAGATACCCTTGAAAACTTTGTGTGTTATGTCATTGCTAAGTGTAGCATTCTATATATTTCAACTAGGTAAATACTGCTAATCATGTTAAGCTTAAAAAAAATTCTTTCTGGTATTTTGCTCTGCTTTTTGTACCAGTTGCTGAGAGTTACTGGGAGAGCTTGTTAAAGTTTTCTATTATGTGTGTGCAATTGCTTATTTTTTTTTTAGTTATATCCTTTTTTGCTTTATATATTTGATGTTATGCTATTAGTTGCAGACAAATTTAGAATGTTTATATTTTTCGGGAAGATTGACCATTTTAGTAGCATAAAAGGTTCTTTATCTTTAGCTACGTGCCTTGCCTGAAAGTCTGCCTTGCCTTGTATCAGTATAGCTGCATCAGCTTTCTCTGATTTAGAGTATGCAGCATGTAACTTTTTCCAGCCCTTTCCTGTCAACCTTTATTTGTTCTATTAAAGGCATGTCACTTATAAGATCAGTATATCATTTTTTATTTTAATTCAGTCTGTTACTTTAAGTTGATGCGATTAGACTATTTAATTTAATTGCTAATATGTTGCAATTTTATATAACTATTTATTTTTTATCTTCCTACTGTTTTGTATTCCTCCCTCCCTCCCCGTTTGCTTTCTTTTTGGTTTGTTCAACATATTTTAAATTATTCTATTTCCCCCCTCTATTAGTTGGTACATGACCGTTTAGGAGTTCCGTAGGGCTTAAAGCATAAGTCTTTGAACTGTTACAGCCTAATAGTGACCTGTTCACAACTAATGCTAGGAGTAAAGAACATTGTAACTTCTACCCTTTCTAGCCTTTTGTGTTATCGTTTTCATGCATTTTAATTCTACAAATATTTTATACACCATAAAATATTATACTTTTTTGTACAATGTTGCATTAAATTCATTCTCATATTTAAACGTTATTTATTCCTTTCTGCTTCTCCTGTTTCTGTTGGGATCGTTTTCCTCCTTCCTAATTCCTTGGCACAGGTCTGCTGGCAATTAATTCTCTTAAGTTTTGTCTCTTTGGTGGAAATGTTTTTATTTCGCCTTCACAAGTGAAGAATGTTTTCTCTGACTGGAGAATTTTAGGTTGGTGGTTATTTTCTTTCTCTGCTTTAAAGACGCCATTGCATTGTGCCCTGGCTTCTACTTGTTTTATTGAAAAATCAGCTGCTAGTCTAATTTTTGCTCCTTTGAATATATGTCTCTTTTCCCCCTTTGGATGCTTTGAAAATTTTCTGTTTCTTTCATTTTCAATAGTTTCTATATGAGTTAGTTAGGTGTAATTTTCTTCGTATGTATCCATCCTGGGAGTTGTATCACACACCTTGATGTCATTCACTAGATTTAGAAAATTCTGAGCTGTTATCTATTCAGATATTGATCCGATCCCATTCTCCCTATTTTTCTCTTGTAGGACTCAGAATTCCAATATGATAAACCTTTTCCCAGGGTTTCATACATCTTGTTCATGCTGTTCTCTGAACTTTTGGGATTTTTTAACTTTTTGTGTTTCAGTCTGGGTATTTCCATCTGTCCATCCGTCTTCCTGCTCTCTTCATCTTTGTCCAGTCTGCTGGACTGGATAACCTATCTACTGAGTTCTTAATTTCAGTTATTGTGGTGTTCAGTTCTAGACTTTCAATTTTATTCTTTTTTATACATTTCAGTTATTTGGTCAAATTCTTGAACATCTCATCTCTTTAATTGAGCATTTTAATCAAAGTTTAAAATTTGAGTCTCATAACCCTAGTAACTGAGTCACTTGTGGGTCTCTTATTTACTGTTTCTTTCTTTTCCCGTTGATAACTACTTTTTGATTTTCCTGGCAATTTTGATTGGATGTTGGACATTATGGACGTCAACTTGTGGAGGCTCTGGCCGGTGCTCTTGCTTTCCGGTGAGAATTCACCCTTTTCTATGGCAGGCAGCAGGGGACCGATCATCTCACACCATCATGGATAGAGCTGACTTGAGGTTGTATTGCATTCTTTGTAAGGCTCAGTCTCCCTTTTGTTCGCCTTCATTCCTAGCCTCTCACCGTCTAGGTGTGCCAACTTAGAGCCCATGGCATTTCCTGGAAGGCTTCCCCTTGGCAGGTCTTCAGATCTAACTAAGTGTTGTCCCTCCAGCACCGTGAGACTGTCAGAACTCTTCGTGTTTTTGAATCCATTTTGTTTGGCTTCTTAGCCTCTGGCCTGTGAGACTTCATAGATAAATGCCTCAAGAGGAAAACTGATGCTGAGTAAGTCTCACTTCTCTGTTCTTTCCTTCTGTCTCTGATCTTTCCTCCTAAAGTTCTGGCTAAGCTGGCAGCCCTGAACCCCCATTTCTATTACCCTCAGCCCCATGCAATGGCCTATATCTCTGCTGGTTTGTGTCCCTTGTATGGACTGCCCCTGTCTCTCCTTTCAGCTTCTTGACCTGTGCCAATAATTGACAAATGTCCTGTGGAAAATATCAGCATGCAGAAAATTGGGCTCAGCTCAGTGAGCTTTCCTTTCTAGGGTCTGGATTTTAAATTCTGGCTGCCACGGAAACTCTCTGATGCTTTCAAACAGATGAATTTTGCTGTGCTGTTGGCTTTTATCATTGCTCTTGGTGGGAGTGTTGGTCTGCTACAAGCTACTCCACTTTAGAAGAATCTAGAGGCTCAGAGTTTGATATTCTACTCAGATTTCCTGCCTGGGGCCTAATAGTGCTTGTCAATATCTGTTCGTTGTTGCCATTGAGCAACCAATTATGGCCTTGCCAAGATGAATGATTATCAAGGACACTTTTTTAGCATTTGGAGTTTATGGTTATTGTTCCCATCTATTAACACCTTCTGTAATCATTGCACCCTATAAGATGGGAATCACGATCCTCGTTCTGTAAATGAGGTAACAGATCTTTCAGGAGTGATGAAGCAGATCGCTCAAAATCACACAGGAAAAACTGCCATTGTTTGGACTCAAACAGAAACCATTAGACAATAAGTTTTTCTACTTCATCCATGTTACTTTTCCTGAAAGAAGTTTCTAGATATGGAAGAATTTCCAAGTATTTTAATTTATTTATCCTTTTATTTATTTATTTATTTATTTATTTATTTATCCTTAATCACAAGTAATATGACAGGTAGGTACTTGGACTCTTATGGTCAGAGACCTGCATTCACATTCAAAATCTTCCATTGAATGCTGATAAGACCCTTTTTAAGTTACCTTTTTAATCTTCTATTTTCTCACCTTAAAAGTACGGATAATAAATTGTACCTTGTTCTCAGGTATGTTAAGAATGGCAAAAGAATGAATGCGCATGAAGAGCTTAGAACACCACATGCCGTCCAGCAGGAGTTCATGTTAGCCCTCATATTTAATTATAACATTCTTGTTGTGCTGTTGCTATTGTTGTGTCTGACGCCTCTTGACCATTGCCAGCACTCCCTGTATTTCCATTTCCTTCCAAGGCTTCCCGTGTAATATTCAAGTGATGAGTTTGCAGAGATCCAAAAGCACTGCTCATAAACCATTCAGACAGCAGATGCTTACATTTTATTGCCAGGGACATCTCTGCTTTGTCTTCAGTCGGTAGAACCGTGAGTAACAGTCGGAATCCTGGGTTCTTGGAAAACAATGTTACTCGAACTGTAAGTTTCTTTACCCAAGCAAGCCTTGAGAAATCAAGAGCCTTTGAGGATATTGACTGGAGCAAGGGATTTCCTGTTGTGTCATCTTTTGGCTGCTGTCTGAAGGCGCACTTCATTCTCTGCTGGTGAAGCTGTCCATTGCTTCTCATATCCTGTCATCATAGAAGTGGCAGAGGCTGTGTGACATCCCGGAAGAAAGGAGTGTTTTGACATAAGTATGCGGTGAGCTTGGGGTAGAAGGAGGGGGCAAAGAAGTCAGCCTCCTACTCCACTCCAGAGAGGGGCAATTCCGAGAAGGAAGATGCACCCAGGCTGGCTTTTCTCTCTCTGGGAATGCAGAGAGCGGTCACAGAGCTGCTAGGAGGCGGTGATTCATAGTGTTGAGTGGGCCTCTGAGTGTGAAAGCCAGGATACAGGCGTGTATCAGTGAGTATACTAAGATGTGCTGCGGGAACACTTAACCCCAAAGTCTCTGGCTTACAACCACAAAGGTCTATTTCTCACATTTCATGTCCGTTTTGGGTCAGCTGTAATTATGCTACACAACTGATTTTCTCTGGGATCCAGGCTAATAGAGCTGCATTAACGTATCTGGTACATGAATGGTTTTATGGCAGAGAGAAAAGAGAACATAGCCGAATACCATAAACATACAGTGACTCTTAAAGCTTTTGATTAGAAATGTTTCCTTGAAACTTTCATGTTTCTTTCATTGGCCAAAAGAAGTCACAAGGACAATCTTGATGTCCTTGTGGGTGGAGAAAAATAATCCTTCTCTAGGGAGAGGCAGTGAACATTTGGAACAATACTGTAATCTACCACAAGGATGAGTTCATCCATAAAGAAAGGGGTTGGATGCCCAAGGATGGGTTGTTGAAGCAATCTGAATATCCAGCGCCAGCGGCTGGGAAGTGCTGAGCTATAGAAGGCTTTACAGCACCCTAGCCTTTCAGACATTTGTCTCCTGTCCTCTCTTGGAGCCTGCAATCCCGTTATGAGATATTCTGACCCGGAGACCTTTCCTCATCAGGAATGCCCACCTGCCTGCTCTGGCAGCACTTCCCTGGACGTTGAGCATAGCACAGATATTACATGTGTGATCCCTCTAAGGAGCAAATAAAGGCTTTCTTGAAGAACCCAGGTATGCAGTCTCTTTGGTGGTGTGTCTGAAGCAAGAAGATCCTGTGCAATTTGAGTACCCCAAGTGTTGGGGTCTCTTCAGTGAGGAAAAGCCACATTTGCATGTTTGTGGAGCGGACTGGAGCTGTAAGCTACAATTTCCCTGAGCCCTCCTTTTCCTTTGGTCGCTGCCGTCTTGAAGTGGAATGATGGGTGTTGTGAGTGGTTTCCATGCCACCTGTGCTCAAATTCTCGTTGTTACCTTCAAGTGCCATTACTTTTCAAAGCTCCATGCCTTTCAAACATTCTCTACTGGCTGGATTTTGTAGGGCTTGCCCTCACAGTGAGCTCTTACTCATTCTTTTTTGTTAATAGACGAAAAATATGTCCCCAATGAAATATTTATCATTTATATAGCACAAGTCATAGATCTTTAGAGACAAAAGATAAGCCAATGGAAAACAAAATTTGTTACCTTTAATTTCATGACCCAGAGATAGCTATTGTTTGTGTTTTAGTGTCTAACTTTGCAGACCTTTCTCTATGAACCATCACCAGCAATTTGAATGATATCATGTGCATGGTGATTAGCAGTGTGGAGGCTGGAGACAGCCTGGGATCCATCATAAGCTGTCCCCACTGCTCATGACTTGATGGTCTTGGGCGAGTTATTGAAATTCTCCAAATGTGTTTCCTCATCTGTAAAATGGTAATTTTACTTTTCACATGATTGTTAGGATCCTGTGAACTATTTCTTAAAATGTTCCTAGAATACTGCCTAACACACATACTAAGTGCTTGATGTTGGTAGCTATATTTTTCTTGATAATCTATTAATATATTTCTATATCAGTAAATCTACATTCATACCATGCTTTTTAATGAAATAATTATATTACAATAGCAGTGTATATAACATAATTCTTTGAATCAGTTTTCTATTGTAGAATATTTAAGATGCTTTTTTCTTTTTTAACTATTATTGGAAAAAAACTGTGTCCTCAAATATTTATCTGGGAGAAATCCCTAGAATTTGGATTACTGAGACAAATAAATGGCCAGTTTTAGACCTTTTGCTATAAATTTCCAGTGCTCTCTCTATAATATTTGCCGGAAGTCTCTGAGTCTGCTACACTTGACTCCATTCAATTCTATTATTTTTCTTAATGCTGTTTATTTGATAAGTGGAAAAAGTTGTCAAATTTTAATACAAATGTCTTTTAATTCTAGTCAAATTGAATGTTTAAAACATACCTTTGTTAGGGCTTTTTTTGCCTTTTTATGGAGGTGGCATCACCCCCTTAAATCTTTTGTCCATTTTTCTATTGGCCCGTCACTTTCTCTCCCTCTCTTTTTCCCTCCTTCCTTCCACTCCTCTCCCTCTTTCTCTTTCCCTCTTTCTCTCTCTGATGGAAATAACTTTCCTTTTCTAATTTCAAGTGCAGTACATGTCAGCTGGAATATAGATATATATCAAAGAGAAAATGAAATTTCCCATGAAACTATACCCTGAGACAACTTTATTTGCAGTGTCGTGTCTATCTTCCAAGATTTCTCAGTGGTTCTCAGACTTCAGTGTGCATTAGAATGTCTTAGAGGGCTTGTTCAAACACAGATTTCTGAGTCCCATCCCTAAAGTTTATGATTCAGTAGGTTTGGTCTGAGGCCTGGGAATTTGCCTTTCAGACAACTTCCCCGGTAATGCTGATGCTGCCGGTCTGGGGACCACAGATTGAGAACCATGCTTATATATGCACACGGACAAGATATACATACTGCTCGGTGACTTGCTGTCTTTTGCAAAATTTATCACAGACATTATTCACGTGGTTCTGACCCACACTGGTATGCAGCAGAGTGTGTATTATTGCACTGTGTGGATGTACCTTATTTATTTGATATCAAAGGCATTTAAATTGTTGCAGCTTTGTTGTTATTACGATAACAGTACATCCTGTTTGTCTGAGTAGTGTATTTCTGCAGGCTTTTCTGTAAGACAATTTCCTAGAAGCCGAATTGTTGGTAAATGGGCATGCACATATAAAATTTGACACATTTCATTGCTCTCCAGAAAGATCCTACTAAAATTTACTTCTGCTTACCGGTGTAAGAGTCTCGGTTTCCTTACACTCTGGTCAAAGACAGAGTGTGATCTGACTTTGCCAGTCGGAGGAGAGACAGATTATATTTCACTCCTTGTAATACACTTTCTTTTGTTATTTGTGATGTTACGCATTTTAAATATTGACCATTAACATTTCTCGTTAGGGCATCATCTTTGCCCATTTTTCATTCTTATTGTTTCATAGAGGCTAGTTATTTAATGATAAATATTCAGCCTTTATAATACAGGTTGCAAATATTTTCCAATTTATCAAATACTTTTATTTACCTTTTCTGATGTGGAGGAAAAATTAATTCACCTTATATTTTATGTAAGATGTATTATATATTTTCTTTCATGTTACTTTCCTTCTTGATTTTATGTTTAGAAAGCCTTTTCCAATCTGATATCATTTGTTTATTCATTTATTCAACAATTATTTTTGCTTACTACTATGTACTAGAAGCTTTCCAAGGCACTGGGTATAAACAGCTAAAAATCCTGTCCTCATGAATCTTGCATTTTGGTATGAAGAGACAGACAGTAAGCAAAATAATAAAGAATTGATATAGGGGCCGGCCCTGTGGCTGAGTGGTTAAATTCATGCACTCCCCTTTGGTGACCAGGGGTTTGCAGTTCAGATGCTGGGCATGGACCTACACACGTCTCATCAAGCCATGCTGTGGCAGCATCCCATGTAGAAGAACTAGAATGACTTGCAACTACGATATACAACTATGTACTGGGACTTTGGGGAGAAAAAAAAAGAAGAAGATTGGCAACAGATGTTAGCTCAGGGCCAATCTTCCTCACCAAAAAAAAAAAAAGAATTGATATAATATTTTAGAAGCTGATGATGCTATGGAGAAAAAAGCAGGGGAGGATGATATGAATATTTGCTTATATTTTCTTCAGTTTGTTTTTATAATTTCATTTTTCAATTTTTAATTTTACATTCATTTACAAATTATCTTGGGGTAAGGCCTGAGGTGTGGTTTAAACCTGTCTTTTATCTAAATTTATTTATTGAATATATTGTTCTTTCTCTATCTGAAATATCAACTTTAGGGTCCACTCAGTACTTACAGATTTGGGTCTATTTTCTTTCCTTTTTATTCTGTTTCATTGACCCACCTCTGTTATGGTCTCAGGAAGAAGGTTTTTTTTGTTCCTTTATGTATATTGTATTCTCTAATATTGCAACTTCTCCCTTCTTTTCACTCTTTTTCAGTCCTCTTTGGGCTATTCTGATCTGCTTATACTTGCTGATGAATTTTACAATCATATTGTCAAGTTTCAAATAAAATCACTTTGGGATTGTAGTTAATAATGTTAAATTTGTAGATTAATTTTAACGTCTTAAAATTGATACAGTATTGTCCCTCTAAGAACTTGGCTTGTATAACAGTGCATTCTGTTATCTTTATATTCTCCATCAAAGGATTAATATTTTTCATTTGGGTGGTGTGCGTTTCTCTGTAAAGCTATTTCAAGATGTTTTATATTTTTGTTGTTATTGTGAAAATTGCATACTATGCTTTTTAACTGGATATTAGTGCCATGTAAGGAAGCTAGTGGATTTTAAATTATATGTGAAATAATTTAATATGTAATATTAATTACATATGTATTCCACACACACACACACACACACAGAGATATGGCCTGGACTGCCTACTGAACAATTTTAATAAATTTGCAGTGGAATCTCTTGGACTTCTAAGTAGTATTGTGTGATCCACGAATAATGGATAGATGCCTCTGTCTTTCCAATTTTTATACAGTATTGCTGCATCTTCTATTTTCTCATTGCCAACCATTTCCAGAATGCTGCTAAGTAAAAGCTGAGACAATTTCCATTTCTTGTTCTTGGCTTTAATGAGAATCCCTCCATTGTCTCATCGGTAAATATGATGGAGCCCACATTTCTCGAACACTTAACATTTTCCAGGGCGTGCCTTGTGCTAGGCGCTGGAGGTCGGGAGCGTTTTATGTGTAGATGTTCTCAGCACTCACTTCTTGTCCTTTTATGACATGCCCTCCCTACAAGCAAGGTTTTTAAAAAATTTGTTAATTCACTCCTTGTTTTACTAAGTGTTCTTACAGACTTTTTGTTTCCATGAAAGGTAAGTGAGGACTTCATTTCCTTCGTCCTTTTCTGTCAGAGAATTTCTTTTTTGCTGCTTTCACAAAGGGTTTCCAACCTGCCTGAAGAGACAGTGCCTGGTTACAGCTGTTTTTCATCAGAACTGCATACTTTGTTTCATTGTCTCTGGCATCTAATGCTGCGATGGAGGAGATTGCCAACAATTTAATTTCTGTTTCTTTGCGTTTGACCTGGAACCCCGCCCCTCGGGTGGAACTAAAGTATCAAGATGTATCTAAATGTTGCTGTATTTTTTCACTTTTTTTCTGTGGTAATAAATGAGCCCTTCCATTTTGTCTCTTTTAGTATGTTTTCAGTTTCTCTTTCTCTCTCTCCCCCCCTCTCTTCCTCTCTTTCTCCTCTCTCTTTCTCCCTCCCTCCTCCTCTCTCTCACCCTCCCTTCCCTCTCTCTTTCGCTGTCTTCTTCTCTCTCTCTGTCCCCCTCCATCTCCCTCTTTCACCCTCTTTCTGTCCTCCAGAGAGGCTCACTAGCCTCTGGGTGTGAATATGTTTGAAGTGAGGACCAAATGTGGTAATCCTGGGGCTGGCTCGGTGGCATAGTGATTAAGTTTGTGTGCTCTGCTTCAGAGGCCTGGGGTTCACCGGTTTGGATCCTGGGTGCAGACCTACACACCACTCATCAAGCCATGCTGTGGCGGTGCCACATAGGGGAACTAGAAGGACTTACGAGTAGGATGTACCGCTGGGGCTTTGGGGAGGAAGAAAAAGAGGAAGATTGGCAACAGATGTTAGTTCAGGGCCAATCTTCCTCACCAAAAAGCATACCTTAAAAAATATTGGAAAAAAAGTGATAATCCTAGTTGTGGTCATTTAGTTTATATTTCATTCGTTGTATGTTTTCAGGGTTTCCAGTTTGTATTGTCCATCACCATCATCAACATAGCTAGAGGAGCCATTATAAAAGTAGTTTCTAATTAGCTTTATCTTTTTTTCCTTTTTTTTTACATTCAGAAAGAGCTTCTTCAATTTGTTTTGCTCAACAAGGTTTTGAAATTTCCTATATTGTCAGTTCAGCTCTTTACCACCTTTTGTGTTTTAATTCTGTAAATCATTCTTTCTTTCCTTGAATTAATTCCTTAACTTGGTCAGCTTCCTCTTTTTTTCCCTCAGTAAATTGCCTTATTATTTCCTCTTACTTTACAGGGTCTGTGTTTCTGTGATTTCCTTGAGAGTGAAAAGCAGATGGTATCTAAAATTTCCCCGAGCAGTTTTTCTTGAAATACGATCCTCCGCTCTTGTCTGTTGGGTTCTGTTTAAATCCTCCTTCACAGTTACACATCTTTTTCACAAGCCTCTTGTGATGGTGGAGGTGGTGTTTGTTCTTTTTAAATTTGTCGTTGAATGTGGACAGCCATATTCCAGCTTATTGTTTGCCCCAAAATTGCACAGCATTTTTCGAGGATGTTGCTGTGTTTACCCATGTGCTGTTGGGATCCTTATCTGCGATCTAGTAAGATTGTTGTACGATGAAGTGAGATAATGTGTTTCAGGAGCTGAATCCATTGGCTAATGCTTGGTATTAGCCTTTAATAGTTGTTACTATTATTGTTATTACAATATTTTCTCAAGTTGGAGAGGAGGATGACCAAGGTTGGTCTCAAAAGGTCAAGGAGACCACAGCCTTGGGTGGAATGTGAAGGGGCTTTGGAGACCAAGGCAGTCCTGTCAGCAACTTCTCCACGCTTGCTAAAACTCCATGCCCGTGTCTGTTTGGTTGCTTGGTGGCAAAGTGGTGTGACTGAATCAGGCTCCCTTCTTGATGCTACTGGCTACTCATCAGGGCTGCGCTCTCCCTCAGCTTCCTATCTTTGCGTCTCTAAGAGAGTCCTTATGGGATGCTGTTTGATTTCCCTCAGGTTACATCTTGCTGTCAATACTCTCCAGAAAGGAAGTTGTCTGGTAATTCATTTCAGTGTCCTTACATCTGCAGCGTACGTCACCTATGTTTGTCAAAGTATTGACAAGTAGATGGCACCCTTCTGTAGATTCAGTGCTAGGGTGAAGTGCCCGTTTCATTTGTTCTCTGCTTGGTTCCTCTGTGTGTGAGTGTGTGTGCGTGTGTGTGTGTGTGTGTCCCCACATCAGAGATAGAACATTAGTCCAATTCTCACACCTCCATTTTCCCACAAGTCTTCTACTCATATAGTGCCAGCTCAGTTGTCAGTGTTCAATCCACTGAATCTCCGTGTCAATGGCACACACATGTACTGTGAGAGTTATCACAATCAGCTTTAATTATTCCTTTAAATTATTGTTCCCGGGGCTGGCCCCGTGGCCGAGTGGTTAAGTTCGTGCGCTCCACTGCGGTGGTCCAGGGTTTTGCTGGGTCAGATCCTGGCCGTGGACATGGCACCGCTCATCAAGCCATGCTGAGGCGGCATCCCACGTGCCACAACTAGAGGGACCTGCAACTAAGATATACAGCTATGTACTGGGGGGGATTTGGGGAGATAAAGCAGAAAAAAAAATTGCTCTCTTCAGTAGACCATGAGCTTTCATAGAGACTGCCCTTACTCATTTTTTTAAAGTTGAACTTTTTATTTTGAAATAATGTAAGTTCACAGACAATAGTAAGAAATAATACAGAGAGGGTCCACCTGTCCCTTATGCCGTTTGCCCGATGGTAGCGTGGTAATATCTCACAGAACTACAGTACAGATCCCAACTAGGATATTGACATTGATGAAATCCACTGACCTTTTTCAGTTTTCCCCACTTTTACTTGTACTCATTTGTGTGCATGAATGTGTCTGTAGGTTGTGCGTGTTGTGTGCACATGCGTATTTACTTCTGTGCAATTTTATCACATGCATAGGTGTGTGAGTCCTTTACCACAGGCAGGATACAGAAGCATTTCCATCACCACAAGGATTCCTCATGTGACCTTTTATAGCCACACCCGTATTCCTCCCAACATTAACCCCCACAATCCCTAGACCCTGGGAACTACTAATCTGCTCTCCATTTTTATAATTCTGTCACTTCGAGAATGTTATATAAATGGAATCATGATGTATGCTACCTTTTGAGGTTGGCTTTTTGCACTCAACGTAATTCCCTCGACATTCATCCAAGTTGTTACGTGTGTCAGTAGTTTATTCCTTTTTGTTGCTGAGCAGTATTCCATGGTATGACTGTAGCCCAACTTAACTGTTCATCTGTTGAAAGACTTCTGAGCTGTTTCTAGTTTTGCTTATTAGGAAAAAAGCTGCTACGAACATTAGTGTGCAGGTTTTTGTGTGAACATAAGTTTCCATTTCGCCAGGCTAAATGCCCAAGAGTGCAGTTGCTAGATCATATGACAGTTTCACGTTTAGTTTTATAAGAAACTGTCAAACTCTTTTCCAGAGTGGTGGTACCATTTTACATTCCCACCAGTGATGTGTGAGTGATTCAGGTTCTCTGCATCCTCGCCAGAGTTGGAGTTGTCACTGTTTTTAATTTTAGCCTTTCAGCCAGGTATATGGTGATACCTCATTGTGGCTTTAATTGGCATTTCCCTAATGGCTAATGATGTCGATGATCTTTTCATGTGTTCATTTGCTATTTGTATATCTTCAGTGAAATATCTGTTCATGTCTTGTTTATATTGTCCAGTTGGATTGTTTGATTTTTAACATTGGGTTTTGAGAGTTCCTTATTTACTCCAGATATTAGTCCTTTGTGGGCTATGTGATCTGCACATATTTTATTCCAGTTTGTAGCTTGTGTTTTTATCTTCTTACTAGGACCTTTTGCAGAGCAAAAGTTTTTAATTTTAATGAGGTAAAGTTTATCAAAATTTCCTTGTATGAATCTTGCTATTGGTGTCAAGTCTAAGGAATTCTTTGTCTAGCCAGGATCTCAAAGATTTTCTCTTGTTTTTATTCTAAAAATGTTATAATTTTACATTTAAGCTCATAACTTGTTTTGTTATCTTTCCTATAAGGTTTGAGGTTTTGGTCTATGTTCATTTTTCTTCCTGTGCAAATTGTCCAATTGCATCATTTGTTGAAAAGGCTGCCTTTCCTGCATTGAATTGCTTTTGCACTTTTGTCTGAAATCACTTGGGCGTATTTGTGTGGATCTATTTTTGAGTTCTCCATTCTGTTCCATTGATCTGTGTGTCTTTTCCTCCATCAGAGCCACACTGTCTTGATTACTGTAGCTATACAGTAAGCCTTAAAGTGAGCGATTCCTCTCACTTTGTTTTTCTTTTTCAAGATTATTTTAAATATTCTAGGGCCTGTACCTTGCTGTATAAATTTTGGAATACATTTGTCTATTTCTACAAAAACCTTGTGTGGCTTTTGATAGGAATTCGTTAAATCTATAGATCAACTTCGGGAAATTTGACATCTTTACTATGTTGAGTCTTTCAATTCCTGAACATATGTCTCTCCATTTATTTAGATCTTCTTTGATTACTTTTATTTGCATTTCGTAATTTTCAGCATACAAATATTGTACTTGTCTTGTTAAATTTACAACTTTTATTTGCAGAGGTTGTAAATGATACTGTGTTTTTAATTTTCATTTATACATATTCATTGTTAGTATGAACGTGCTGTTTGTTTTTGTGTGTTGATCTTGTATCCTGTCACCTTGATGAGCACACTTATTCCTTCTAGAAGGTTTGGAGGAATAGATTCCTTGGGATTTTTGTCAACAACCATGTTATTTGCAAATGGGGTAGTTTCACTTCTTCCTTTCCAGGCTGTGTAGTTTTATTATGGTTTTCTTTGCCTTAATGCAGTGGCTAAAACTTCCAGTATTATGTTGAATAAGAATGTTGAGAGTGGACCTCCTTGCCTGGTTTCTGATATTAGTGAGAAAATGTATAGTCTTTCACCATCAAGTATGATGATCTTTATCAAGTTGATTTAGTTCCCCTCTATTCCTAACTTGCTGAGAGTTTTTATCATGAATGGTGTTGGATTTTGTCAAATGGTTTTGCTGCATCAGTTTTTTCTTCTTTAGCCTGTCGATACGGTGGATTACATTGATTGATTTTTGAGTTGGCCTTGCACACCTGAAATAAATCCCAGTTGGTCATGGTGTGTAATTCTTTTCATACATTGTTGAATTTGCTAATATTTTCTTAAGGATTTTGCATCACAGTTCATGACAGATATTGATCTGTATTTTCCTTCTTTATATTGTCTTTGTGCTTTTTTTTAAACAGGATCATACAGGCCTCATAAAATTATTTGAGAAGGGGTTCCTCCTCTTTTATTTTGGAGAAGAGATTGTATGTAGTTGGTGTTTATTCTTCTTTAAAACGTTTGGTAAAATTCTGTAGCAAAACCATCTGTGTCCAGAGATTTTCTCTTTTGGGAGTGTTACAATCAGGAATTCAACTTCTTTAATAGTTATAGGGCTGTTGAAACTTTCTGTTTCATCTTCCTTGAGTTTTGATAGTGTGTGATTTTTGAGAAATTGTCCATTTCTTCTAAGTTGTTGAATTTATGAGCATAAAGTTGTTCATGGTAATTTCTTGTTATACTTCTTCGTTTTTTCTTTTCTTTTTTTTTTGTTTTTTTGAGAAAGATCAGCCCTGAGCTAACATCTGCCTGCAGTCCTCCTCTTTTTGCTGAGGAAGACTGGCCCTGAGCTAACATCCATGCCCAGCTTCCTCTATTTTATATGTGGGATGCCTGCCACAGCATGGCTTGACAAGTGGTGCATAGGTCTGCACCTGGGATCCGAACCGGTTAACCCCGGCCACCGAAGTGGAACTTGTGAACCTAACGCTGTGCCACCAGACTGGCCCCTCTTGTTATCTTTTTAATAGCTCCAAGATCTGTAGTGATATCTCCTATTTCATTTCCGATATTGATGACTTGTGTCCTCTCTTTTTTATTTTTGTCGGTTTTTCTTGAGTTTTAGCTATTTTACTGATTTTTTTCAAAGAACCAGTTTTTTCTTTCATTGATTTCTCTATTGTTTTCCTATTTTCAATTTCATTGATTTCTGCCTTTATTATTGCTTACCTATGCTTTCTTTGGGTTTATTTTGTTCTTTTTCTAGTTTCTTGAGGTAGGAATTTAGCTTATTAGTTTGAGATCTTTCTTCTTTTCTAAAGTTATCATTTAATGCTATAAATTTCCCTGTTTGTACTGCTTTAGCTGCATTACACGTATCTTGATATGTTTTATTTTCATTTTCATTTAGTTCTGTATATTTTTCTTTTTTTTGAGACTTCCTCTTGGACCCATAAATTATTCAGAACTGTGTTATTCAATTTCCAAATGTTTAGAGGTTTTTCCTGTTGTCTGTTAATGCTTTTTAGTTTGGTGTCATTGTGATCAGAGAAAATAGTTTGTTTGATTTCAGTTCTTTTAAGTTTATTGAGATTTATTTTATGTCCCAGGGTATTAGCTATCTTGGTGAATATTCTGTGGTGCTTGAAAAAATGTATATTCTGCTGTTTTTGGGTGGAATTTTATGTATATGTCATCTGAATCCTATTGGCTGATTGTATTTAGACCTTCTGTATCTTTTCTAATTTCCTGTAGTGGTTCTATCATTTTCTGAGAATGAAGTGTAAATGTTCCCAATTCTATCTGCAGATTTGTCTATTTCTCCTTTTATCACTATCAGTTTTTGCTTAATGTTTTTCAGGCTCTGTTGTTTGATAAGAAACACATTTAGAATCATTCTCTTACTCATTTTTATATTTCTAATACAGGGCCCAGCATATAATATGTGCTTTCAATAAATATTCCCTGAATTACTTAGCAAGTTAAAATTAAATAAGTACGTAGGTGAAAGATAGAAAATATTTCATTTTCTCAAGCTGCAATTCCCCCCCCCGGTTGTATCAATTATGCATCATATAGTGTTCAATTAAATCTTATTATTTCCTCATTTATGTTTATTAGTGTTGATTCAAAAATTAAGTTTGAGAAGGAGCAAACTTAGCAGAAAAAGCACAGACTTTCAAGTGAGATGGATTTGATTTTAGATATGAGCTGTGTGGCCAAACAGAAAATTTATCCTTTTTACTTTTCAGCTTTTTTGTCGGAAAGTGAAAATCATGACAGTCTATCCATTAGGAAACTTGGTGACAGAACTTCTGGCTTAAATAACAATAAAAAATTGGTTTATTTAACAGAAAATTTTGGCAGTAACTCATCCTAGGTGTGGCTTTATCCAGTCCCGAGCTTCATTTTGTCCTCAGGGAATCTAGCTGTATTTCTTGATGATTCTCTAAATTTGGTCTTCCCTCAGTGCCAGTTTTATCCTCCTAGTGGCTTCCCTCATAGTGCCCAAAATGACTTTCACTGTTCCAGACCTCACAGCTTCTCACCTTCCCACCACAGCTTGCTTGGAAAGGGTGAGCATCTCTTTGGGCCGTGCCTGCAGGGGCTTGTTCCCCAGAAGTGCCACAGACGTTTTCTTGCTTCTCATTGGCTTTCGCTGGATCACATGTGCATCCCTGAACCAATCACCATAACTAGTAAGACAGAGCTAAGAGTGATGTCAGTCCCAGTCATACCACTTGCCTGAGAATAAGGGTCTTTGTGAGAAATGGAATGCAGGGGAGTCAGACAACACATATCTGTTGTAGTTGCCAATATTTCAAGATTGTTATGAGGATTAGAAATAATATGCAGAGGGTACCCTTTGTAGAGCCTGGAATGGTTGGTTACATGTCCAGTAACTCTTGATATCGTAATGATGATGATGATTTGTAGAGTTTAAGTAGATGTCTCCAGAAGGTTCTTAGAATATTGTAGGGATGCCTGCAAGATAATTTGAGTTTTGAAAGTGGTTTTCTTGTGTATGTGAGGAAGATTGACCCTGAACTAACATTTGTTGCCAATCTTCCTCTTTTTTGTTTGAGGAAGACTGTCATTGAACCAACATCTGCGCCAATCTTCCTCCACTTTATGTGGGATGCTGCCACAGTGTGGCTTGACAAGCAGTGCTGGGTCCGTGCCAGGATCCGAACCTGTGAACCCCAGGCTGCTGAAGTGTGGTGCACAAACCTAACCACTATGCTACCCCGCTGGCCTCTGAAAGTGTTTTTATCAAAAATGACACTTAACTTCTGAGGTCCAGGGAGATCTAATGACAATGGACTCTTAGCTGATCTTTCTATCTGTGGTCTAGCATCCTTCAGACCATTCTCCATGTCGCCTCCAGGCTGAAATTCCTAACCTATAAATCTGATCAAATCACTACCCCAGTCGCAAGCTTCGGATGTCTCTCATTGTCTACAGCAGTGCCTTTCAGACTTTATTTGCATATGAGTCACACAGAGTATTGTTAAAACTCAGATTTTGATTTGGTCATTTCTAACAAGTTCCCGAGTATTGCTGCTCTGGGGGTGCACTTGGAGAAGATAGGCCTATAGAATAAAGAACAAACACTCTTATGTGGCCAAGACCTCAATAATCTGACCTCACCTACATCCGTAGTCTCTTCTCCCATCATGCCCCAGCCTGCCCCACGCATTGCAGCCTTGCCTAAATGCTACAGGCATTTGCATCCCATTGACCTTTCACAAGGCCGTCTTTCTGTTTGAAAACTGTGTCCCCTCTGCCATCTTCCTTTCCAAGTCTTACTATTGCCGAATAATCTTCTAGTCTTTTGTTGGAAAGTTTATTTGACATGCCTTCCCGTGATCAGTTAAGAGCTCTTCCTATACAGTCTCATAGCACTGGATTCTTTTTGTCTCTGCCTTCCTATACAAATACTATTTTCTTGGTGATAGAAAGGGCTGCTTTTTTTAATGTTGGTAAAAACAGCAGAAACAGTTTATTATGTGCTGAATCCTGGGTTAAAGACTTCCCATGTATTATCACATTCAGTCTCATGTAGTCCTCACGTCTACCCTGGGAGGTAATTATTTCTTAACGTGTTAATCAGGACTCCCACTTGCAAAGGACAGAGTCTGGACACTGAATTCAGTTGACCCTTTAAAACAGAAGACTTTGTTGGTTCATATCACTGAACACTCCTGGGAGTAGGTATAGTCACACATATGGTTCAACCACAGACTGGATGAACAATATTCATGGTATATCTATCTGGCAAAGGACTTATGTCCAGAATGTATAAAGAATGCCTACAAGTATATGCCTACAAAGTATAGATACACAAGAGCATTAAAACGGGCAAAAGGCTTGAACAGACAGTGTGTGAAAGAAGATGTACAAATAGCCAATAAATGGGGAAAAAAATGTTCAATATCATTAGTCATCCAGGAATACAAATGAAAACCACAATGAGATACTCTTCTGCAACCACTAGAATGGCAAAAACAAGCAAAACAAAACAAAAAACAAAATTGACAAATCAAGTATTAGGATATGGAGCAGCTGCTGGTACGTTACATTGCTTGCTGTGCGGAATATCAAATGGTACAACCGTTTTGGAGAACTGCTTGTTAATTTCTTATAAAGTTAAACATCCGTTTACCTACTGACCCAGAAATTCCACTCCTAGTTATTTACCCAAGAGACATGTAGCTGTGTGTCCACGAAAAGACTTAAATAGCAATGCTCACAGCAGCTGTATCACAATAGCCAAAACCTGGAAACAACTGAAATGTCCATCATTGGGTGAATGGATAGATAAATTGTGGTATATATTGACAGAGAGGGATATTATTCAACAACAGTAGGACAAGCAACTGATATATACAACAATATGGCTGTAGTTCAAAAACATTTTGTTGAGCAAATGAAGCCAGACACAAAAGGATATTTTTGTATGATAATATTTATTCATGATGATAAAAGTAAAAAAATGGTTGTTTCTAAGGGGCAGGGAATTGATCCGAAAGGGGCGTAAAGGGACTATCTGGGGTGATAGAGGTGTTGTGTATCTTGTGTTCAGTGGGGGTTGCTTGGAAGTTTGCACTTGTCAAAACTCATTAAACCAAACACTTAAGAACTGTGTATTTTATTGTAAGAAAATTATACCTCCAAAAAATAATTATATAGTACAGGGGAAACTTGAAATAGAAGATGCTCACTGCTGTTACTGTGTCCATTTTATAGTAGAGATAAGTTTGAACTCAGAGACATCAAATGGCTTGCACAAGTTCACATAGCTGGTATGTGGTCTGCAAAGACTCCCAATAGCTGTACACTAACCACTCTATCATTCCATCTTCCTGGCATCTGCTACAAGATCTGGTGTGTAGTAGGAGTTCAGTGAATGGTTATAGAGTGAATGAAAGCGTTTGTGATGAGTGCTGGTAGAGTTGTGCCTTACCCAGGTAGTGGAGCCACAAATTCAGGAAGGAACGAGAAATGTAGAGGTGTGTCCTCCTGCTAGGGTTGGTGCAAGGGCTGGCCCTGATACCCCCATCCCAGGAATAGTTTATGTTTCTGGGAATGAACTGTACCTACAGCAGCTAGATTTGCAGGACTTGTGGGAATGAGCATGTTGGTAGATGGACCACGATGACCACACAGTGCCATGTCTGGGTCTATATGTAGCTTTTGCAAAAAGCGAGTCTGAACCGCGTCGCCTATTTCCCTGCTATGGAATGGGAAATGAGAAACAAGAACATCTTTCTCCCCGACGAAGGAGTTCCCAGTGATTTTTCTGCACAAGGGGTTGTGTCACTTCTCTGCTTAAACTCACTGGTGTTCCCCATTGTCGAAGCGTGAATCCCACCCAACTAAGGATGTCTAGAGTCTGTGAAGCCCTCTCTATACAATTTTGGGGACCCTTTTCAAGAAAAATGGAAATAAAAATATATTTCAAGTAAATAAACATGACCACGTGAACATGCTGTAGGGCTCCTCCCAAGGTCTTGGATTGGCCCCAAGCAAGTGAGGGGCTAACTAAAGCTTCACCTTCGTTAGCTTCGGGGTAAAATTGCCTCTGTGCCCAAAGATTTTCACGTAATCTGATTCCTTCCTATCTCACTCAACTTGTCCCCTTACTGCTCATTTTTCCAACCCTCCACGCAGTTCCTGCCTCATGGAACTTCCCGGAATTGACTAGGCTAGTGGTTTCAACATCCATTCGGCCCAGTGTTCCCTGTCTATTACAGATATTTTGGAGGACCTCCTGAGGTGAAATTCATAGACAATATAACCGTTCCACATGCCTCATTAAAAAATCAATATTATCTAATTGTAATCTAAAGGAGAAATAAAAATGAAATAATTTATTATAAAATAATATACATACCAATATGTAAATGCTTGGTTATGATGACACCAAAAGGCTAACCATGTACCCCTGATTTACGAACTCCCACTTTCCTCCCCTACCCTCACCCCATAGGGCTTGGTGCCTTCAGCATTGGGAAGCATTGTACAGGATCATTTCTGACTCTGGTTTTAGCAGACCCTATACCTTCTCTCCGGGCTGCCTTCCCCCACTGGTCCTATCTTCTAAAATCCTCCAGAACCAAGGCTCAGACAGTGGCCCTCATCTCAGCCCTCCCAGAAGCTTCCATTGACAGCTCACTTCTCCAGAGGCGATCGATACCTTTGTCATCTGTACCTCCAGCATCCGTCCAGACTTGTGGTTTGCCCTAGCTGAACCACATCATTCCTACAAATTTATCTAAACCATTTCAGTTAATGACCAAGACATTCAACTCCATATTGAGTGTTTCACATCCTTTTGTCTCAGTACAAATTAAAATAAGTTTTGAAGGAAGAAAATTGACCAAAACTTGACTCTTTAGAGATTCAAAGTAAAAAAATAAGAAAGTAAACAGAGGAAGAAGTCCCTAAGGACATGGAGCATTTCTGAAATGTACTCGAGATTTGTTCAGTGTTTATTCGACATGTAAAATTAACATGAAGTTGTCTTGAGACAAATTTTTTTTTTTAATATTTTTAGATGTCTGGCAATAAAGAACACCTGGATGAGTGGACAGACGCTCCAAAGGGAATTTAATTTTGAGGGGCGAACTGGGTCCAGGTGGAGTGATTGTTTGAGAGAAGTGGACAGGGAGGTGCCTCTTGGGATCTGGCATCCGGACAGAAGGCTCCTGGGTCTGCGATCAGCATGGGATGCCTTTCTAAGGGCTTGATATGGTGATGGAGGCTTCTTCATTGTTGGCCTCAGATGGGTGGCCATCTGGCTTCCTAGATGCTCCTAGGTTGATGGGGGACTGACCAGAGTAGGGGAGCTGAATCAGAGAATGATGACCCCCAGGGGAGGAGCCGTTAGAGCAGAAGGGAAGTCAAGGGCGTTTGGAAGGAGACAGATTTGAGATTGAATCTAAGCTCTGTCTCTGCTAAATAGGGAGATTTGGGATAAAAAATTTTACCTCCTAGTTCCCCTGTTTTCTCATCTGCAAAATGGGGCTAAAATAGCACATACTGAAAAATTCATTTTAAGTGAAAATTATACTTGATTGTACATGTTAAAAATTTAAGTCAATACCTGGAACACTGTCAGTAATCAATACATGATAGCAATGATTGCAGTCATTACAATTGGAATTATAAAAACAGCAATATAATAAGAATAGAAATTACAATAACAAAAAGGTAACAAGATCAGATCCCCATTGAGGACTTAGGGTATAACCCAAGAAAAGGCAGAAGCCCATTTAGATGGTGGCCAGGTGGTAAGGATGGGGCAAAAGCAGCCCTTTGGCTTCCCTGGGTGTCCAGGATCAGATTTCAAAGACACCAGTTATCTAATGCAGGAATAGTTCTTAATATTATTGTTCATGGTAACTTTTATTGTTTATCATAGTTTGTAGTAAAGAAGTCAATCCTGCCCAAGACATCTGGTCTTTGTCTTTGGCTTACTGGGAGGTGATCCAGTGTTCTGCTTGATAGGACATGGTTTTTGTTTTGCTTGGGACCTGGGGTCACACTGGGTGGTGAAACAATACGATTTAGGGTGGGGGATGGCCACATGTTGGGGTAAGGGTGAGCCATGCCAGAAAGGCCAACAGTGTGATTTGGGGTGGGGGCTTTGGGACACGGGTGGAAGGGTGGAGACTGAGACTGACATCAGCCACAAGGGCAATCCCTCATGTTGATATAGTGAAGTCCCCTGAGAACTCTGATCATGGAGGCTCAAGGAGCGTCCTTGGGTGGCACTGTTCTGTGCATATTGTCACACATGGATGCCAGGAAGGTATCTTGTCCTTAACTCCATGGGGATAAGACAACGGAACCTCCCCTTTTAGCACTTTTCCTGGACTCTACTCCATACATCTCTTCCTTTGGCTCATCTTTTCTGTATCCTTTCTCTGTGTAAGCTATAATTATGAGCATAACAATTTTCAGTGAGTTTTGTGAGGTTTTTTAGTGAATTATCAAACTTTAGGGTATTTTTGGGAACCCATCAAACTTGCAGTTGGTGTCAGAAGTGAGACAGTCTTGGGGACTGTGCCCTCTAACTTCAAGTTGTCCTAAACCCTCACAGATAGGAAGCTCACAGAAGGTATAAAGAACATTTAAATTCATCCGTAATCACACCGTTCAAAGAGAATCACAGTTTTATTTTGGTGAACCTCTTTATACATGTGAATATTTGCAAATCTTGTACGTACCGACGTGTAATATAATTTAAAAATGTGTATACCCTAAGCATTTTCCCACGTTATTAAATATTCCTCAAAACAGAACATTTAAGGACAACGTAATATCCCATGGATCTCCTGTAATTTAATCATTACCCAGTTGTGTTTTTAAGTTATTTACAGTTTTCATTATTATAGTTAATTCTTGGATGAACATCCTTGAGTTAAACCTCCACATATGTGCATGATTATTTCTTTAGGATACATTCCTAAAAATGCAGTCGTTGAGCTTCCTATATTCTGCCAAACTCTCCTAGAAGGTGGGGCTGGCCCAGGGGGTGGGACTTTGGTGTCTACATCCGGACTGGAGCAGCACACACTCCCTGGAACAGTAGAACCTTGGAGGGCAAACAGAACTCAGACCTGAGCAAACTCAGTGACCCACAGGACTTGTTCATATCAAGTACAAGTCACATCGACTATGCACTTGACTTTGTCAAAAATTTTAGAAAGCCTTCAGATTCCTAGGGTGGGCTCTCACAGCTCTTTGTAGGGGCAGTCTTGATAGAAAGTTCTCCCTTCTGAGCGGAGTCAGCCAGGTAGCCTTTTGCTTTGCATAACATTTTGCTTTGGTATCTTCAGATGGTTTTGCTTTCAGAATCGCAAAGACTGAGCTCCCTTGGGGAAACTGAGGCAGTTACCTTCCATCCCTGTCTCTCGTTGATCTAAATGTAAACAGAGTCATCATATACTCAGTGAAGCTAGTGACCATTAGCTTGTGTTCCATTTGCCACAGAGCTCAGAGGGCAGCCCAGGACTAATGCACAGTTCCTGAAATGAATACACCTTGAGAAGTATCCTCCATCCTTCCTTTGTCAAGTAAGCTGTTGGAACTCCTGTGAAAGATTTCTGGATGTGGAGTTTGGAAAGTGAAAGGAATGAGCCTGGGCAACACTGGCGCGTAGTGCCCCTGTCTAACTCTATGTCGCAGAAGTTTATGTTCCTGAAATGTCATTTCAGTTCTAGGTGAGAAGGTGAATGGAGAGGGGAAAGCAGAGGGCTATGCCAGCTTCATGTCAGGCAGTTTTCAGCTGCCTTTTCTCTAGAGCATTAGTTTATTGATGGTAGGTTGTCTTTCCAGCAAATCTCTTTTGATTGCAAGTGTGTAATGAAGGCGTATTTTAGTGTCCTTCTAGCTCTAGGGAGAACTCAAGCTGGTTCCTCTCATTCCCACTGAAGTGTCAATGCCAAGGCTGATTCATCTAGATTTTTAGAGCCATCATTCCATCTTGAGGGCTTATGACTACTCTGAGCCATCATAAAGGGGATGTGTCTATGTGGGGTAATTCAGATGGTGCTAAGCAAAGTCTTAGGGCACAGACAGGTTTCTCTTTGTCAAGGATGCTGGCTGCTGTCCTTCCCAGATGCCCAGGAGAAGAGCAATTAACATGATGGTGCACAGTGCTCACCTGAATGGTGGAAAGCAGGCCTCAGCTTCAGCCTCCATCCACAAAGCTCCTCCAGGTCCAGGGACCCCAGCCTCTTTCCTTCATCGGCAACGCCAGGCTGTCATTCCCACTCTACTGGGGTGACCCTCGGCAGGGTGCTGGAGAACTCTCGAATCCTGTTCACTTTCCTGGTCCTCCCTTGGGAAGTGAGAAGAGGCTCCTGTATACCCTCCTGTCTGTGATTTTATCCTTAACTCTTGTATTCCGTGGGACCTGGTCTCACTGGGTGCCCCGACAGGGGTCTAACCCTCATGTTTCTCTTTTGCTGCTTTTCCTGAGTCTGTGAGATTTTTTTGTGGCGGGAGAAAACCTCATGCTCACAGATCAATGAGCGTATTCTTCTATGCCTATTGTTCAGTGCAGGATTTTGGTCTTTTGAAACTCAAAGGATACGGTCTCTTGAAACTCAAAAACCTTTTTTGCTCAAGACTGTAGTCCTTGCCTTGAGTTTCAAAGGCCTGTTTTGAACCTCAAAGACCAAGCACTGATTCTCTCTCTCTTTGGATACCTGCTAGAAAAAACCCTACTCTGAGTCAATGGGTGTAGAATGCTCTAGCTATTGAAGGGGTAGCAGGAAATACCTGGAACCAGAAAAAGAAATTACATCAGCTTCTCTTTCACAATAACCCATCCCAAGTTCCTTCACACAAGAAGAGACTCAGAATTCAAATTCAGGTCAGTCCTCCTTCAGCCTATATGAACCTAAGTGTCTTCTGGAGTTTGTCCAAGGAGAGCAGTAAAATTAGAGTGATCAGTAACCATTGTTGATTATTTACCCCGAGAAGTAAGCTGAGCGTTTTAGATAGAACATCGTATTTTCACAGCAATCCTGTGAAATAGGTGTTATTGTTCTTGTTACCATTTTCCAGATTGGAAAACTGAGACTCCTAGGGATTAGGGACATGGTTAATTAGTGATGGAATTAGGAGAGAAACCCAATCCAGAGCCACATCTCTAAGCTGTATGAAAAGAGGTGGAGGTGATGCGAACTTGGTGAGTCAAGGAGTCGAAAGAAAGATTTCTTGGACTCTCAAGAGCTAGCAGTAGTGCTCGTTTATTCACAGAATAGCATGGAGTAGTGGAGGACGAGACCTGTGGGCAGTGAGGAGCTGCTGGCATGGGGACAGGACCCATGGGCAGTGAAGAGCTGCAGGCGTGGGGACAGGACCCATGGGCAGTGAAGAGCTGCAACGTGTTGAGGGTTAGAGCTAAATTTATAAGGCATAGGTATTTGAGTTATTTCTTTACAAGACAAAGAAAAGATCATGAAAAACATTGTTAAAATGATGTCAGTGCAGGTGGGGTCTGGTTATTGGGTGGTCCTATATCTTTGGGTAAGAATCAGATTGGATTAAGTCAGGATGTCCTATGCTTCCTGGAGGATGATATAGATCAGTACGTAGGGCAGGATGCCTTGGGCTTCTCTCCCTGGGGCAGCCTTGATCCACATCGGAGGGAATGTAAGAAGGGTCAATATGAAGAGGGTAAATGAAGAAGAGATAAATCGAAGGAGTCTCATCACTGGCCTATTGTACATTCATCTTCCTTTACCAGGAACACCCTTCCCTCAGATCCTGTGAGGTTGAATCCTTTCGTTATTCAAGTTTCGGATCACAATATTATAGACATCATCATCGACCACCCCAGCCAACCACCCACCGTGTGCACACTCAGGACCTCAGCCACGTTTTGATGAATCCTGTTTTATTTTTTAAATAGCATCGCTTCCTCTGGAATGGTCTTGTCATTTATTGATGTTCCTCTGCATTTACTATCTGTCTTCCCTTTCTAGAATCTCTGGAGCATAGGCTTTGAGGTGAGGCACTTGGTTGTTTCGGCCTCTTGTTTATCCTCAGTGTTTAGCACAGTGCCTGGCTCCTACAAGCTTGCTCCATAAATCTGTTTGAGTGAGTTTGGTTGAGTGAGAAGGAGCAATCAGAAAGGTTAGAAAGAGAAAAGCCCCATCTTGCATATCTCTAAGCCACATTTCAGAATAGAAATGGCAAGCTTAACCGCTCATTGCTTTTCACCCTTGACGTCAAAAGCTGCTTAGGAAGGTCTGGCTGGTTTGCTTTGGGGCTGCCTCTTTAAGCGAGGATCAGACAGCACCTTTAATGTTGAGCTTCATTTGTTTATCAAAGACAGACGAGCCTTTGTCCTCCGTCACAGCTGGCATGCGGCAAGATGGGAGCATCCTCTGCCTTGTACTTCAGAGGAGCCAAGTGTAGCTAAAACGGTGGTTTTTCAACTCCAAAATAATCCGGGAATGTGCAAGTTCAGCTTAGACACCCTAAGAGGAGGAGAGCAGGGAAAGTTCAGATTATAACCCGCTTCTAAAGCCCTTTATGCAGATGGGAAGACCAGCTGGAGTGAGTTTCTGAAGTTCTGCTTCTTCAGAGAATTTAGGGGTTCACCAGCTTTTGGGCTGTGCCCACCAAACATGTCATGGGTACCAGGAAAGAAGGCATCTGAAAGGTAGCCACTGCAGCCCCTTCTAGCTTTTTCCCCTGAACTTGACTCATTTGAGTATCACTTTTACAAAATTTTGTCATATCCGAGGACCACCTGTGGTTAATATATGTAATTATATATAATATTATAATGTATATACACGTATCACACCTGTCACACAGGGATGTGTGTATGTGTTACTGTACTTACTGTCCTTTGTTTATTTTGACTCTGCATTTAAATGAAAACTTTACATCATTAATATAAATGGAAAAGAAGGAAAAGTATCAGTGACCTTAGGTGGAAGGGAATTAGAAACATAACGCAATGAGAAGAAGACAATATTATTAATTCTCTGCCTTTTAAAAATGAGAGATTAGCAAATGTTAGGTGTTAAAGACATCTGAATAACCAAAATTAGACTTTCTCTTTTTTATCAGAAAGAATGAAGGAAAGTTGAAAAGAGTATCTTTCCTCCTGTGTCTGTTGATCTCATCCACTGCTGTTGACCTGAAGACATCTGGCAGAACGCCTAAAACGGTGGCTGTGTTTTGTCGGCAGCTTCGAGAACCACTTCACTCTCCAAATCTGGAATCCCATCTGTAACTTCTGGCCAAGTGATCGCCAGGCCTGTCTCCATCATTTGCTCTGAAGGAAGCTCAGTCTTCTGACACAATCCACGCCAAGTTCTCTCTCTTTCGAGTGAGAAAGTCCTGGAACCAGGAGTTTGAGTGGGGTGAGAAGGAAGCGAGTCCTTCGCAGCCTCTGAGAAGACAAGATATTTCAGGCATATGGAACAGCATTTAAAAAGGCAGAAGGAGACAGCACGGCCTATTTTAGGGGAACTGTAAGTAGTTAATTCAGTGTGGCTGGATCCACATAAAATGCCAAAGGGAAGGCAGAGAGGGGTGAAAGAAGAGGTGGGAAAGAGGGAGGCAGGGTGCGGGTGCAGACCCTGGGGAGCCAGCAGGCCATGCTCCTGACTGTGGACTGTAGTTTTGACGCCAGCCGGGTGCTTGCTGCCGTCCTTTGCACTGGTATTTATAGGTAAATTGTATTTGGGTGGCAACAGCATTCCCTTCTGGAAGAAATCTATTTTTGCTGCATGAATATATTGATAAGATTTGGGGGTGGGTGGGAGGGATGTGAGAGCTTCTAGGATTTTGTTTACCTTTCTGGGATATGCAGGCTGAGGGCAGAGATGTATTTCTAAGGATCATGAAAGGGGATTTGTAAAAGGCTGGGCAGCCTAAGAGATAAAGGCTGTTAGGGGAGGAATTTCTAGGAGGGGAATAACGGAGTGTCTGATGGGAAACTTGAAGAAATTTCTGCTCTCAAGGCAGAAGCAGACACGGAGACACTGATTGAGCATATGTAGTTTATTTAGGAGGTACAGGGACACACCAGGGAGTGAGGGGGCCATACAGGGAAGGAAGGCAGCTGATTAGCGGGCCAGTAGTAAGCCAGCTATCCCAGTGGCTGCCTCAGACTTAATCCTGTGGGGGAAACTCTGGGAAATGGGGTAAAAAACTGCCTCAGAATCATCGTGCCAAAGGGCAGGTCAGTGGTGAGAGGCCGTCCCCAGGGAGATGTTAATTCCCAGGTGCTGCTGACGTGTCCTGGGTACAGGCAGAGCCGGATTCTGAAATGGGGGCAGCGTTTCCAGGAAGACGAGGCTCTGAGTGTTGAAGTCAGAACAGAGCACGTGGAAGCGGTCGCGGCTGTGTGGAGCGTCACCGGCACCTGCTTGTCTGGTTTGGCAGGTTGTACCTGCTTTCCCAGGACTCACGTGAAATCTCCCATGATCTGCCCATAGGTTGTTCATGCATTGGAAAGATGAATCTGATGGGAAGATGTGACTCATTGCTGAGTGTTGCCTTAAGTGAGGCTCCACAGAGACCTGCCACTTTCCAAGCAGGCCGGCCTCATCTGCTGATACAGCTACATTGGAGTCATCAGATCCTTCTTAGTTGCAGTGACAAGAATGCAACTCTGACTTAAAAACCAAGTAAAATGAAACTTATTGGATCTTAGAACTGAACAGTCCAGGGGATGGTCTTCAGGTACAGCTTGATTCTAAGAGCTCAAATGATCTAATCAGACTTTGGATTCTCTCTCTTTCCATCTATGTCTATCTTTCTCTGGACTGATTCCATTTTCTCCTTATTATGATAAGATGGTTTTCAGGAGCTTTAGGCTTGCGTCCTGTTTTTCCATCCACCCTAGTAGAAAGATGACTTCTTCTTCTCTTTTTTTTTTTTGGTGAGGAAGATTCACCCTGAGCTAACATCTCTGTGAATCTTCCTCCATTTTGGATGTGGGACGCCTCCACAACATGGCTTGATGAGTGATGTATAGGTCCAAGCCTGGGATCCGAAACTTTGAACCCCAGGCCACCAAAACAGAGCATGCAAACTTAACCACTACGCCACCAGGCTGGCCCCTAGAAAGATGACTTCTTTTAACAAACAATTACAATGAATTTCAAGACTGAGGCTCATTGGCTATGATTGGCCTTCCTTGGGTCACATAGACACCCCTGAAATTCTTGCTGGGGCCAGAGTGGCTGGCCAGCACTGATTGGGCAGGGTGAGTTCACATACCTACCTACCCTTAGAGCCAGAGGGGTGCTTAATTCAACCCAAATCTCACAGACTGAGAAGTAGAAGAGGAGCTGTTTCCTGGGATAACATGAGTACCATTGATAGAAAATGAAGAGTGTGTGGATGCTAGGCAAGCAAGAGCAAGAGATATCCACTACAACCAAGAAAAACCAACAAGATGCTCACAGACCTGGGAGCTCAGGCCTACTTTAAGGACCTAGTACAAAACCAGCATCTCAGGTTACCATGACCCCAAATACCCAATCTTGATAACCAGCCCCCTTCCTGAGCCAGACCTACAGCTTCCTTTCAAAGCTGCTGACTCCAGCTGATGGATGAGGGTCCCAGGGTTTCCAAGGCACTGGATTTCCATTGACTGCTGTAACCTTGAGCTACAGACTTTATTGGCAGTATTTAACACAAATCTGTTTTCCATCCTTGTCAGATCCCGCTTCAATATGCGCCACAGGAGGAGAAGTCAAATGCTAAATTGATTTCTTTAATGGGGAGTGCTTTGCAGCTGATAGCAACCCTTCTGGAGAAGCATTAGTCAGGTTACAATGGAACCTCTTCTCGCTGGCTTTTATGGACTCTCCTCTTTGCCAGGAGTATAGGACTCTGATACCATCGTTTGCCTGTTTTTTCTTTTAACTGGAGACTAAGAAGGTCAGGGCTCCCACCTCCCGCTTCTAGGTCAGAAGCTGGGTCTTTCTAGGGAAGATTTAACTGTAGGAGTTAGTATCTTGAGATTGCCAAGAATGATTAGTGTCGAGGTGTTTCTTAGCAACTTGAGCACAATAAGGGCCTGGAATCGTGTGAATGAACACTTACTTGGGAATCTGGGAGCTGGCCTTCTTGCCTGTTTGTGGGATTTTATGGACTGTTTATACTGTAGTTTGAGATAATTTGGTGATTTTTCTAAAATATAGTGAGCTCTTGCTTACTTCTGTTCGGTAAGGATTCATTCCATTTCTGTGTATAACAACAATAATAATGGTGATTGGGGGCATACCCTTGTTCTGTGCTGGGCTCTCTCCATTGTCTCACTCAGTCTTCACAACAGTTCCATGAAGTGGGTCCTGTTGTGCCTGCTATGCTGATGAGAGCCTGGAGGCAACAAAGTTACACAGCTTGCCCAGGTCATACAACTCATATAATTAGGAATTCTCAGGGCCTGTATTTATACCTTTGTTTGAACTCCAAAGATTGTTCTTTTAGCCACCCCTGTATATTTCCATCCATGAGAAGGCATTGTACACTCATCAAAGACGGATTTGGTACCATCTCCTAGGATAAGGACCCAGATTTAGAGCATCACATTCTGGAGTGTGACACAAAGAGAAATAAAAACTGGAGGGATGTGGCCAATACAGATCTTCTTAGCCACACCCACCATACCAACTCATGAGGAAGGACCATCTTTATTTCCTAGTTGTGTTGATCATAGAAGGTGTATTTTCAAGGTAGAGGCTGTTATCCTGTTAAGATATCAGGTAGATTTTCTGCAGGAGAAAAACCCAATGGTTTTTGTGTCTTGGAATCCATCATGTATCTTGTCTTCAACCTTCCGAGATCTGACCTCTCAGGGGACACCGAGGCAGCTTAACACAATTGTGTGACCAAAAATGACTTACTGTCTCTGAGCCTCAGGTTTTCCATCTGTATAGTGGAATCGATGATGTTATTAATTACACAGGATAACTTGTGAGGGTTGAATTCAGTATTATACATTAGGGCTTCAAGAGATGTCAGTTGCTACTATTTTGTTTTATGTTGCTGGGCTTCAATTTTTACATCTCTCCAATGAAGAACCTGGATCAGCTCCATTTCTGAACCATGACTGTCACCTGAAAACGGATGGGGCTGGCTAGGGCAGAATGAGGCAGGAAACTGAGATCTGTGGACAAAGTTGAGAGGTCAGAAACAGTTTCAGAAGTGAGAGCAAGTTCAGTGTAGCTGGTGACACTTGGTGTCACGAGGATCTGGCTACAGACAAGAAGTGGTAATTGAAGGTGGCTGTTGGCGTTCAGCACGTCCAACAAGGGATGACGGGCGACATATCAGGCCAGCAGAATATGATGGACCTGTCACTGGGTGTTAGGGACTGAACCAGATACCATTCAGAGACAGAGCTCTATAGACTGGACATAGACAAGGTTGTAGACAGGGGATGATGTTCCAGTTACTATTTCTGTGTAACAAACCACTGCCTAACCTAGTGGCGTCAACTGACCATTTTATTAGGCTCCTGCATTCTCTGGGTAAGGAATTTGGGAGGGCTTGTCTCTACTCCCTGATGTCTGGGGCCTTGTTTGGAAAGATGCAAAGCCTGGGAGTGACTCAGTGACTTGAAGCAGGAAACATCTGGAGGCATCTGCACTCACTTAGCTAGTGGTGATGCTGGTTACAGCTGGGACCTCGGCTGGGGTGTCAGGCAGAACACTTCCTATATGTGATCTCTCCATCTGGGCTAGTTTGGGCTTCCAAACTAGCATGGCACTAGGTCTTGAGACTGAGTGTCCCATCAGAGCAAGGCAGAGGTACATAGCATTTTTACTATTAAGCCTCAAAGTCACATAGTGTCACATACTCTAGGTTCAAGAGGAGGGAACACATACTTCGCTCCTCAATGAGAGGGAGGGCGGAGTGACATTGTAAGAAAAGCCTGTGGGATGGAGATTTTGCTGCATCCATCTTTGTGAAATCCAATCTACCACAGGTGTTTATAGTCTAAGTTGTTATTGTGTGAATGTTAATAGCACAGACTCTGGAGCCAGACTGCCTGGCCTCATGTCCTGACTCCACCACTTACTAGCCGTGTGATGTTGGGCAGGTCATTTAAACCCTTCGTGCCTGAGCTTCCTCATCTATGAAATGGGACTACTAACAGTACCTATCTTTTTGGAACGTTGTAAAGATTAAATGAACTAAGAACATGGAAAGTACTCAGAACAGAGCCTGGCACATGATAAACTAAAGGCAGGTGTTTCCTATCATTATCATCACTAAGAAGGTTTCTGAGGCAGAGACTCAGGCTTCGGGAACTAGCCAGGAACAATTCAGAGACCCAAACGAAGGAGCAAGATGTAGGTCAACCTATTGGAAAACAAGGCCTGATGCTGATGTAGAATGTGAGACAAGAACTGATTAATTGCTTCTCTTTTGGATCAGAACTGATCCCAGAGGTGGGGCCTCTGTTTTAAAGGCAGACAGGAGCTGGGGGCCAGTGGCCCGTGCAGGGGTGAGGTGGGCTTCAGGCACAGGAAAAACACCGGGCCTGATTCTGTCACATCTATTAACCGTCTCACCCCACCACACTTCCTTTCGCCTTTCTCCACATAAGCCCCTCCATGTCTCATCGTGCCTCATCTTACTTGCTGAGTGACAGGCCTGGAGCTAAGCCGTGTTACATCCTCAGTGAGTGACAGAGGAAGGAGGCCTAAGACATCATGACAAAGGATTGTCCAGATCTGTTTGGGGAACATTCTAGTTGAAGCAGAGGAGGAGAACAATCACATGGGTGGGCTCCACCACGGGCTTTATGAAGCCCCTTGGTATAAGTCAGAGTTTTTTGTGGCAGAAGACAGAAGCCCAGTTCCAACCAGCTTAAGCTAAACAGGGAATTTATTTGCTGCTTAACCGAAAAGTCCGGGAGGAGACAGTCTCACTGGGGTCTATATGCTCAAATGATGTTGTTAGGAATCCTGTCTTTCAGAACCACTTTCCTTTCTTATTTACTTTTAAATTTTTGGCCCTATTCTCAGTTAGGATAAATCCATTCATTCATTAATTCATTCATCAAATAGCTATTATGGGTTTATTATGCACTAGGCATGTTTTAGTGAATAAGACAGCAAGTCCTTGATCTCCTGGAAATTATTTCCCGAGGAGGAAGATAGAATAAACCAGCAGACAGATGAAAATGTATGTATCGTATCGTACATTTACATACATACAGCTACTAGTGTAATGGAGACAATAAAACTGGGTACAGGAATACAGAGCAACAGTAGAGGGAATAGTCACAGCAAATCTCTCTGAGCTGGTGACATGGGAAAAGGGACGCCTGTAGTGAAAGGGAGCCTGCTGTGGAGGGAAGAGTATTCCAGCAGAGGGAACAGTCCTGCAAAGACTTTGAGGCAAAGATCGTCTTGCTGTCTTTGAATAACTAGAAGGAGACCAATATGGCTGGGCCTTAGGGACCAAAGAGGAAAGTCATGTGAGAACAAGTGGGAGAGGCAGATGGTACAGGGATTCTGGCCATGGTAAGGAGTTTAGATCTTATTTTAAGTGTAGTGAGAAGCCATGGGTGACTTTTAAGTGAGGTATCAATATGATCTTATTTGCCTATTTAAAAGATCACTCTTTCAGTTTTGTGGGGAATGTGGTGGCAAAGGAGGAATCAATTCTTGGTTCAAGGCTGACATCCTTCCGGATTAACAACCCCTCCAGACAAAGTCCCAGGGAGAGATCTCATTGGTCAGCCTTGAGTCACATGCAAATTCATGGGCCAGCCACTGTGGCCATAGTGATGGGATATTTTGAATGGCCCAGTTGAGGTCCCATATCCACTTCTAGATGTCGGAATGGGGCTAGCCCCACCCCATCCACTGAGAAGGAAAGAGTGATTCCTTAATTGAGAACTGTGGGTACACTTAACAAATGAGGTGATGGATGTTGGACAGGCAAAAGGGATAGAAGTCCTCTGTGCCCCTCAGTGACATTCCCAAAGTGAGGACATCCATCTCTGCTTGAGCACATTCAGTGATATCCAGGGGCTTCCTTCCTCCTTGCCTCTCCTCTCCGTCACTCACCAGAGCAGCCACTAGAGAATGGCTAGAATGGAAAGGCATTTCCTCCTGGTTTTAAACTAGGGCCATTTCCACTATGTGGTCCTTCTTCTACTTTCTGAAGCCTGTCAGGTGAGCCTAAATACTGTTCCATACAGCCCTTTGGAAGAGAGTAGCAACATCTCCCTCAAGTATTTATTTGTCTACCCTGAATAACCTCGGTGGATTCCTTTCTCTCCCCAGGTCACAGCCCCTTTGTCATTCTAGTTGCTTTCCTTAGAGTCCTTAGGACTTCATCAGATTTTCAAATGCTCTATTCTGTTAATGGGGCGGGGAGGAGTGACTCCTGGTTTAACAGGAGCAATTTCTTATTTTAGGCCTAACCTAGGCTGAACTAAAAAAGTATGGTGTGCAAATGAAGTTGTTCCCAGCTTAGACAAAGAAGTCACTAGTCCATCGATCATTGATGTTGGGGGCAGATAAGGGGAGCAAAAAGCAGCTTGGAAAGCAGAATGGGAACTTCCCAGGAGGGGGGATGTTCCTGGGGACCTTTGGGTTTTCTGTAGTTTGTAGCCCTCTTTTTTATTTACAGGAGGAAAGTTGGTAGGAGTATTCCTCCCATACCATCCGTATTTACCTTCAGTATGGAATTCATCATGTTTTCTAGTCATGCATTTATTCAGCAAGCATATATTGAGCACCTACTGCATACCAGGTACTGGGCAATAGGGATGTAGAGAGGAGCAAACAAATCTTCTGGACTCAGTCTGTTGTGTGGACAGATCAGAAAATCACTAATGGTAATGAAGTGGGATCAGGGCTATATCAAGAATATATGCTAGTGAGGATCCTTCTAGGAAGTGCCTGACACTGGGGCTGAGGGTGGAGGATGGATGGGTGAGGCGGGGTGTGTGTGTGTGTTCTGGGCAGTGGGAACAGTATACAAAGAAGGGAACCAGGGCTTCAGAGAATAGGGTGATGTGAGTTAAAAAAAAAGATGGGGTGGGGGGAGGATAAATGGGATACAGCCGGATATTAAGCTTGATCACTAGACAAGGTAGGTCTTGGCATGGCATATGCGGGCGTTGGGAGTGATTGAGAGTGTCAGTCATGGGCAGTGACAAGATCAGAGTTGTGTTTTACAAAGGTGACTTTGATAAATTTGTAGGGGGTGGACAGAGACCGAGGTGGTCAGAGGCGATGACAGGAGCTTGATGAGTGGGCAGTGGACCAGGGCAGCATGAAAACCAGAGCAGAGATAGCGGCTGTCTTAGTCAGTTCAGGCTGCTATGACAGAATGCCATAGACTGGGGGCTTAAACAACAGAAATTTATTTCTCATCGTTCTGGAGGCTGAGAAGTCCAAGATCCACGTCCCAGCGAATTTGTTGTCTGATGAGAACTCTCTGCCTGGTTTGCAGATGGTTCTTTCTTGCTGTGTCTGCACATGGCAGAGAGAGAGAGATCATCTCTCTCGTGTCCCTTGTAAGGGCACTAATCCCATTCATGAGGGCCCTACCCTCAGGACCTCATCACCAACGAGAGGCCCGCCCCACCTCCAAATACCATCACATTGAAGGTTAGGCTTCACTATATGAATCTGGGGAGGACGCAAGGATTATTCAGTCCATAGCAGTGGCCAAGGGGACAGAGGGACAAGGAGGGAAGGAGATGGAGTCGGGGTAATATCGGCAGCCCTGGTGAATGCCTTGTTCGAGGAACCGAGAGGTGGCAGGCCAGGCTCTGCACCCACATCCCTCTGGACCCCACCTCTGACCGACAGAATCTCAGTCTCTTCTCAGAGATTCTCCTGGGAGTGAAACCAGTGTGAATAGAGAATCCTTATGGGAATTCCAGGCAGATTGCCATCATTCTGCTTCCGTCTCCTCACCTTTAAAATGGGGAGAGTAGCGGTAACCTAGCTTTGGGATGTGAGGATTAAATGAGATAGTTGGTGCAAAGCAGTGAGCACAGGATCTGGCACAAAGTGAGGCCTTCAATAAATTATTCTTATTATAGTAGTTTTGATTTTCCTCCGGTCGGAATAGAATTTAGTTGAAGTTAGTGACTGTGTCACGGCTGTGTCTCAGGCTGGTGTCTGCCGCCCTGAGCTAAGCCATAAAAACGCCTAGAATACCTTTTCAAAAGCCTGTCAGCCTCTTGAGGCTCCTACACTTCTTTATTTTATTTTATTTTATTTTATTTTATTTTACTGCAGTAACAGTGGATTCTAACGTCATATAGCTTTCAGATGTACGTTGTAATATATTTCGAGTTCTGTGTAGATTACATCGTGTTCACCACCCGAAAACTAATTATAGTCCGTCACCTCACATGTGAGCCTCATCACCCCTTTGGCTCTTTCCCCTCCCCCATCCCCCTATGGTAACCAGCAATCCAATCTCCGTTGCTCTGTGTGTGTTTGTGATTGTTTTTATCTTCTGCTCATGAGTGAGATCACACGGTGTTTGACTTTCTCCCTCTGATTTATTTCACTTCACATAATACCCTCAGGGTCCATCCAAGTTGTCACAAATGGCCAGATCTCATCATTTCTTATGGCCGAGTAGTATTCCATTGTGTATACATACCACATCTTCTTTATCCATTCCTCCCTTGATGGGCACCTAGGTTGCTTCCAAGTTTTGGCTGTTGTGAATAATGCCGCAGTGAACCTAGGGGTGCACGGGTCTTTCTGCATTTGTGTCTTCGAGTTCTTTGGATGAATAGCCAGCAGTAGGACAGCTGGATCATAACGGTAGATCTATTCTTAGTTTTCTGAGGATACTCCCTACTGCTTTCCATAGTGGCTGCACCAGTCTGCACTCCCACCAGCAGTGCAGGAGAGTTCCCTTCTCTCCACATCCTCTCTCCGACACTTGTCTCTTGTCTTGTTGGTTAGAGCCATCTGACCAGAGGAAGGTGACATCTCATTGTAGTTTTTCTTTGCATTTCTCTGATCGCTAATGATGTTGAGCACCTCTCCATATGCCTGTTGGCCATCCCTATATCTTCTTTGGAGAAGTCACTGCTCAGATCTTTTGCCCGTTTTTTTAATTGGGTTGTTGATTTTTGTTGTTGTTGAGGTGTATGAGTTCTTTCTGTAGTTTGGGTATTAACCCCTTATCCGATATACGGTTTGCAAGTATCTTCTCCCAGTTGTTAGGTTGCGTTTTGGTTTTGTGGATGGTTTCCTTTGCCGTGCAGAAGATTTTTTTTACTTTGATGTAGTCCCATTTGTTCATTTTGTATTTTTTTTCCATTGCCCAGTCAGACGTGGTACTTGAACATAGGCTGCTAAGACTGATGTCAGAGGGCTTACTAAGCCTATGTTTTCTTCTAGGCGTTGCATGGTTTCGGGTCTGACATTGAAGTAAAACCCGAGGGAGGAGGCTGCAGTTCCCCGAGAGCGAGCTTGGCGGGGACCCTGCGTCCCTGTCAGCGCACCTTGCGGCTCCGCGAAGGTCCGAAGCGTGTGGGCGGGGCCCCAGGAGTTCTCCCAGGAGGGTGTCCCTGTCCCTGTGCGCAGTCCACCGCTGGAGGGGGCGGGGCAGCGGCCGGGGAGCGTCTGGGCGGCTGCTGGGCCACCGTCGTAGGAGGCGTGGGAGGCGTCGGCGAGCCGCGCCTGCCTGCGCAGAGCCGAGCCCGGCGGAGTCTGGCCGCGCTCTGCTGCTGTCTCCCGGGCCGGGCTCGTCCGTTCCGCCGGCGTCCGTGGACGCCGCTCCGTGTCCCCGCTGGGCACAGCAGCCCGGGCCCTCCACAGCCACGACCGCTAGCCTGAGGAGGCCCTCCTTCAGCTCCCGCTCTTCCTGCTCGCCGGACACGGACGACCAGGGCGCCTGAGAAGATGATGCCATCTGCGAGAGGTACCTGGGGGCGTGGGCCTGGGGCCTGGTGGGAGGCGAGCGTGTTTCTGAGGAACAGGCTTGTGCGCCGAGAGTTGCCCGTCAGGTCGCGGGACAGCTGTGCGGCGCGCGGAGCTAGGGGGGGGATCTCTTCGTGCGCGTCACACGTTCATGGAACGGGCGGTGTGTGCCGGGCACGGGGCCAGCCTGGGGATGCGGTGCCCGGGAGTCGGGCGCTGAAGCGGCCCCTGTGGTCTTGGCTCCTTGGAACCAAGTCTTGCTGGAAGGACAGACGTGAAGAAGATAGTGACGTTGGTCTCGATGGGTTCTGAGGAGTGCAGCTCTCCGTCTTGTACGGGATTGTTAAGGCACCTTCTAGTTTTAGTTTATTTGTTGTTGTCTTTTAAAAGAAATTGATCGGATCTCACGGTATTTCTGTGCTGTGTCCGTTTCTGCCTTAATATGTGGCTTTCTATTTCTAGATTTTTTTTTTTAACATCTTCCAATGCGTGTTTGAAATAATTAAATGTGGAGTGTTGTGCTGTATTTTTTCTCCTCCTTGTTTTTGGAGGAGCAGAGGAGAAATTTTGAACGACTGAAATGTTATGATTCAGTTTTTCTTCTTCTTACAGTAACTTTGTATGGAATTTTTTTTTCCTGTTCCTGGATGTTGTATGGACAGGGTTCCTAGTGTGAGAGAGCCCACTTCTGTCAGGATGGTGAAGCGCAGTTTCTTTAAACATAACGCAATTGGGAATTAAGGGGTATATTTTGTTTCTCTTTCCTTTATGCAAAATCCTTCCTATTCCTTTTTTCTTTCCTTCCATCCTCTTTCCTTATGGCCCCGTCTCGGAGGAGCACCACCTCTTTTGCCAATTTCTGCTTCTCCCTTGGAAGCAGTGCTTCTCCAAGGCTGACACCTCCAGAGCCTTTCCCCTTGCAGCTGCGTGCTCGTGGCCAGTGCCCAGGACTACCGAGTCCTTCGCCTGTGTTGCGTATTTCAGCAGGTAGTGTTGGACTTCCTCTTTTGAGGGTGGTTTGATGTGTTTTATCTGATTCCTCCATGACCTTGTCCTTTCCATGGAGTCTTAAACCTTGCAATCCTCCACTCTGCCAAAGGCTTTCAGCAGTGGTCGGATCTGGGCTGGAAGTTGGCATTTCTTTCTGAACGTGCAGGTCATTTGAAGGTTATGGTCGTCTTGGTCATCTTGTGACGCTACAGACTTGCTTCTGTGTGGCTTCGTTGGTTCTCCTTGTTGACTGTATGATTTGGAGGAGGTCGATTGTATGACTGTGGAGAGTTTTGGATCCAGGGAGCTGTCTTGATCTTCCAGACCCTGAAGGCTCTCCCAGAGTTCTTCCCAGTATCGATTTTCACAGGCCTTTCCCACACGTGATGTTCTTCCTGTTGTTTTCTTGATCCGATGGTATTTCGATGCCAGTTT